>NC_134247.1:27056418-27360127 GCF_965152275.1 Natator depressus | reverse complement strand
CCTTCCCCCTCCTTTCCCGGGCTGGGGGGGCCCTATGTCCCCCCGTCTCCCGGGCTGCGGGGGGCCCTGCCTCCCCTCTCTACCCTTCCAGACCATTTCCTGGGCAAGGGGGGACCTTGTGTCCCCCCTTTCCCAGGCTTTCAAGGGCCCTGGGTCCCTCCTTTCCTGGGCTGGGGTGGCCCTGTGTCCCCCATCTCCCTTCCCCCCCCTTTCCTGGGCAGGGGGGCCCTGTGCCCCTTCCCCCCCCTTTACCGGACTGGGGAGCCCCTGTGTCCCCCTTCCCCTCATCCCGTGTTGGGGGGGGCCCTATGTCCCCCCTCTACCTTCCCCCCCTTTCCCGGGCTGGGGGGGCCCTGTGTCCCCCCTCTCCCTTCCCTCCTTTCCCTTGCTGGGGGAGGCCCTGTGTCCCCCCTCTGTCCCTTTCCCCCCCTTTCCCGGGCTGGGGGGGACCTGTGTCCCCGCTCTCCCTTCCCCCCCCCTCGGGTTGGGGGGGCCCTGTGTCCCCCCTCTACTGGGCTGGGGAGGGCCCTTTTCCCCTCTCCCGGGCTGGGAGGGGCCTGTGTCCCCCCTTTCCTCCCCCCCCATCCCAGGCTCGGGGGGACCTGTCTCCCACCTCTCCCGGGATGGGTGGGCCCTGTTTCCCCCCTCTCCAATTCCCCCTTTCCCTGGGGGGGGCCCTGTGTCCCCCCTCTGTCCCCTCCCCCCCTTTCCCAGGCTCGGGGGGCCCTGTGTCCCCTTCCCCCCCCTTTCCCACGGTTGGGGGGGCCCTGTGTCCCCCCTCTCCCGGGCTGGGGGGCCCTGTGTCCCCCATTCCCTTCTCTGCTTCTCAAGGGCTGGGGGGGGCCCTGTGTCTCCCCTCTCCCTTCCCCCATTTCCCAGTGTGGGGGGGGCCCTGTGTCCCCTTCCCCCCTTTCCTTGCTGGGGGGGGCCCTGTGTCCCCCCCTCTGTCCCCTTCTCCCCCTTTCCCGTCCTGGGGGGGCCCTGTGTCCCCTTCCCCCCCTTTCCTGGGGTTGGGGGGGCCCTGTGTCCCCTTCCCCCCCTTTCCTGGGCTGGGGAGGGCCCTGTGTCCCCCCCCTCCCTTCTACCCCGTTTCTCTTCTGGGGGGTGCCCTGTATTCCCCCTCTGTCCCCTTCCCCCCCCTTTCCGGGCTCGGGGGTCCTGTGTTCCCCCTCTCCCTTCCCCCCTTTTCCCGTGCTGGGCAGGCCCTGTGTCCCCACTCTGCCTTCCCCCCCTCCCGGTTTGGGGGGGGCCCTGTGTCCCCCCTCTCCCGGGCTGGGGAGGGCCCTGTTTCCCCCTTTCCTGGGCTGGGAGGAGCCCTTGGTCCCCACTTTCCCGGGCTGGCGGGGGCCCTGTGTCCCGCCTCTGTCCCGTTCCCCCCCCTTTCCCGGCCTGGGGGGCCCTGTTTACCCCCTCTCCATTCCCCCCTTTCCCGGACTGGGGGGGGCCCTGTGTCCCGTTCCCCACCTTTCCCGGGCTGGGGGGGCAGTGTGCCCCCCTCTCCCTTCCCCTCCCCTTTTCCGGGCTGGCTGGGAGCCCTCTGACCCCTTCCCCCCCTTTTCCGGGCTTGGGGGTGCCCTGTGTCCCCCTCTCCCTTCCCCCCCCTTTTCCAGGCTGGGGGGCGCCCTGTGTCCCACCTCTCCCGGGCTGGAGGGGCCCTGTGTCCCCTCTCTGTCCCCATCCCAACCCATTTCCCGGGCCGGGGGGGGCCCTGTGTCCCCACTATTTCCCCTTCCTAAACCCTTTCCCGGGCTGTGGGGGGCCCTGTGTCCCCCCTCTGTCCCCTTCCCCCGCCTTCCCGGGCTGTGGGGGGGTCTGTGTCACCAATCTGTCCCCTTCCCCTCCCTTTCCCGGGCTGGGGGGGGCCCTGTATGCCCCCTCTGTCCCCTTCCCCCCCTTTCCCGGGCTGGGGGGGAAGCTGTGTCCCCCCTCTCCCTTCCCCCCTTTCCCGGGCTTTGGGGGGCCATGTGTCGCCCCTCTCCCTTCCCAACCCTTTCCGGGCTGGGGGAGGCACTGTGTCTCTTCCCCCCTTTCCCGGGCTGGGGGCCCTGTGTCCCACCTGTCCCTTCCCCACCCCTTCCCGGGCTGGGGGGACCTTTGTCCCTCCTCTGTCCCCTTCCCCCCCTTTCCCGGGCTGGGGAGGCCCTCTGTCCCCCATCTCCCCTTCCGCTCCCCTTTCCCCGGCTAGTTGGGCCCTGTGACCCCCTCTCCCGTCCCCCCCCCCTTTCCCAGGGCTGGTGGGGCCCTGTGTCTCCACATCTCCCTTCCCCCCCTTTCCCATTCTGCGGGTTGCCCTGTGTCCCCCCTCTGTTCCCTTCCCCCCCTTCCCGGGCTGGGGGCGGCCCTGTGTCCCCCTCTCTCTTCCCCCACTTTCCCTGGCTGGGGGGGGCCCTGTGTCCCCCTCTCCCTTCCCCCCCTTTTCCGGGCTGGGGGGGCCCTGTGTCCCCCCTCTCCCTCCCCTCCCCTTTTCCCGGGCTGGGGGGCCCTTTGTTGCCCCTCTGTCCCCTTCCCCCGCCTTTCCCGTGGTGAGGGGGCCCTGTGTCCCCCCCTCTGTCCCCTTCCCCTCCCCTTTCCCGGGCTGGGGGGGCTGTGAACCCTCTCTCTTCCCCCCCCTTTCCCCGGGCTGGGGCCGGCCCTATGTGCCCTTCCCCCCCTTTCCCGGGCTGGGGGGGGCCCTGTGTTCCCCCCTCTGTCCCCTTCCCCCCCCTTTCCCGGCCTGTGGGGGGCCCTGTGTTCCCCCTCTCCCTTCCCCCCCCTTTCCAGGGCTGGTGGGGCCCTGTGTCTCCACATCTCCCTTCCCCCCCTTTCCCATTCTGGGGGGTGCCCTGTGTCCCCCCTCTTTCCCCTTCTCCCCCCTTTCCAGGGCTGGGGGGGGCCCTGTGTCCCCCCTCTATCCCCTTTCCCCCTGTTTCCCTGGCTGGGGGGGCCCTGTGTCCCCTTTCCCCCCCTTTCCCGGGTTCGGGGGGGCCTGTGTCACCCTCTCCCTTCCCCCCCCCCGTTCCCGGGCTGGGTGGGGCCCTGTGTCCCCTTCCCCGGCCTTCCCGGGCTGGGGGGGCCTGTGTCCCCTTCCCCCCCTTTGCCGGGCTGGGGGGGGCCTGTGTCCCCCCTATCCCTTTCCCCCCCTTCCCAGGCTGGGGAGGGCCATGTGTCCCCCTCTCCATTCCCCGCCTTTCCAGGCCTTGGGGGGGCCTGTGTCCCCTTCCCCCTCCTTTCCCGGGCTGGGGGGGGCCTATGTCCCCCGTCTCCCGGGCTGCGGGGGGCCCTGCTCCCCTCTCTACCTTCCATCCCATTTCCTGGGTTACGGGGGACCTTGTGTCCCCCTTTCCCAGGCTGGCAAGGGCCCTGGGTCCCCCTTTCCCGGGCTGGGTGGGCCCTGTGTCCCCCATCTCCCTTCCCCCCCCTTTCCTGGGCAGGGGGGGCCCTGTGCCCCTTCAACCCCCTTTCCCGGACTGGGGGGCCCTTTGTCCCCTTCCCCCCTTTCCCGGGTTGGGGGGGCCCTGTGTCCCCCCTGTGTCCCCTTTCCCCCCCTTTCCCGGGCTGGCGGGGGCCCTGTGTCCCCTTCCCCCCCTTTCCCGGACTGGGGGTCCCTGTGTCCCCTTCCCCCCATTTCCCGTGCTTGGGGGGCCCTGTATCCCCCCTTTCCCGGACGGGGGGCCCTGTGTCCCCCCTCTGCCCCTTCCCCCCAATTTCCCGGGGTGGGGGGCCCTGTGTCCCCCCCTCCGTCTCCTTCCCCCCCTTTCCCGGCCTGGGGGGCCCCTGTGTCCCCCCTCTGAATTCCACCCCTTTCCCGGAGTGGGGGGGTCCCTGTGTCCCTTTCCCTCCCCTTTTCCGACCTGGCGGGGCCCTGTCTCCCCCCTCTCCCTTCCACTCCCCTTTTCCGGGCTGGGTGGGTGCCCTGTGTCCCCTTCCCCCCCTTTTCCGGGCTGGGGGCACCCTGTGTCAACCCTCTCACTTCCCCCCTTTCCGGGCTTGGGGGGCCCTGTATCCCCCCTCTCCTTTCCCCCCTTTTCCGGGATGGGGGGTCCCTGTGTCCCCGCTCTCCCTTCCCCCCCTTTCCCGGGCTGGCGGGGGGCACTTTGTCCCCCCTCTGTCCCCTTCCCAAACCCTTTCCCGGGCTGGGGGGCCCTGTTTCCCCCCTCTGTCCCCTTCCCCCCTTTCATGGGCTGGCGGGGGGCTGTGTCCCCCCTCTGTCCCCATTCCCCCCCTTTCCGGACTGGGGGGTCCCTGTGTCCCTTTCCCCCCCTTTACCGGACTGGTGGTCCCTGTGTCCCCTTCCCCCCCTCCCGGGCTGGGTGGGCCCTGTGTCCCCTTCCCCCTTTCCCGGGTTGGGGGGGGGCCCTGTGTCCCCCCTCTGCCATCCCCCCCCTTACCCAGGCTGGGGGGGGACCTGTATCCCCCCTTTCCCGGGCTGGCCAGGGCAATGGGTCCCCCCTTTCCCGGGCTGGGGGCGACCTCTGTCCCCCATACCCCTTCCCCCCCCCGTTCCTGGGCTGGGGGGGCCCTGTGTCCCCTTCCCCCCACTTTGTCCCCCATCTCCCTTCCCCCACTTTCCAAGGCTGGGGGGGGGCCCTGTTTCCCCCCTCTCCCTTCCCTCCCCTTTCCCGGGCTGGGGGGGCCCTATGTCCCCCATCTCCTGGGCTGCTTAGGGCCCTGCCTCTCCCTCTCCCTTACCCCCTTTCCCAGGCTGGGGGGGGGCTTTGTCCACTTCCCCCCTGTTTCCCGGGCTGGGGGGGCCCTGTTTCCCCCCTTTCCCGGGCTTGCAGAGGCCCTGTGTCCCCTTTGCCTTCCCCCCCATTTCCCGGAGATGGGTGGGGGGCTGTGTCCCCTTCCCCCCTGTTTACCGGGCTGGGGGGGGCCCTGTTTCCCCCCTTTCCCGGGCTCACCTAGGCCCTGTGTCCCCCCTCTGCCTTCAGCACCCTTTCCCGGGTTCGGGGGATCCTGTGTCCCCCTCTCGCTTCCCCCCCCTTTCCCGGGCTGGGTGGGGCCCTGTGTCCCCTTCACCGCGCTTCCCGGGCTGGGGGGGGGCTTGTGTCCCCCTCTGCCTTCCCCCCCTTTCCCGGGCTGGGGGGGGCCCTCTGTCCCCTTCCCCCCCCTTTCCCGGTCTGGGGGGGCCCTGTGTCCCCCCTCTCCCTTCCCCCCCTTTTCTGGGCTGGGGGGCCCTGTATCCCCTTCCCCCCCCGTTTCCCAGGCTGGGGGGGCCCTGGTTCCCCCCTTTCCCAGGCTGGGGGGGCCCTGTGTGCCCATCTCCCTTTGCCCCCTTTCCCGGGCTGGGGGGGCCCTGTGTCCCCTTCCCCCGCCTTTCCCGGACTGGGGGGCCCCGTTTCCCCTTTCCCCTCCTTTCCCGGGCTGGGGGGCCCTGTGTTCCCCCTCTGTCCCCTTCCCCCCTTTCCCGGCCTGGGGGGCCCTGTGTCCCCCCTCTGTCCCCTTCCCCCCCTTTCCTGGGCTGGGGCTGGCCCTGTGTCCCCCCTCTCCCTTCCCCCCCCTTTCCCTGGCTGGGGGGGCACTGTGTCCCCCCTCTCCTGGGCTGTGGGGGCCCTACGTCCCCCCTCTCCCTTCCCCCCCTTTCCCAGGCTGGGGGGCTCTGTGTCCCCCCCTCCCTTCCCCTCCCCTTGGCCGGGCTGGGGCACCCTTTGTCCCCCCTCTGTCCCCTTCCCCCGCCTTTCCCGGGGTGGGGGAGCCCTGTGTCCCCCTCTGTCCTTTTCCCCCCCCTTTCCCGGGCTGGGTGTGGCCCTGTGTCCCCCCTCTCTTCCCCCACTTTCCCTGGCTGGGGGGGCCCTGTGTTTCCCCTCTCTCTTCCCCCAATTTCCCGGGCTCGCGGGGCCTGGGTCCCCCCTTTCCCGGGCTGGTGGGGGCCCCTGTTTCCCCCCTCTACCTTCCCCCCAATTCTGGCCTGGGTGGGACCCTGCCTCCCCCTCTCCCTTCCCCCCGTCCCGTCCTGGGGGGGGCCCTGCCTCCCCCTCTCCCTTCCCCCCGTTTCCCGGGCTGGGGGGGCCCGGTGTCCCCCCTTTCCCGGGCTGGCAGGGGCCCTGGATCCCCCCTTTCCCAGGCTGGGGGGTCCCTGTGTCCCCCATCTCCCTTCCCCCGCCTTTCCCCGGGCTGAGGGGGCCCTGTGTCCTCTCCCCCCCGCTTTCCCGGACTGGGAGGGCCCTGTGTCCCCTTCCCCCCACAACTTTCCCGGGCTGAGGGGGCCCTTTGTTCCCCCTCTGCCTTCCTCTCCCTTTCCGAGGCTGGGGGGGCCCTGTGTCCCCCCTGTCCCTTCCCCCCACTTTCCAGGACTGGGGGGGCCCTGTGTCCCCTTCCCCCCATTTCCCGGGCTGGGGGGGGTTCTGTGTCCCCCCTCTCCCTTCCCCCCCCCTTTCCCGGTCAGGGGTGGTCCTGTGTCCCCCCTCTGTACCCTTCCCCCCCTTTCCCGGTCTGGGGTGGCCCTGTGTCCCCCCTATCCCTTCCCCCCTCTTTCCCTGGCTGGGGGGCCCTGTGTCCCCTTCCCCCCCTTTCCCGGGCTGGGGGGGCCCTGTGTCTCCCCTCTCCCTTCCCCCATTTCCCGGGCTGGGGGGGGCCCTGTGTCCCCCCTCTGTCTTCTTCCCCCTCTTTCCAGGGCTGGGGGGGCCCTGTGTCCCCCCTCTGTCCCCTTCCCCCCCCTTACTGGGCTGGGGGTGGCCCTGTGTCCCCCCTCTGTCCTCTTCCCCCCGTTTGCCGGGCTAGGGAGGCCCTTTGTCCCCCCCTGTCCCCTTCCCCCCCCTTTCCCTTCTGGGGGGGGGCTGGTTCCCCCTCTCCCTTCCCCCCCTTTTCCGGTCTGGGGGGGGCCCTGTGTCCCCTTCCCCCCCCCTTTCCCCGGCTGCCGGGGGCCCTGTGTTCCCCCTCTCCCTTCTCCCCCCTTTTCTGGGCTGGGGGGCCCTGTGTCCCCCCTCTTCTTCCCCCCTTTCCTGGGCTGGGGGGGGCCCTGTGTTCCCCCTCTGTCGTCTTCCCCCCCTTTCGCTGGCTGGCTTGGGCCCTGTGCCCCACTTTTTCCCCTTCCCCCCCTTTCTCGGGCTGGGGGGGCCCTGTGTCCCCCCTCTGTCCCCTTCCCCGCTGTTTCCTGGGCTGGGGAGGCCCTTTGTCCCCCTCTCCCTTCCCCCCCCTTTCCCGGGCTGGGGGGGCCCTGTGTCCCCCCTCCTCCTTCCCCCCCTTCCCCGGGCTGGGGGGGCCCTGTGTCCCCCCTCTCCCGGGCTGGGGGGGGCCCTGTGTCCCCCCTCTGTCCCCTTACCCCCCTTTCCCTGGCTTTGCGGGGCCCAGTGTCCCCCCTTTGTCCTTTCCCCCCCTCTTTCCCAGGCTGGGGGGGCCCTGTGTCCCCCCTCTCTCCCCTTCCCCCCCCTTTCCCGGGCTGGGGGGGCCCTGTGTTTCCCCTCTCCCTTCTCCCCCCTTTCCCGGGCTTGGGGGGCCCTGTGTCCCCCCTCTTTTTCCCCCCTTTCCCAACTGGGGGGGCCCTATGTCCCTCCTCTGTCTTCTTCCCCCCCTTTCGCGTGCTGGGGGCCCTGTGTCCCCCTCTCCCTTCCCCGCTCTTTCCTGGGCTGGGGAGGCCCTGTGTCCCCCCTCTCCCTTCCCGCCCCTTTCCCGCACTGTGGGGCCCTGTGTCCCCCCTTTCCCCGGCTGGGGGGGCCCTAAGTCCCCCCTCTCTCCCCTTCCCCCCCCTTTCCCGGGCTGGGGGGGGCCCTGTGTCCCCCCTGTGTCCCCTCCCCCCCTTTCCCGGGCTGGGGGCGGCCCTTTGTCCGCCCTCTCCCTTTCCCCCCTTTTCCCGGTCTGGGGGGCGCCCTGTGACCCCCTCTGCCTTCCCCCCTCTCCCCAGGCTGGGGGGGGCCCTCTGTCTCCCTTCCCCCTTTCCCGGGCTGTGGATCTTGTTGCCAGGGGATGTTGTGAAGGCCAGTAGTATAACTCTGTTGAAACAAAAAGCAGACAAGTTCACAGAAGATAGCTCGACCACTTCCTATCAGCCAGGAAGGTCAGGGATGCAGCCCCATGCTCTGAGTGTCCATAGACATCTGACTACCAGAAGCTGGGTGTGAATGGGATGGATCACTCGATACTGACCCTGTTCTGTTGTTTCCCTCGGAAGCACCTACCGCTGGCCAGTATCGGAGGACAGGACACTGGGCTAGAGGGACCATTGGTCTGACCTAGTGTGGCCAGTCTTAGATTCATAGATTCATAGACATTTAGGTCAGAAGGGACCATTATGATCATCTAGTCTGACCTCCTGTACAACGCAGGCCACAGAATTTCACCCACCACTCCTACAAAAAAAACCTCACACCTATATCTATGCTATTGAAGTCCTCAAATCGTAGTTTAAAGACTTCAAGGAGCAGAGAATCCTCCAGCAAGTGACCCATGCCCCAAGCTACAGAGGAAGGCGAAAAACCTCCAGGGCCTCTTCCAATCTGCCCTGGAGGAAAATTCCTTTTGTACTTACAGCTGAATCGCATTTTTAAAAGAGCCCTTTGCGATTGATGGGAAGCTGGAAAATGTCCCCAGAGGAGGCTTAGAAAACTAGTCAGTTGATGACCTGTTGTTTGATCCCAGCCAGATATTTTCACATATTCCAGCAAGGATGCCCTGATGTCGGCAGCAGTCTGTCTTTGTGATTGCATCATGAGCCCATCTGTTAGCAGGCCTGTTTGGGGTCTGTCCACACCGCAGCTGGCACCATGCCATTGCAGAGAAACTAAATGAATTCTTTGCAGCAGTCTTCATGGCTGAGCGTGTGAGGGAGATTCCCAAACCAGAGCCGTCCTTTTTAGGTGACAAATCTGAGGAACTGTCCCAGATGGAGGTGTCATTAGAGGAGGTTTTGGAACAAATTGAGAAACTAAACAGTAACAAGTCACCAGGACCAGGAACTCAAAGGTGAAATTGCAGAACTACTAACTGTAGTCTGTAACCTATCATTGAAATCCGCTTCTGTGCCCGATGACTGGAGGATAGCTAATGTGACGCCAATTTACCGGAACTGGGTAAACAGGCATCTCAGTGGGGTGTTAACCCTGAAATCTGCCACCCTGCGGGCGCCCACCCCAGCAGAAGGCTCTGGGTGCATCATTGCCATCCCATCAGAGCTCTTCTGGGGTGATGCTGGTGGGGGAGCCACCCACAGCCATCTGCTCAGGTGGCTTTGGGCTGGGCTCTCCCTTCTCTGGGACAGATCTCACCCTGAGCCAGAGGCTGGTGGCCTGAGGGCAGGGAGATCCCGGCCTGCCCAAAGAGTAGTGCTGGGCCTCCTCCCAGCCCAGCACATGACTACTGTGAGTAGCCAGGATGGGACCATGGGGGAGGATTTGCCTGTGGGCCTGGACCCCACCCTGTTCCCAGGTGGGAAGCGCTGGCCTCCAGCTCTCACGGGAAGCTCTGTGTGAGTGGCTGGGGTCACCCCATGGCCGCCGGGTTTGTGCTGCTGGCATTTCACTCCAGCCGCCCCCTGCAACGCAGCCTGTCCTGACAGGCCTCTGGCCTGAGAGCTGATGTAAACTGTCCAGGGAGCCCTGGACCCAGCTCCTCTGTGCGGCGTTACTGCTGCTCCTCGCCACGCTGAGTGTCACCTGGAACCTGCGCCCGGGGCAGTTTGGGTGGGTTGGGCCTGCAGGGGCCCATCCAGACCCAGCTGGGCCGGGGGTGGGGGGGGCGCGGGGGAGAGAGTAGGACCTGGGTTAATACCCACCCAGCATAAATGCTCCATGGATGTCAGTTGATCTTCGAACCTTTCCTGGCCTTGCTGCCCCACTGCCCCCTTTCTAGCTGGGGCCTGTGGCAGGTGCAGGAAGGGGAATCGTGAGGGGCTGTGAGTTCAGCAGCTCCCTGCACTGTGCGAGAGCGTCTCTCCCTGCCTGTGGCTGATGGGAAATGTCCAACTCCTGCCTGACACCAGCTCCCTGGCTTCTCTCTTGCAGGTTTCCAATAGGAGAAGGAGGAGACTGTGCGTATCTGAACGGTGTGAATGGGGTCAGCAGCTTGCGATGCGCCAGTGAGAGACCCTGGATCTGCACCAAACCCGATGCATTTACACAGGCACAGGAGGCTGCCGTGGAAGGGGGCTGGTAACAAGAGTATTATAGAATCTAGCCCTGGAAAAGCCTGACTGTGATTTCTTGTGACCATCACATCTGAGCAATTCCAGAATATCGGGGAATGCTCTGCGCATCACTGGGCAGAGCACTGTGGACGCAGGTGAAAACCAGAGATGCTATTTGCACATCTTGTCCCCCCACCCGCGCCGTCTCTTTTTCTGCCAGTGGAACGGCTCAAATCCAGCCTTTCCTACCCCTCCTCAGCTGGACCAGGAACTCTGCCTAACTGAGCCAAGGCACCAGCCTCAGCTTTCGCTGCCCTGACATTCCCCCACAGAAGATTTTCACTACAGAAAATTATCTATGGAATCTTTGAAAAATATTCATCATTCCCATTCGGTGGTCTGGAATAGAGCTGAGGGGGGATGTTCTACATTCCCGCGCCTCCCCCCTCCACCCCCCAGGAACTTTTTAACAAAGTTTTTTTATGGGTCAGTTTTTGGGGTCTTTTGGAAACCCAACTGATTTTGAAGTTTACAGGTTTACACCTCCAGTTCCTTTTTGTTGTTGTTGTTGCCAGATATCGCTTTGGATAAAAGCATGAACGTTTTAAACTGGTTTTAATTTTCCATTTTTAGTTTTAAGAGCGCTGCACCTGCCAAGGGAGTAGACCCCCTGTTCCACTCCTCGTGGGACACCTAGGGCCTGGAACGTAGGAGTAAGAGGAGAAATGTCTGTTCTCTCCCTTCCTGGAGCCCAGTGGGTTTGAAAAGGGCAGGGAGGGGATCGGTGTGACACAGACAGACCAGGTGCCAGGTCATGCCAAAGTCCCCATGTCTCAAGGGGACCCTGAGAAATACACAGCGGGGATCAGGCTGGCTCACCTGTGTGTTAAGATAGGTATTAGCGTTATAAGACTGTGTTCAGCCTTTATTGAATGCTTGTGAGCTGCTGCAGCATTAATCTCATTTCTTCTGACCTCTGTATCCCACATTGTAAGGTAATATTGGAGCATTTGTTTTGGCAGCCTCTGTGACTGTGTAAATCACCAGACAGGAGAGTGAATTAAGGCATTCAGGAGTGTGAAGTGCTGATCTCCAGCAGCTCAGAGCACAGGGGAGGAGGTGGGATACAAGAAGGAACTGACTCGAGCTTGTTGATGCTGGGGGCAGGGTTTTCTAGGCATAAGCAAGAGTTCCCCAGCTGCTTAGCCTGGGTTAGCCCTAAAGGACACAGAGTTTATAATGGACCAGTGATACACAGACTGCAGCTCATGAGCTGCAAGTGACTCTTTAATGTGTCTCCTGCCGCTCTTTTTAGCACATGATATTAAAACACTGTGATTTAATTGTTAACCAGTCAGGATGCTTTTACTATGTTATTAGCCACTAAGTTATCTGCTGCGAGCATTTATATAAAAACCTAAATATTTCCCCTGCCCTTCTGTTTAAATATGAGTAGTGCTATCGTAAATGAAACAATGAATTCACGCTACTGTGGCTCTTTTGGTTAAGGTTGATCACTAATTTCGCTCCTGAACGACTGAGCTCGGAGCATCACTGCTATAGATGCTTCTGTTACCTTTTGAAACTTTGTAGCTTAGTTGTGTATGTATGTTCACCTGCTTTAGCCTTGTAAATAAATCTTATTTCCTTTTTAATAAAGTGTCATATAATAAGACTGGCTACATGCGCGGTCTTTGGTGTGATGTCTAAGGTGCAGTTCACCTGGGGGTCCTGGACCTGTGGGACTGGGAGTAACCTGAATACTGTTGTGATTCTGAGTGTAAGAGACCATCTGTCTCTCAAAGGCAGGCTCACCTGGGTTGCAAGACAGATCGGAGAACCCAAGGGGACTGCATGGCTAGGCTGTTCGGATGCCGGAGGAGGTTACCCTGCATGTTTGGTTGGTGAAATCTATGTCTAGAATTCTCAGCCAGTTTGGATTTGTGCCCTGGTTCCCAGCAGTCTGCCCTGAGGTTGGCGCGCACCCTCTCAAGACACTGCAGACTGCACTATTGCACGGCCTTGGCTTCAGTTCCCTCCTTGCAGGAGAGAGGAGCTGAGCCTGCCCAGAGATGGAGTTTGGGGGAAAGAAGTATGTGTCCCAGGGACCCCTTGGTGCCAAGTGGCAGGCAGCACAGAAGGTTTTCCAGGAATCCCCTGGGTCTGATCTTTACATCAGTAGTTTTAAACCTTTCCAGATGACGGTACCTCTTTCAGGACCAGTGTAAACAAGTCACTATCTGAAATTTTAGTTTGTACTGACTTTGCTAGTGCTTTTTATGTAGCCTGTTTTAAAACTAGGTAAATATCTAGGTGAGTTGATGTATCCCCTGGAAGACCTCTACATATGGCCAGGAGTACATGTACCCCTGGTGGAGAACCAGTGGTCTACATAATAGTTCACCAAAGTGGGCATGGGAGGTCTGTATCAAGAGCCAGTAGCCCAATGGTCACCATGATCGGAGCAAGACCTCTGTACGGATACTATGTAAGGAGCTCTGTCTCCAGACTGACAATGATGCCCTTAAGGTCTTGGAGTTAAGGCAGGTCACGGGAGGTGATGTACCCCAGATGCTCCTTTCAGACAGGAGGCAACTGAGGTTACCTCCCTGTCTGGCCATCCGTGTATTGTGTGCCTGATGTTGGATGTCTCTTTGCACACTGAGCCAGGTGCAAAATTAGATTGCAAAATCCACAAAAAAGGAAATCTACAGGAAGAAACTAACAGCAGGGGGCTGTGTGTGTGTCCATCTGTGGTGTTTAAGCATAAAGACAAAGGATCGGTCTGATCCCTCTCGGTGTGCGGAGACATACTGGATCCTTCCCCTCGGAGACAAACTGACAGTACGCATGTCTCATGAAAGAAGGGTCCGAGCCTGCCTGGCTGTAAAGTGCTGCAAGGATTTCGGGTGAGCTGTACTTGGTTACACAGGAGAATACCTTGTTAGTTCAGTCTCGGCTCTAGAACGCATGTTATGACTTTGTTATATGTAACCATTTGTTTCCAACACTTTCACTTGACTCTTGGCTTTGTTGAACTGAGGCGTGATTTTGCTGTGAGCCTATGGCAGCGCTGTGTGTTAAGTGGAGCAGTGATCTGAGCTGGACCTGGTAAGCTGGGGCCGAGGATGTTACTGTTCCTTTGGAAATAGTGAATCTGTGAATCCTGCCAGTGCCCAGGGGACCAGGGACTGGACGCTCCAGACAGATGCTCAGAGGGCTGGAGGGCAGAGTGGGCCTATTGCTACCCTGCAGTGACGGCAGGCCCAGCAGCGAGTGCGTGTGGCCAGTGGAGTTGGGGAGCTGACCCCTGGCAGGCACAGACAAGGCTCCCTCAGGCAAAGGGCAGGTGGTGGCGAGGTGCCTCCCAGCCCCGGGTACCCGGGTACATTGCAGGGTATTAACTTACTGCAGGTTTGGGGCAGTTAAAAATTACACCCCAAGGCCCCAGCCCAGTGAGGAGGACCGAGGAGAGGAGCTGTGACTGCGCGGGGCACCTGAGTCCCAGCACCGCCCAGAGTTCTGCTCTGCCTAAAGCCACAGTCCCGCCCCGTGAGTAGGGCTTTACCAAATTCATGACCATGAAAAATGCATCACAGACTGTGAAATCTGGTCTCCCCTGTGAAATCTGGCTCGGCGGGGGGAATATGTCACAGAACTGCCACCCTTACGTCTACGCTGCCTTCAGAGCTGGGCGGCCAGAGAGCAGCAGCTGCTGGTCTGGTGCCCAGCTCTGAAGGCAGCACTGCTGCCAGCAACACTGCAGAAGTGAGGGTGGCATGGTGGAGGGAAGGGCCAACCTTACGGGTGGGTGATGTGGGCAACTGCCCAGAGCATGGTGGTCAGGAGGGAACCCCACCAACCGCCAGCTCCAAGCCCTTTTAACCTCTGAGTGCTGGACCCTGGAACGGGGGAGGGGCATGGCTGGGAGTGTCCTGGGCAGGGGCTCCTACCGTGTGCCAGGCTCTAGCTGCAGGTTCGGGCTGGGCTGGGGAGGAACAGGACCTCGTCCCCTGCATGGGCTGCTCCCAGGGCCAGATCAGAGCCACCGCCAGGAACCTCCCCCAGCAGCAGAAAGCTCCGTGGCTGCCGGCCGGGAGCCCAGCTCTGAAGGTAGCACCACTGCCAGGAGCAGTGCCGAAGTCAGGGGAGCGATACCGTGACACCCCTCCCCCAATAGCCTTGAGACCCCCCCCGACCCTCGTCTGGGATGGGATCCACACAGTTATAACAGGGTGACATTTCAGATTGAAATAGCTAAAACTGTGAAATTTAAAAGACTTTTAAAAATCTCATGACCATGAAATTTACCAAACTGGATGGGTGAATTTGGTAGGGCCCTACCCATGAAACTGAACAGGGGGGTACTTCACATTACAGACACACAAATGTGGATCCTCAGTTGCACTGTTTATATCACGGCCGCTTCTTTCTGGCAGATCCATTTGAGCTCCGCGGCACACGTCTCAGACAGAACCTGGCTGCCTTTTATCCACCCGCAGCTGTTCCCATCAGCAGAGCCTGAGAAGCTGCAGAGAGAGAGAGAGTCCGTGTCACTGTGGGTCCCTGTAACAAGGAAAGGCCCAGGGGTGAGTCTTTCCTCCCCCTCCCTGTACTGGGAAGCTGGGCTCTGGTGTTGTCCTTCATCTCTAACTTCCCTGCGGAGCGTCAGTCGAGAAGACGTCCCAGGCTGTGAGGTGAGTTAGGGCAGTGGCTCTCAACCTTTCCAGACCACTGCACCCCTTTCAGGAGTCTGATTTGTCTTGCGTACCCCAAGTTTCACCTGACTTAAAAACGACTTGCTTAGAAAATCAGACCTAAAAATACAAATGTTGCCACAGCCACTGTTACTGAAAAATGGCTGACTCTCATTTGTACCATACAATTATAAAATAAATCCATTGGAAATAAGTATTGTACTTACATATCTGTGTATAGCGTATAGAACAGTGTAAACAAGTCAGTGTCTGTCTGAAATTTTAGTTTGCACTGACTTTGCCAGTGCTTTTTATGTAGCCCGTTCTAAAACTAGGCCAATATCTAGATGAGTTGACCTACTCCTCGGAAGACCTCTGTGTACCCCAGGGATACATGTAGCCCTGCTTGAGACCCACAGAGTTAGGGGGTCTGGAGCAAGGACCATACGAGTCTGAATCCCATGGGGTTGGTGACCTGGTACTTGTTCATTGGAAGCGCCACCTTGATCTCCTGCATCTCAGCTTTCCTTTAAAAACGAAGTCTGATGGGTGAGAGGAAACCTGCACCGTGCGACCTGGGTAACGGGAGAGCTGCAGGGAGCTGAGGACTTGTCCCGATGAACGGTTAGGGCTGGATTCACAAAGGGACTTAAGAGGCTAATGGCCACTTCAGGCACCTCTGTCTCTTGGAGTGGGAAGTTCCTTGGAGAATTCCACTGGGTGGGAGACTCAGCTGTGAAGGGAGGGGGCGGGCAGGAGCATCTCATCAACCCAAGATTGGAATAACTGAAGTAATGTTCCTTTTACACAGAGCCTCAGCTCTTTGGAACCTCTGCAAACGCTTTAGCCACGTGTTTAACTCCATCCGTAGGAGTAGCCTTGGATGGCAGTGGGAGGGCTCAGGTGCGTAAGTGTTTGCAGGGTAGGCGCTCAGGGCAGTCCCTGACGCCAGGGCAAAGCGGATGTGAAGCGCCACTGTCTGGATTTGGGAGTCTGCCTGCACACCGAACTCATTCGGCGATGGGTGCATGACTGCAAGGCGCTGGGCCAGGGAAAATCAGCCCCGGGTGGTTATTTCGAGTAGAAAACCAGCGCCACTTCTGGGGTCTTTCAGCTTCTAATGCCCTTTCCCTTCTGCAGCTGGATTTCAGCGTATGATAAAATCCCTCTCGAAGCCAAGTCAGTGCCATAAATCACTGGACTGGGTGCAGGAATCAGTAGGCGATGTTCTCTGGCCTGGGTTATGCCAGGGCTCAGACTAAATTATTCTTCCCAAAACTTTTAAAAGCTGAGCCCCCTCCTCAAGGCAAAGAAACCAATCGTGCCCCTCACCCGTCAGCAATGTGTTAGCGACCCCACCCCCCCATTTTCATGTACTCGTCTTCAAACCCCACCCTTCCCACCATGGCTAGCCCTTCCCCACGCTTCAGGAGACGCTGGAGTACATGATCATAACCGTCCCCTCTAACTTTAAGACCTGAGGGACCCCATCCTGGAGCATCTTAAAAATCCCAGTTCCCAGATTCTGGAACAGGGGCTGCTTTGCCGGGCTCACCTTTCTCCCTCCGTCAGGTTGGCCGATGGGGATAATGAGCCTGGAGATCTCATTCCCGCTGCTCTGAGTGGTGCTCATGTGCACATGACCCAACTCAGCTCTTACTGTATCCCAGGAACGTCTTCATCTTCTGGGATCCTCATGGCAGCAGAGGGATGATTTAACGCAGTCCCTTAGTAATGGGGCCTTTCTCTCTCTTTTGTTTCAGAGCCAGCGTCCTGGAATCATCTCATGGTGCGTGGAGTGGTGGGGGTGGTGGGGGAGCTGGTCTCACTATACCTATGTGGGTTTTGGAAAGGTAGAGGAAAGTGTTTGCCTACCCGCGACTCGTCTTCAGCAAGCTGCTGACTCATCCCTCCCAGCAGCCTGGAAGTCTGCAGGATTCACAGGAATATGAGCTCACTGCAGTGTGTGACAGGGACGGGGACTAGACCCAGGGAATTAGGAACAGGAATCGAGACCCAGCCCTGGAGAATGGGGAAGGAGACCTGCTCATGGAGGACAGACGCTTCCCCCAGGAACCCAGAGGAAGGGATCCATTAGGTGGGGACACAGGTGTGGCCCAGGAAACTGGAGTAGCATTGCCAATCCTCCAGGATGACCGGGAGTCTGCAGGAATTAAAGATTAATTTTTAATTAAAGATTATGTCATGTGATAAAATCTTCAGGAATAGGTCCAATTAAAATTGGCAACCCTAAACCGGAGTTGGGGGGAGGGACCCATTAAATGGAGACAGACTTGGGCTGGAGAACCAGCTAGAAGAGCTGATCCCTCTTGCGATGCCCCTCAATGGTGGGGACTAGACTGGGCGAAACTTTTCATCTAAACCTATTTTAGATTCAGCAGTTTGCGAATTCATATCCAGTCTGCTGAATTGTTCACGTCCAGCCCCTCCCCCCGTTCTTAAAAAGTCGAAGCATTTCGTTTAGACACTTTCCAAACAAACCATTTTGAGTTTTCAGTTTGAAACAATTTTTTCTTTAAAAATGTCCTTCAGTTTTATTTTAAAAATTCAAAACGTTACAACCCTTGAAACGTTCCTGGGTCTTTTTGTTTTTTTTTAAAAAAAGCTTTTTGGTTCATCAAAAATTTGGAAAAATGTTTTGTTCAACCTGAAACCAGTTTTTTTCCATCTTTTTTTTTGGAATTGCCAGTGACCAGAAAATTCTGTTTGCCCAGCTCCAGGGGCGGGTGAGGATTTTAGCGGTTATATTGTGGGTCTCTGAGTCTCCTTGTTGCTCAAAGTTTTCTTACTGTAACAAATTTATTTGAGACGACGGCAGGATGGGCAAAAGCTTCCTACAAGTGGGGGGAGCTGCTGGCACCCAAACTGTGGCCTAGCCCCTGTGCCATCCCTTCTCCTTGACGTCTGGCTGCCTCAAACCGCCCCTTTCCGAGGCCCCCCCTCTTGCCGCCTTTCTCCCTGAGCCCCCACTTCATGCCCCCCCTTGCCCCCAAACCCCCCGCCCGCTCCCTTCTCTCCCTCTTCATCCAGTCGCTCACAGTTATGGCCAGTAAAAAGTGGTGGGCCCTGGTCCCCCCTGTTCCGGCACCCCTGGCTGAGAGTGGGAGAGGAGGAAGAACTCCTTTCAAATATAACTCCCCCCCACCCTCAAAAAAGCACAATTTGCCAGCAACAGCAAAACATGCACCTCACCAACCCGGGCCAGTCCCGCTGTGCTGTGTGTGACATTCCCGTCCTGGGGCGGTTTATGTCTCTGAGAATGTGAACCCCGCAGGCCTGGGTGTTTCTCTGCGTCATGTGACCTCAGGGCTCCTGATGAGAGCCGTTGTTTGTAAATGTTTCAGTAGCAGACATATTTATCATTCATGGACAGACAGACATTTATTCATAATTAGAACTGGTCAAAAATAGCGGGGGTGGGGAGGGTCATGAAAATTGAAGAAGAAACCACTCCCCCCGCCCCCTATTCTTCAAACTTTTTTGCAAATGTTTTTAATGATCAAATTTTTGTTTAGTTTTGGTGGGAAAAACTCCGCGTTCTCTCTCAAGTGGGCAGAGAAATCCAAAATGTTTTTTTTAAAAAGGGAACTGTTGGGGACACTGGGGCATGGCCACTAGGTAACTCGAGGGGATGGAAGACCACGAGTGTCGATGAAGCCCCCTCGCACTAGGCCCAGGTGTCCTTGGCCCCCCCTCCCGACCAGAGACACTCGCAGCAGCTCTGCGTACTAGGCCCAAGTGTCCTTGGCCCCCCCCCGCCTGGAGGCACACACAGCAGTTATGCTGAGGATCTGCAACAATATGTTGCAGAGTCAGACTGCCTGAAACTAAGCAAGGCCAAACAAGGCAGATATGGAAGAACAATGCTGAATAAAGCAGCTTTATGTATAGTTTAACAAATGATACAGAGAACCAGGGAACTAGCTGGGAACTGGATTGGGTGGCTATATGGATACTTGGGGCAGCTTGCTATTGGATAAGTATGCTGGGGAAAAGGATGTATAAAAGCCTGTGTAACTTCCTGCTCTGGGTGCAGGATTTGAGATTTTATTCTCCCTGTACCTTTTTGCAGCTGCAAATAAACTTTTCTGCTTCTCCACCCCGTTGTGATTATTGGGTGTAGCACACCGGGTAACGAACCAACTCAAGCTGTTGTTCAGCCTCTCGGCACTGGGTGCCGGCAACAGCTTTTGGCGTCCCTGGGTGGGCTCGAGGCTGCCATTTAGCCTTGCCCGGACCCCTCCTGGAGGTCGAGGATTGCGGCGAGAACCGACGCCCAGCGCGCACCGGTGAGTTCATCCGGGGCCTCGGAGGAGATGTGATTTGATCGACCCCGGAGGGCACAACGGTGCAACGCACTCATATAGTGGAGAAGCAGTTGTGGACGGCGGTGAAGAACCGGTCCCTTAGACATGGGGGAGGAGCAGCTGCAGGCCACGGTGAAGAACCGGTCCCTTGGATAAGGTAGGAACCTTTTGAAATCCGGATTGTATGCTCTGTTGGAACCTGGGGATGCCCAGAGTTACCCTGTAGGTATGGGACAGGGACAGAGCTCAGGGGTTAGGGCACGGTGTACGCCCCTAGAGTGCATTCTAGGAAACTGGAAGGTATTTGGTGCGGATCCGATGACTAAGAGCCAATTAAAACGATTCTGTACAGTTGACTGGCCTCAATATCAACTAGAGGACCAGGAGTGGTGGCCACCAGGAGGGTCAATTAATTACAACACGATCCTTCAGTTACTCCTGTTCTGTCAGAGAACAAGGAAATGGAATGAACATATGTATGCGCATTTGTTTCTGACTTTATGTAGTCGACCAGGTATTTTACAGCACTGTAATCTGACTCCGACTGGTTCGGTAGCAGCTAATGTTAGTCCCCAGACCCCCACCCCCACTGTAATGGCAGAGCTGGTGTCCCCTTCGGCCCCTACACCCACACCTTGTAAGTCCCCAATGGTTGGCCTATACCCCTTAATCACCGAAACTAAAGTCGCCCGGTCTGGATCGGACAGGCGTCCGGCCACGACTATGCAGGTTTATACTCATGTGCCCTTTAATCCAGTGGATTTGGCTGCTTTCAAAGCACAGGCAGGAGAGTTTTCCACCAACCCAAGCAGGTTTATATCAGTCTTTGAGGGGTGCCTCAGTAGTCACAAGCCAGACTGGGATGATTGTAACATCCTCCTGCGAACCCTATTGTCTGAGGTTGAAAGACAACAGGTTGTGTCCAAGGCAAGGGAGGAGGCGCAGAGACGGTACGACTGGGATCATATTAATGTCCCTGACCCGGATGCACAAGTCCCCCGAGCAGACCCCAGGTGGGATCCAAATGATCATGGGGATATGACCCGCCTTACCTCCTATAAGGAGTTGCTTTTGCATGGACTCCGTCACTCGGCTGTCCGACATAATAATTGGGCAAAGCCACATGAAGTTATGCAGAATTTAAAAGAAAGCCCAGGGGCCTTTCTACAGCGTATTCAGGACGCCATTCGACAGAACACTAATGCAGACCCCGATGATCAGGCAACTGAGTCAATTATTAAGGGAATTTTTACGAGCAGAGCAGCCCCTGATATTAAGAGAAAGTTACAAAAAAAGGAGGATTTAATGGGTATGACCATGGCACAAATCTTAGAGACTGCAAACCGAGCTTATAGTCTGAGAGAGACAGAGAAGGAGAGAAAGCAAGTGAGATTGATGGTAACAGCGGTACAGGCCGGCACTAAGAGAAGTGGCCGGGGAGGAAGGGGCCGTGGACGCGACCGTCCGGGCTCGCAGGAGAGACGACTGGGTCGCAACCAGTGTGCCCTGTGTCGACAGGAGAGACACTGGAAAAATGAGTGCCCAAAGAGGAAAGAAAAGGGGGGTGCCCCTATGATGGCGATGGCGGAGCAGGAATAGGGGTGTCAGGGGAGACGGACCACCCTACCCCCGGAACCCCGAGTAAAGATGTGGCTGGGAAGCTCAGAAATAGATTTTTTAGTGGACTCTGGAGCGGCCCGAACTGCCATAAATCAGCCTCTTCAGTTGCCAGTAGCAGATTCCCTTACTGTGGTGGGAGCCACAGGCAGGGACACCAAGTGCCCAGTGTATGCCCCAGCGGAATGCGCTTTGGGAAACAGGACTATATCCCACAAGCTGGTATCCCTCCCTGAGTGTCCAACACCTCTGCTGGGACGGGATCTGCTTTGTCACCTCGGTGCCACCCTGCATTTTACTGAGGACGAAATAACCCTTACCTTACCCCCTGAGAATGCATGGATCATGACCCTTGCAGTTGAGCCCTCAGCCATGCAAGCCCCAGAATGGAGCCCGTGGGAAGACCAGGTGTACCCCCTCGTGTGGGCATCAGGGATTCCAGGAAAGGCCACCCATCAGACCCCCATTACTATTCAGCTCATACCAGGGAAAGGCCCAGTGCAAGTAAAACAGTATCCAATCAAGAGGGGAGCCAGAGAAGGTTTACAGGAAACTATAGATCAATTCCTAATGTATGGTATTCTCCAGGAATGTCAGTCAGCCTGGAACACTCCCATTCTACCCGTACAGAAGCCTGATGGCACGTATCGGCTGGTACAGGACCTAAGGGCAGTCAATGAATGGGTTAAGACTCTGCACCCTCTTGTCCCTAACCCGTATACCTTATTGGCTTCTATAGGGGGACAGTATACACATTTTTCAGTCCTTGATCTGAAAGATGCTTTCTTTACCATCCCAGTTGCCACCCCGTCACAGGAGATCTTCTCCTTCGAATGGGAGGACCGAAAAAGGGTTAAAAAGCAACTTTGCTGGACAGTGTTGGCCCAGGGATTTAAAAACTCCCCCACCCTCTTTGGCCAGGCTCTGGCCAGGGACCTACAGGAGTGGGATAATGAGGAGGCCCTCCTTCTGCAGTACGTAGATGATTTGTTAATTGCCACTGTGGGCCAAACACTCTGCCTTAAAGCCACCGTGAGCCTCCTGAATTTTATTGGACTCCAGGGATATCGGGTAGCACGGAGTAAGGCTCAAATTGCCCTCCCAGAGGTACGGTACCTCGGGTTTCACATACGGCAAGGGGAGCGTCAGCTTTCAAGCAAAAGAAAGGAAGCTATCTGTCAAGTTCCTACCCCAAGTAACCGTAAGCGGCTCAGGGCATTTCTGGGTATGGCAGGCTTTTGCAGGATATGGATCCCAGAGTTTGGACTGTGGGCTAAACCCCTGTACGACTGTGTAAAAGGAGCAGATCATGACCCCTTCTATTGGACCCCAGAGGCTGACAGGGCATTTAAAATCCTGAAAAGAAAATTGATGGAAGCCCCGGCTCTGGGCCTGCCGGATCTCTCTAAGCCGTTTCAGTTGTATGTACATGAACGAAGGGAAGTGGCCCTAGGAGTGCTCACACAGCTGTTAGGAGCATGGAGACGTCCAGTGGCTTATTTTTCTAAGCAACTGGATCAGGTTGCAAAGGGTTGGCCGGCATGTTTACGGGCGGTCGCAGCTACTGCCCTAGTGCTTGAGGAAGCCGAGAAGCTACCATTGGAAGGGGTTATGCAAATCTATACTCCCCATATGGTCCGAGCCTTATTGGATGCAAAGGGAGGGCTTTGGCTCACCCAGGCTCGGATTGCTCGGTACCAGGCTAAGCTGTTAGAGAACTCTGAAGTCACCTTACAGCCTTGACCCTCCCTTAACCCAGCCACTCTCTTGCCAGAAACAGAGGAACAGGAACATGACTGTTTAGAGATCATAGATGTCCAGTACTCCAGCCGTCCGGATTTAAAGGATGTACCCCTCCCAAATGCAGATTATGAGTGGTACACTGATGGTAGCAGTACTGTAATAGCTGGGCAAAGGAGGGCGGGTTATGTTGTCGTGACCCTCCATGGCACTGTGGAAGCCGAAGGTTCCCCTGCTGGGACCTCTGCCCAGCTTGCCGAACGGATAGCCCTGACCTGTGCACTTGAACTGTCAAAAGGAAAGCGGGTCAACATTTTTACTGATTCAAAGTATGCTTTTGGTGTGCTGCATGCTCATGCTGGCCTATGGAAGCAGAGGGGAATGCTGACAGCCCAAGGCTCCCCAGCCAAGTACGGGCCCCAAATCGTCCGGCTCCTAGAAGCCGTACAGCTTCCCTCGGAAGTGGCGGTGGTACACTGTAAAGCCCATCAAAGGGAGGATCAAGATGTGGCTAGAGGTAACGCCCGGGCAGATAGAGAGGCTAAGCATGCTGCCACCCTGCCATCCCCTCAGACTGAGAACGCCCATATGCATGCCCTTATCCCATCAGTAGGGGAGCTTCCAACCCCTCAGTACTCTGGGGAGGAGAGACAGCTAACTGAGAAACTCGGTCTCCGGGAAAAGGAGGGATGGCTCCATTCCCCCGAAGGGAAGGTCCTCTTACCAAAGGGCCTAATCCGGCCAGTGCTGCAGAAACTACATCAAACCACTGATGCTGGCAGGGAAGCACTTATCCAACTAATGGGAAAATACTTTATCACTTCCGGACTCCGACCCCTGGCTGCCCAGGTACAAGCGGACTGCTTAGTCTGCCAAAAGAATAACCCCTGACCGGGACATCCTGTGTCACCAGCTGCCCTAGAACCCACTCCGGGCCCCGGACAAGTGTGGCAAATAGACTTTACTGAGTTTCCCCGGACCCAAGTGTTCAAATATCTCCTTGTCATAGTGGATCGGTTCAGCAGATGGCCAGAAGCCTTCCCATGCCGTAACTGCACTGCCAGAACAGTGGCCCTCAAGTTTGTTAAGGAGATCATTCCTCGCTTTGGACTCCCCCTGTGGATGGAATCTGACAACAGGACACACTTCACGTCAAAAATCATTCAAAGCATCTCACATGCCTTACAGATCCCCTGGAAACTCCATACGCCCTGGAGACTGCAAGCCAGTGGGGTAGTGGAGCGTACCAATCAGACCCTTAAACGGCATCTTTCAAAAGTGTGCCAAGAAGCCTCACTGCGATGGCCTGATGCTTTGCCCCTCGTCCTACTCCGTATCCGCATTCTCCCAAAGGGTAGATTAGGGCTCAGTCCCTTTGAAATTATGTTTGGAAGGGCATGGCCTATGAATGGCACCCCGGTTCTGTCAGGGGAATGGGAGTTGGGTAATGGTTTTTTGTCACAGTATATGTGTTCCCTGTCTGCTGTTCTTTTGTCTTTTCACAGGTATACTAAGGATTCCCAGCCTCTCCCCTTGAACTCTCCTGTCCATTCCTTACAGCCCGGTGACTCCGTGCTTGTTCGTACCTGGAAAGACGAGCCTCTCCAGGAAAAGTGGAAAGGACCCTATACCGTCCTGCTGATCTCCCATACAGCGGCAAAGATCGAGGGACACAAGAACTGGATCCATCACTCTCGTCTGAAGGCAGTGCCCGCCCCCTCGTCAGCAGAACAGTGGACTGTCCAACCTGCTGACTCCTCATCTAGTGACGATCTCGGGCTAAAGCTACTGTTTAAAAGACACAAATAGCGGGCACCTTAATGCTAAAATGGGCCCCACCCAGATCCTGGGACCCTGGGTTGGGAAGACTCTGGTGATAATTAATTGGGTAACATTGTTATTCTCTGTATTGGTATTTCCAAACTGTGCATATCGGGAGCATAACTCCTTTGTTTCGCTTGCGCACCATGTTACTAATTTAACAAACCAGACTGACTGTTGGGTATGTGCTCCGACTCCACTATCCCCCAAAACGGGAATGCCCCTTGACATGCTGCCCTTGACCCTAGCAGAATTAGCCACCACCAAAGAGCAGGAAAGAACGGACTCGCCGTTCTGGAATAAGACCTCTTTACAGCAGGCCACCTATCAGGACCAGGAGTATTCAGTTGCAGTACTCACTGAGGGAGTGTTATGTTTTACCCGAAACCAATCTGATCACTATGGGCGTCCTGTGGGAAAAAGCTCCTGTGTTATTACACAGTGGGCTGATGGGTATTGGATAAAGACCAGGAGGGGAGGCCAGCAGTGTGGGTGTAATGGTTCCTCCCCTTTTAGGGAAACTCTTACAAATAATCTTACCACAAAAAAGGGGTTTGGAAATGTAACTTGCCGTCCAGTTAACATCTCCAATGTAGCAAGCCAATGGTGGGTTTGTAGTGGTCCCTATGGCGAGTGTAATTTGAACGGCACAATTAGAAATGCCCCCACTTGTACCCAATCAGGAGGATGGGATGCCCCCCTAGGGGCATATGAACTGTTTGGAAAAGCAGCCTTAAATATCCCAGGAATCCCCTTAAGAAACAGTCCTTACTGGGCCCTACAGGGTCACTATTTTGTATGTGGCCGAAAGGCTTACAAGGTGCTGCCAGCCAACTGGACAGGTAGCTGTTATATAGCTCATGGAGTTCCTCATCTTTCCATAATTGCCACACTGCCCAAAGGAAAGATTAGAAATGCCCGAGACACTTCTGTTGAGTCACGAGAAAAGACCCTGCGGCGACTGACTACGGCATTGGAGGGCAATATGAAGAATCCCCTTACAACCGAGAAGGGTTGTAGGGTGCTCTGTACTGGGAATAGCGCCACTGGTTTCCAGACCAGCCATGGCATGCATAGGCCGCTATACTGTAAGGCTGCAGATGGTACTTGAGAAGGTGGCCTTAGAGTTAGAGGACTCGGTTAGTGATTTAGGGTCAGCAGTAAAAACATTAAATAAAGAGGTACAGCAGCTCAGCCTCCAAAACAGGCTGGCTTTGGACTATCTCTTGGCATCCCAAGGAGGGGTTTGTGCCCTCATCGGGCCCCGATGTTGTGTATATGTAAATGATAGCAGTTATGAGATCTATGAAAAGGTGGTACAGGCTGAGGCCCATGCCCGAGCTGGAGCACAGGTTGCCTGTACTGCCCCAGAGAATGATTGGTTGCAAACCTTGTTTTCAGGCTGGGGTTTGTCGTCTTGGCTTGGTGGTTTATTTAGCCTGCTATTGAAAATTCTCTTTCCTGTATTGCTTGTATTACTGGTATTATGCTGTGCAGTATCATGTGTTAGGGCCCTTTTGCAAAAGTTAATAAGTCATTCTCTTCAGGGCTATCACAAAGTGCTTATGCAAAGTCCTATTGTAAAGAAATAAGTAGCCCAAGTGAGAAAACTCAGAGCCAAGGTTGAGTGTTCTCAAAGGGGGGAGTTGTTGGGGACACTGGGGCATGGCCACTAGGTAACTCGAGGGGATGGAAGACCACGAGTGTTGATGAAGCCCCCTCGCACCAGGCCCAGGTGTCCTTGGCCCCCCCTCCCGACCGGAGGCACTCGCAGCAGCTCTGCGTACTAGGCCCAAGTGTCCTTGGCCCCCCCGCCTGGAGGCACACACAGCAGTTCTGCTGAGGATCTGTAACAATATGTTGCAGAGTCAGACTGCCTGAAACTAAGCAAGGCCAAACAGGGCAGATATGGAAGAACAATGCTGAATAAAGCAGCTTTATGTATAGTTTAACAAATGATACAGAGAATCAGGGAACTAGCTGGGAACTGGATTGGGTGGCTATATGGATACTTGGGGCAGCTTGCTATTGGATAAGTATGCTGGGAAAAAGGATGTATAAAAGCCTGTGTAACTTCCTGCTCTGGGTTCAGGATTTGAGATTTTATTCTCCCTGTACCTTTTTGCAGCTGCAAATAAACTTTTCTGCTTCTCCACCCCGTTGTGATTATTGGGTGTAGCACACCGGGTAGCGAACCAACTCCAGCTGTTGTTCAGCCTCTCGGCACTGGGTGCCGGCAACAGAACTTTTTTCAAATGATCAACGTAATCCAAAGTGGCATTTCTAGTTCAAAGGTTGCATTGTGAGTGTAAAACCATTTTGAACCAGCTCTATTACGGGATAACAAGATGAGTTTATTTGTCATGCTGCATTGTTTGGGCCACGTTCCAAGTGGTATTTCAGTTTTTGCACCGCTCTTCTCTTCTTGCGTCTGCCCCTCTCGTACGCTGTGGCCTTAATCTTGGCCCTGGAAACACTTACGTGCATGTTTCACTTTAATGACTGCTGTGAATAATTCCATTTCAATGGGACAACTCTGAGGTCGGGTTTACGCTACGGCCCTATATCGGTGTAACTACGTCATTTATTTAGTTTTCTTTCTTTTATATATGAAAGTTATTGAGAGGTTAAAGCAGATAAAATACATGAACAGGTTCGGACAGTCCGAGTTTGTCAGTGCAAAGTGACAGCAGAGATGTGGGATCTGATAGTTTTCCAGAAGTCTCTCAGGGTTACCCAGGATAACTTTGGGGATCTCTGTCTTGCATCGGGAATGTTCCCTGAAAGTGTCCAAACAGCTCAGAGCTACAGAATCATTCCCTGGATCCATTCTTATAGCTGTCTTCCCCCGAAAGCGGTCTGGCAAGTGTTCCTGTCAGCTCTTTGCTAAGTTATCTGCCAAAACACTAGAGTTTTCAGGTGCCGAAGTAGCCCCTGGAATCATGGTGAAATTATCCTCCCCGTCACCACCAAAATTGGAAATGGTGCCCCGGAGTGCACGGTACTCTACCGTGCTTCCCCCATAGGAGCTGCATTAACAGGTAACTCTGCAAGTTCTCTGCATGCCTCTGCAAGTGACCCCCATGCCTCTCCATTTCCTTGGCCACATGTATCCTGTCCCCATGCGGGCGGCTAATCCAGAAAAAGAGGGAAAGAGCTCACCACTGCGACCACCTGAGGGAGGTGTTGGGGTGAGATCAGCTGGTCAAAGGAGGCAATAGGGACAGAATCGGAGACTTGAAGCTCCTAGAGTGACCTCTGACCTTTCCAGACCTGCCCTTCAATCAGACACAGCGATTGTAAAGTTGAATGTGATCGTAATTAGACCCATTTGAAACCCTTCACCACACAAGACAAAGCCCGTAGGATTCCTCATGAACTATTTATTTCTCCTCCCCTGGCTCCCTGCAGCCACCTTGGAGCTTTCCCTCGTCTCTCCTAGGCTGGGCTCACTTGATTGCAGGAGCTCAGCGGAGGGTCCAGCTTTGCTCTTTCGCTTCCATTCTTCACGTCTTTGGGTGGCTGCATTTGCAGCTGAGCAGCCTGATGGAAACATTGAGTCCTCTGTCTCGGCAGGCAGGCCCAGCCGCAAAAGCCAAAGACTCCCTGAGAACAGGGGGAGGTTCGCCTGAACTCTCAGGAACGGAGGCTGGGCCCATAGGGTAGGGTTACCATATTTGAACTTTCAAAAAAGAGGACACTCCGGGGCGGGGGGGTGGAGTTGTAGCCCTGCCCCCTATCTACTCCCTCCCACTTCCTGCCCCCTGACTGCCCCCCACAGAACTGTCAACCCATTAAACCCCCGCTGCTCCTTGTCCCCTGATCGCCCCCTCCCAGGACCCTGCTCTCTATCTAAGCCTTCCTTCTCCCTGTCTCCAACTGCCCCCTCCTTAGACCCCCCCAACCTAACTGCCCCCCTACAACTTCCCCCCTACCTGTCCCCTGACTGCCCCACCCCCTATCTGCACCCCCGCCCCCTGACAGACCCCCGGGTCTCCCACACCTATCCAACCACTCCCTGTCCTCTGACTGCCCTCGCAGAACCCCCAACCCATCTAACCCCCCCTGCTCCCTGCCCCTGACATTGCCCCCAAACTTCCGCCGCATCCAACACCCCTGCTCCCTGTCCCTTGTCTCCCCTGACCCCTCTCCATATGCCCACCCCCGACAGGCTCCCTCCAGAACCCCTGACCCATCCAACCCCTCCTGCTCCCTGTCCCCTGACTGCCCCTTGGGACCCCATGCCCCTTCTCCAGCCCCCCGGCCCCCGTACCCTGCTGCTCAGAGCACTGTGTCTGGGGTGCGGAGCCAGACACAGTGCCGCGCTCCCCCACAGAGCGTGCAGCTCCCCCCCCCAGCCCCCAGAGTGCTGCATTGGGAGGGAAATCCCGGCCCTTTGGAGAGTTTTACAAATTCCTCCCAGAGGACGATTTAAAACCCAAAAAGCCGGTCATGTCCGGGAAAATCCGGACGCATGGTAACCCGACCACAGGGACTCCAGGATCTGCAGCTGCTGCCACCTCTATGGTGATTCCCCCGACTCATCACCAACCAGCTCTTCCCCATTCTGCCAGCCGGCCCCACGGTCTGACCGTGCAGGAGAACAGAAACACTTTGGGACAGCAGGAGAGTCTCCTCAATGCCGCACTCTTTGCATGGCTTCCCGCGGTCACCGGGAAACACGACTACCCTGCCCCCAGCAGTCTCTCAAGGAGCTGCCGGCGCAGTCACTGGGCACCCACTCGTAATGGTCTCGGGCAGTGGCATTGCAGAGGGAGCTGAGCAGACCGTCCCTTCTGTGACTTCCTGAATTGCTGCCAGGACGGATTCTCTTCTGCGCTAGGGAGAGTCCCCGAGGACAAGCAGCTGTGGTAGGGGAGGGGGCAAGACAAACACTCCCCCTGAGCCCTTGACTAGCAGGCAAGCAGGACTCTGGGAGCCAAGGGATCGGTGTGTCTTGCTGGGAGAGCAGAGCTGGAGAGCAGAAAAGGGCACTGGAGGAATTGTAGAAAAGTCAGTGTCATGGCTGGGTCATGGGCAGCCAGACCTAGTGGTCAGAGGCAGAGTCCACACTCACGAGACAGGAGTCGAGAGTCAGCTGGGTCAGGACACTGGAAGAGCATAAGCAAAAGACCAAATTGTGTTCAGCACCTCAAGTCAGATGAGTCACCCCGAGTCCGCATGCCAGGAAATCAAGCCTGGGGAGCGGGAGCAGGAACAGCCAACACACGGTCCAGAGCCGGGGAGCAGCTCGGGTGTTCAGACAGCTTCTTGTTCCTGCTGCTGGTTTAAGGAGGTCCCGGGGGCCGATTAGCTGCTCTGGGACTCTGCCAATAGGAGCCTCAAACTGGGTCTGGACTTCGTCAGTCCTAGGTAAGCAGTTTTTCATCGGCTTCCAGGTGGCGTGCTGGAGGGTGGCTGCTCCCAGGAACCCTGCAGACCCGGGTTAATGACTCATGGGTCATGACAGTGAGTGATCTCTCCCTGCTCAAACCTCCTGCACGAAACAGTCTCCAGGGTCCCGGACGCATCCTCTGAGAAGAAAAAAACACAGTCACGAGGACAAATAGGCTATGGAACAGGAGCCCCCTCTTTGTTGCAACAGCCCCAAGTGCCCGGAAGAGTGGATGGTTCTTACCTCCAGGAGATGCCTGGGATCTTCCATCTAAGCCTCAATGGGACCCTTGTTTCTTGGTCTGACAGGATGAGATCATCTGTCCCCACTGCTCCCTGCGCTGGGCTGGCTGCAGCACACATTTGTGTAAGAGGCTGGGCCAGAGAGATGTTACAGTCAGGGTCCAGGCAGCCCAGAAGGAGAACAGAGGGTCTGAAACCACAAGACGAAGCAATCAAATCAGCGGATTCAACAGAGAAGTTTTCTACCCTACAGGGACATCAAAGAAGGTCTGTTAGGAAAGCTGAGATGTTAGTCTGGAAACTGCTAAGGCAAAGATTGTGACTTGTTAAGATTCAGTTTAAGTCACTACAAAGTGTGTTGTGTTTTGTTTCTCTCTTTGAAATTTGTCTCTTTCTCTTGCTTAGTTTCACTTAAATCTCTTCTTTGTTACTGCGCTTCCCAAAGCACCTCAGGGTTGTGTGTTTGAGTGAAGTGTGAGTCTCCAGCCTACCCAACAGGCTGAGCTGTGCCCTGTCTCTCTGAAGGTAGGGAATAATTTCTGAGCGGTGCTGGGCCCAGAGTCCAAGGGCAGTTCACCAGACATCTCCTGTGAAGCCCAAAGAGACCAAAGGAGCAGGAGAGATTCAGGCCCCACTGATCCATGGGAACTTCCCACAGAAGAGGCTACACAGGGCTCCAGACACAGCCAGCAGGATCCCTCCCACAAGCTGGGCCATGTCCTTCCCCTCCCAGCCCCACAGCTTCCTCCCCACCCCAGCCTCAGGAACCCCTCCCACCTCCCTGCTCTCCCCACCCACTCTCCAATACCAGGCTGTTTCCAGAATGGAAGCAGGTGTGTACCAGAGTTCACTCACCGCTAGATGCTGGCCAGGCCTCGTGTCACCGCTTTCTAGCTGGGCTAGCAACCCCGCTGAGACTCACTCTTCCAGTTTGTTGGCTGGGAACTCAGCCCTTTACTCCACTCCTTCCAGGGTCCTGCTCCTTCGAAACAAAGTCCAAAAATGTCTTGAACAGAAACAAGGCCTTCCACCCTGGTGGGGAGTTCTCTCTCAGCCTGATTTCGGCTCGGCCTGCCCTTCTTGGGTTTCTAGAGTCTTCTATGTCCCCTTCCTTAGGGATGGTGAGAGAAGCCGGTCCTACCCTGGACTCCAGGGTTTGGCCCAAGGCCATCTACTGAACAGCTCGCTCTGCTTCTGGACTTTTGCTGCTGTTTCCCCTTGTTTCCTCTCAGGTGGGGGGCTCACTTGGTCATCAATTTGGCCTAGCCCCAGGCTAGGCAGCCATAGGCCAAGCCACCCTCTTCGATACCCTCCTCCTTCAAATCCGGTCCAGCCCAGCTGACAGGTTTGCTGAGGGGATGGTGAAACCCCATTGCTGATCAGAAGGAGGTCAGAGTCTGTTCTCTAGGAGCTGAAGGTCCGTTTGTCCTGCTGCGGGAAGTGGAGCTGGAGAGCGGAGATGTTAGGTGAAAGAGACTGCATGATGGAGTTGGAGACTGAGGGACGGGAGCCTCCTCCCACAAACGCTCCCAGGAGAACAGGTTTGAGGAGTTCTCTGGGGAGTCTCTTGCTAGGAAAAGAACAAGGGTGGCACATTGATAGAGATGTCTCTGTGCCAGGGATGGGGGAAGCTCCCAGCCAGGCTATGCAGCAGAGATCCCATATCTCCCCCAAGAAACCCATATGAGCCAGGCTATGCAGCAGAGATCCCATTTCTCCCCCAAGAAACCCAGATGCCCAAAGAAGTCAATGGCTCTTACCTCCAGGAGGGAGCGGGGTCTTCCCTCTCAGCCTCTTTGAGAACTACCACTGCTTGGTTTCCTCTGACCAGGGACCTGCCCCCACTGCTCCCTGAGGTGGTTCAGCTTCTGACAGCACCCATCTGGGAGGCTGTCACACACCCCAGGGCCTAGAAGACATGGGGGGAGGAGGCTCCTCTTCATGTCACACTCTGAGAGCCCAGAGAAGGGCCAAAGGAAGAATAAAGGGCAGGAGATGAAGCTAGCCCTGAGTCTCTGTCCCATCCTCACCTCCTCAAATGTGGAGCTTCCTGAGCTTCAGTTGGGCAGACAGTCTGTCGCCCTGACACAAAGGTCCTTCTGCGCCATATGGGGCAGGAAGATCTCTGCCTGGGAGCACGGAGAATGGGATGGGGGTGAGATCTAGAAGGAAAGAGGGGAGGGGTATGGGTGTGAGGGAAAGAGCTCCTGCCCCAGATGAAGGAATTTGGGGGGCCGAGGGAAGGACCCGGCTCCACAGAGAGGGGAGAGAATTTCTGTGAGTGCCAGGGGCCTCCATTTCCTCTTCCACTAGCCCCCCATTTACAGTGAGACAGAGCAGTACCTGCAGCAGGGAGCGGGACTTGCTGAACAGGGAGGGGAACCTTGAAGAGCATCAGATGAGCCACAGCCCTTGCAGCACCTCGGGCATCTGGTGCAAGTGCCTGATGATGTGAAGCTGGCACATGACCTTGGCTGTGACATCCTCGTGCTGCAGGGGAACGAGAACATGTCAGAGACTGAGACACTCCCCGGGAATCAGGGAGGATGAAGGGGACCTGGAATCAGCAACATCATTTCCACCCAGCAGCTGCTCATGTCTGAGTGGTGGATTCACCCTCCCGACCCCCAGGATGGAGGCTTGCTGTCCTCTCTAGTGACCTCCAGTGCCAACCCCCCTCCTTGTCGGCTGAACTCCTGCCACCTCCCCATCCGTGCCCCTGACAGCTGTTCCACCTCCAACCCACCTGGGGACACCGCTCAAGTTCGGAGAACCCTCTCCTCCACCCCTGCCTCCATCCCCACCCAGGTAGGGCAGGGAGGGGGCTCTAGCAGGGTGGCGGGGGGCAGGAGGGATTCTGGCAGCAGTGAAGTGGGATGGGGAGAGCTTGAGACCTTTCCCCAAGTCACCCCAGTGACAAAAGCTGAAGCCACAGGATGGTAGCCCTGGTGAACGGGGCAGGTCAGCAGCCCCTGCCGACTGAATCCTCCCAATATCTCGAGAGCGGGTCCAGCCCTACCAGCAGCAAGACCAGCTTCCCACGCCCATGTGCCTCAGCCCTTCCTGCTCAGTCGCCAGCACCAGTCAGTCCTTGGCCTCCCAGGCTGCCAGGGAAGGGAGCAACTCTCGATGGTGGCTCGGGTGACATGGACACTAGGCTATGGGGAAATGGGTGCAGCTCTGTGGGGCAGGAAAGGTTCCCAGAGGGCACTTAGGGGACTCTCCTGTCCTTCCCAGGAGTGATAGCAGAGCACCACATCCTAAGAAGAGAAGTCCATGAAGTCCAGAAGTCCCCACTAGGCTCCTTGCCACCAGGCCAGCGAATGGCGATAGGATGGGAATGAGGCCCTGGCCCCCACCTCAAGCTCCTGAGTCGATTGCAGCTGCTTACCGTGACCCCCATCAGTTGCTGGGCTTCCCCCAGGAGGGAGTAGATGAGCACCAGCCCAGCCTGGCTGACACGCAGCAGGGGGTCGTGGATGGCCAGCACTGCTGTCTGCACAAAGGATCTCTTCTGCCCGATGGAGAAGAATTTTCCAAAGACCTAAAACCAAGAGGACACGAGGCTCGAGCAGATTGCCCACAGCCAGTCTCCAAGTCCTGGCCGTACAATGGCCTCTAGTGCCCCAAAGGGCGGGGAAGAGAGCTGCTGTGGCCAAGGCACTTCATTCCCCAGGAGGCTTTCAGGCTCCCAGGGCTCAGGGAAGCCCCTTTATTAAAAGGTCGCAGATGCTTAGGGACCAAAGCCTCCAGTGGCTCTTTCGGGAGGGCAATTTATGGCAGGGGCCAGGATGGGCTGGAAATGGGTCTCTAATGTGTGTGAGCAGGCCCACTTTGCTGTGCAGGGCACAGAGACCACAGGGGACCCTGTGTTGCTTCCAGCAGAGAGATCTCCTGCACCTCAGCGGCTAGAGGAGTGTGTGTGTGTTGTGGGGGGCGAGGGGGTTGGAGCCGACAGACCAAAGGTCTCTTCCCCGCAGCTTAGTGATTTCTCTCGTCGCTGGGAATGGCCTCTGCAGCTCCTTGGTTTCTTCACAGGGAATACAACTTGCAGCCTGACAAGGACAAGGAGACTCATGGCCCAGTCCCCATCCCAGACACTCCTCGGAGACTTTTCTTCCACTGCAGGAATTCAGCTTGTGGGAGGTGAGACAAGCTCACACAGTCTCTCTCACGGGGCATCTGTGGAGCAGCGTTCTGTCGATGCCCTTGTCAATCCAGGAGCCACTCCAAAGCCTCCTCTGTCATGTTGTGGAAATCACCCATTTCACCTTTGACTCCAGTCTGGGGGCACTGTGTTACGGTGTGTTCGAAGGTTTGGATATTCTCACCACAGTTGTGAGACGGGGGCGGGGGGGGTGTCTTTGATTTTCTACTTGTGCAGCAAGGATCCGCAACTTGGCTCAGTGACAATGTACTTCTTTGGAACAGTGGCTGAGGTCCAGATACTCTGCCATTCCCTGGCCGGGTCTGGAGACATGAGGGAGGCGCATGTGGTCTATATTGGCTCTGGAGCTCACTATGTCCCCTACCCAGTTCCTAGGTTGGGGCATTCTGCTTCCTGACCGGCAATGGAATTGGGCAAAGCCCACCTCCTTTCTCTGCTTCTACAGGGTGCGGGGAATTAAACAAGGGTCTGATCAAGCAATCCTGACTGACTGACTCAGGGCTCTCCTCTCAGACACTTGGGGATCAGCCAGGAGGTCAAGGAGTACAGAGACACCCAGAACCATAATCCTATATTAACTCACCCACCCGGGGATCCTCCTTATGCCACGTAGCAATGCAGCCATGTAAGACACTCAAATCACGGCAACTAGCGAGGTTCCAATGTGGGACCTTTAGCACCAGCCTGTCCCACTGGTTGCTGGACGAGGAACTCTGAGCTGGAAATAAGGAGCGGGCTCTTTTCCTGTCTCCAGGAGGCATCCGCTGCAGGGAACCCAGCCAGCCACACTCCCTGAGCTGTGTCATGCCCTGGCACAGTGCCCTTACCTCCCCCACTCTGGCTGTATTCTTATAGCCCAAGAGCCTTCTGTCCTGGTGCCAGTCATAGCACCAGAGATCTTCCGCATCATGTATGGTCAGGCCTGGAAGAGAGAGAGAGAGAGAGACTTTTCTCATTCTGGTTGCAGTTTCTGTGTCCTTCCAATCCCATTGGTGGCTGCACAGTGGAGTGGAGAGGAACAGAGGCAGAGAGAGACTTGTCCTCCAGCTGGGGTCAGTCTGAGAGAACTGGTCTGGGGTCCCATTATCCACCTGTGGTCACTCATAGTCCCCTATTGGGTTCCATGTCCCAGCTGGGTTCCTTATCCCTCTGTTGGAGCAGCAGTTGGTAGAGCCGGTAAGTCCCCTCCCTGGCCTGCCGGCTGATGTCCTTGTCTGGATCGCTGACAAATAGAGCCAGCTGGGCCACATGGTGACCCATCCTAGGGAACTCAGCTGAGATCTAACGGAAGGGAGAGGAGAGGGGACTCCATCAGCATTTTCCTCTCAGCTCCCTGTCCCCCCTGGGCCAGAGGGCTCCTTCTCCTTAGCCCCTCTGCAGAAGATGCTGGGGGAGAGGAGCTTGAGATCGACCCTTCATTTGCTCTGCTGCCAAGGGAGCCCGGAGCTGCTTTGGGATGCCAAGCAGGGGCTGGAGCATGGGCCCCTTAAAGGCCCAGGGACAACACTGAACCAGGACAAGAAGAACTTGACTCAAGCCTAGCTCAGTCCTGCTCTGACTCTGCCTCCCCATGAAGAACCCTCCTAACCCACAGCCCTGGCAGCAGCAGATCCTGCAGCCCGCTGGAGCCAGCCCGCCTCCACCTGGAGCCAGCAAGCTGGGCTCGGAGCTCACTTACGTCAAACTCAGGGAGGGTGACTGTGTATCTCAGCAGGGCTGTGCTGCTCCTGATAGCCCTGGCTCGCTCCTGCAACACCCTGGACACGACCCACAAGTTGACATGCTGTGGGGAAAGGAGATAGGTCAGACTCAGTGGCCAGGTGCACCTGCTTTACAAATGAGCCCCACGCCCCCAGCCCCAGGGGCCTGAGACATTCTGCGCAGGGGGGAATAGCTGAGTCCTTGATGGCAGACCTTTAGAAGGGGATTCTTTCCCCCAGGACGCGGCTTGTACCCTGCAGGTCACAACTTCTCAGTGTCTCTCTAGACTGGGACAATGTTCGGGGTCGGGGCTGGTCCCATCCTCCCAGAACTCCTGATTCCTGAACAGTTCACCAGAAAAGGAGACTGAACCCTCGGCCCTTCCCTGCTACGAAAATGCTTGCGGGGATGTAGGGAGTGACTGAGAACACAATCCCCCCAGGAATTTCAGAGCAGATGAGAGGGAAGGGCTGATTCCCTGGGATCCTCCTGTTTCTCTAGGAAAGAGCCTGTGTCTCTTCTCTGAGAACCGTCTCCCGAATCTCATGCGGTGTGTGTGTTGGAGGGGTGGGGGAAGGGTGGGTTTTCAGACTCTCACTCCCCAAGACAGCCAGGAGCCCTGTGGTTAGTCCTCAGCAGAACCAGGCAGAGCTCTGGCTTGAAGTCCCAGCTCCTTCCTCTGTCCCTCAAGAAGGAAGGACCTCACACTGCATTGCACTGACCTCCCCAACCAAGGATGGCCCACTGGGGACCCAGCTAGGAGGACAAAGTAGAAAATGGATCTTCCAGTCTCTCCTTACCAGTCCCCCAAAGAGGTCAGGTGAAATGGGGCTCACCTCCAGGATGAAGTGGAGCCTGTCTGTGTCTGGGGACTCTGCCAGCAGGCTCCCCAGCATGGCATCCAGGACCTCTGGGATGACTTTGTGCAGAGCCTGCAAAGCATGGGTCAGAGTTAGGGAACCTGGGCCTACATCTGCCACAGGATGGGAAGAGGGGTCTCTGGGAAGCACTGGGAAGACTCCCAAAAACACATATCCTGGCCTCTCTCCTTCACATCCCACTGCAGGCAATTCGCAAGAATTGATGACCCCTGGACCTTTGATCCATGAGCTTAGCAGGTCTCTGCAGAGGGCCTTGTAGGCAGAAGAGTAGGAAACAGCCAAGTTGCTATGGATGGAAGCTGGGCTTCTGGGCAAAACACGGCATATGGAAGAAAGAAAGAAAGAAAGAAAGAAAGAAAGAAAGAAAGAAAGAAAGAAAGAAAGAAAGAAAGAAAGTAATCCCCCAGGGAGGGGTAATCTCTTCCCTGCTGGAGAAAAGGATCCAACCCTGCAGCTTGTTCCATCTCCGCTACCCCACCACTAAAGCTGGAGCTCCAGCGAATCAAGGGAGCAGGGACCAAGGACCACTCTGGAAAAGTAAGAGGATGGAGGAGGAGGAGGTACCTGGATGTCGGTGGTGTCCTTCTCCGTGCCCAGGGTGAAGACGGAGTGAAGGGCAGCTCGCAAGAGGTGGGTCTCTAGGGCTGGCTCCAGGGCAGGTTTCATGGTGCTGGCAAGAGAGAGGAGCTGGTATTAGACTGTGCAGTATGGGGGTGGGACTGTCACCAACACGGACACCAAGCCACAGGGATAGAGGCATAGGCTGGCGAGAATGGAAACTGAGGCACTTAGCTAGGGAATGACAAGGCCAAGGCGTCCCAGACAGACAGTGGCAGGACAGGAATAGCTCCTGTTCCCTGGAGCCTGCTGCCCCTCCTGTAGCTGAGCCCGGGAGTGAGCCCCTCCCCAAGGCCCCTGTCATGTTATGGGAGCGAAAAGAACAGCCCTGCCAGGAGAGAGTGACCCTTCCCACCCCACCATCTCTGCCAGAGGCGCCACTCTTGGGAGGTGACCTGGGCGGGACAGTGACGGTGACTCCCAGCCTTGGGCCTGAGCAGCACTGGGGTGAGGGGAGCCGGCAGGGTTGGGGGGTGGGGCTGTCTCACTACCAGAGGTTGCCCACTGCAGCCAGGGAGTGGGCGAGGATGGCGCTGGGTGACGCGTCATCGGGAAGCTCCTCGATGAGCTCCTGTGAGACGGGAAGGAGACAAAGGAGCGTGTGAGATTCAGGCCCGACTCACACCTCCCAGTGAGGAGATGACACAGCCAGTGCCCCACATGGCCAGCAGGATCCCCCACCACCTCCTCCCATTCCTTCCTGCCCATCAGACTTGTCCCCCATCCCGGATTCCTGCCCAGCTGACTCCCAATCCCCTTCTCTCCTCCTCCCTCTCAAAACTGCCCCCATTCAGCCCCATCCCGACGACCGAGCTGGGACCATGTGATTCCTTGGCCCCCACTCTCAGCTGCCCTCCAGCCCCACAATTCCCCCTCTGCCCACTACTGACCAATCTCAGAATTTCTCCCTTCTCTTTTCCCAAGTCTTCAGCCCCAGCAATCCTTGTCCTCTGATGCCCCCTCCAACACCACCCAGCCCCTACCCATTAGCCCGGCGATACCCCTGCCAATCCCGTGTCTCTCTCCTCCCTCCAGCTGCCGTATGGCGTGTCTTACTCACCACGATCCTCTTCACCACAGCTGCCTTGCAGCAGCGCGGCTCCAGCGTGTCCTCCCCTCTCTCCCGTGCAGCCAGACATGCGGGGTAGATGGCCTGAAGGAACAGGAGCTGCTGCCCCTCATCCTGGACCCACCAGGAGTGGGGTATAGCGAGAGAGAACCTGTTAGCTAGGGACCTTCCTGCCCCACCCACACCAGCTCCAGGGCTCAGGCCTCAATGGGGGATTGTGGGGACCCGCCTATTGTCCAAATTCCCCACCACTCCTACACAAGCAGGATCAGGAAGTGGGACAGTGCCTGTGGGGGGAGACGACCTCGGCTGTTGTGGGACAAACACCCCCATCTTGGGGGTCCCACATCATGGATGTAAAAGGGCCCCATTAGGGGTGGTGGATCAGGAGGGACAAGACCCTTGGCAGGGGGTGGGGATGCTGGGAAGGGACAGGGCAATCTTGCTTCCAGCCCAGGTGGGGAACATTTGTACCTTATCTCTGCACTGGAGCTGCTCTCGGATGACCTTGAGAGCAGCTTCATCTTCGGCCATGTCCACCCCTTCCTCCTGCTCTGAATCCAGGGGGGTCCCTGCACCAGGGAGGGAAGGACAAGGGCGTGGCGGGCAGAGCAGGATTCAAGACCCTCCTTCCCACCTCAGGCACCCAGGGCAGATCGGGCTCCAAACCTCCCTCTCAGGGATGCCTTCAGCCCCCAACAGCTGCAGAAGCCCAGAGCAGAGCCCCCCTCCCCTGCCCAGGACTCCAGGGGAGGTGCCTGTTCCCCCCGCCCGGAGCAGCAAGGACCAACGTGGCAGCAGCTCTTCACGCCCCCACCCCCAGGTCCCCGTGCGGAAGGGGCAGCTGTGTGACGCCTGCTGCTGTCCGTGGGGTTTGCGTGGCTCAGGCCAGACACCTGGGCTGGGGACCCCCCCCCGTATCCCTGGGAGAGCGTCTGGGCCCAGGGTGTTCACATCCCGTCCTCAGCCCTCCCTCAGCCCAGCCTGGCTCCTCACCTGGAACAAAGCAGTGGCCTCCATCGCTCTGGCTGCTGCCAGAGGCCCAGGTGCTGCCGCTGTCACAGGCTGAGCTGCCGGTGCTGGGACAGGGACCTTCCCCCTCCTGGCCGGCGGGGGCTGGAAGGGCCTCAGAGACCGGGCAGGGCGATGCCTCCTGATGGGAAGGAGGGCTGGGCTCCTGGGGCCGCTGCTGCCCACACAACAAGCCCCAGAGCCACCCTGCCCGGCGCCCCTCCTCGGCTGGGTCCTGTCTGCGAAACGGCAGCCTGGGCCAGCTCCACTGGGGCCTGGTCGGGGCCTCTCCCAGCTCGGCGCCTGCGCCGGGAGCCGGGTTCCTTTTCCAGAAGGCCGGGCACTTCCGCCGTCTGGCCTGGACGGGAGCTGCTTCCCCGCCAGCGGGGACGCAGGGCTTGCTCTGCCCCTTGGGAAGGTGGCAGCTGCTTCCCTCAGGCTCTGGGGCCACCTGCAGAGCCTTCCTCCGGACCATCCGCAGGAGCCTGGCCATCCTGGAACCGAGCGGGGAGCAGGGGTGAGTCTGGGCTCAAGGCAGCCTTTCACTCCTGGGCCTTTTCCGTCCCTCCTCCTCCCTGCTCCGACCACACCAGCCCTCTCTGCCCCCACGGGAGTGCAGGGAGTGCCATCTCCACACACGGGCAGGAGTTCATTGCATGATCTGCTCCCAACGTTCCCCCTCTTAATCCCTGCTGCTGCAATAGCCAGGAAGTCTCATCCTTTTCCAGCAAGGGGGTCAGTCCCAAAAACCATCGGTTCCTCTGGACAAGCAGCCCCCTCCTGTCGTCCCAGGCCACTCTCCTGCCCAGGCTAGAGAAGGAACAGAACCCAGGAGCCCGGACTTCTCCTGCGAAACCATTCCCCACGTCAAAGTCACAAAGACCCTAAGCACAGGAAGACCAGGGCCCTCCTCGTTCCCCATTGATTTCCAGGCTCAGCAGCTCACAGGGTCTGGCCCAGCTCAGAGACTCTCAGCCTGGGGAACAGTGTCCCACAAGGGAAGGGCTGGGAGCCCCATTGCTGGAACCTTTCCAAACACACTGGAGACCGCTCTGGAGAAGCCCCTGCCCGGTCTAAGAGTGAGGGGCTCTTGGGGGTGTTGGCAAATGAAATCCCCCTTTGGAGATAGTCTCTCCCCCTGTTTCTCCTCTCCCCAGACAGACAGGGGAAGACATGGAGGAACCCGAATGCCACTCACTTGCTCTCAGTGATGGGATGATGGATGGCGGATGTTCAGGGTCAGCAGATGTCCCTCGCCCTCCTCCTCACTCTCCAAGCCCAAGGCAGGCTGGAGAGGGTGGTGACCTCAGGAGTTACCCTGCCCAGCCAGCAGGCAGGGTGATGACACGAGGGCGATCGACTGGCTGTGAAAACAAGAGTCTGTCTTATTGCCAAGGGACGGAGAAACTCAGCCAGCAGCAGGGGGGTGCAGAACACTGCCCTAGGGCGGAGGTGACAGCGCCTCCAGGATCCCGACATCCCAGCACTTTACACACCTTCCTGGAGCCTCCCAACCCACTGGGCTGTAGCGATGGGATCCCAACCCTACTGATAGCAAACGGGCCTCAGCTACCAGCTCAGGGTCACACTGAGTGTCGGAGCCATGGATGGACCCCTTCACTAACCACTGCCGCACACTCCCTCCACAGCTGGCAATTGCAACCAGGCCCTAATCTCTGGTCCCCCTGCCTTTGAGAGGGAGGGTCACTCCTGCTTCCATTGCTGCCTCTTGATCTGTGGGACTTTGGGCAAGTTGCTCCCCCCTCTATGGCTCTCTGGGACTCACATCCCTGAATGGCCTTTAAAAAAGACAGTGGTTAAAGTTTGGCCCCAACTAGTTCTTGTTTCTCGAGACTAGCCATTTTAGCAAAGTTTAGAGTTCTTGACATTCAGCTCCTGGAAACATCCCTTTCTCCTTCGCAGACGGCCTTAACATCCCTTATCTCACCCAGGCTCACTGCTGCCTGGACTTAGAGAATTGACCCTGTTCCCATTGGACCTACCCAAGGTGTCACACAGCAAAGCGGTGACGGAGCCAGAAGGAGAAGACAACAGTCCTGACTCCTGTTCTAACAGAGAACAACCCCCCCGGAGGCAGGGATAAAGCCCAGGAAATAAGGTGTGAACATTTGCATGGAAACCGTTTTCTGTCAGAAAATCCATTCAGACGAAACCACTTTGTTTCTTGAAATCATAACAAGTAGGTTGAGATTTCTTTGCAAAAATATTTGTTTGCAAAACAAGAGCATCTCCTGTCCAACACAGCGCATTAAACTGTCTCATCGTACACAAAGGGGAGACACTATGCTCTAGAAAATTAGATGAGATGCTTCAGTCTGAGCTAAGTACTTGCTGCTTTTCACAATTTCAAAACAATAAAATACAAATGAAATCGAATATTAGGTCATAATCTGCTATGGCTCAGTGTGATAGGACACCCCTTAGTCTGCACTGCTCCGAGTGACACTCTTCAGTGGATCCCCAGCATCCACCCATGGCGAGGTAGGTGGGAGAGGATTGTTATTTGTACTTGACAGAAGGAGAAACGAAGGCTGAGAAAGGAGCAGTGACTTGTCTTAGCTGATGCAGCCAGTCAGTAGCAGAGTTGCTCTCAAATGAGCTACAGACCAACAATTGTTCCTAGTAATTATTCAGCAATTATTTCAGAAGAATTGGAATGTTCGAGAGGATCATGAACTGCTCCCAGACAATGAATGGAGAGCAGCGTCAACATTGGTCAAACATAGAACTGGTTGTGACTTATTTGCTTGGTCATAAAAGAGAACAACAAAGACCAGAGTTTCCTCCCTGTCAATAGCCCCCTCCTCAGCCAATCAAGGTTGGGACTTTGAGGAGTGGGAGGCTAAGGGTTCTCATCAAATAGCCCAAAGAATGGCCCTGGTCACCACCGAGGGGATCACTCTCGGAGCACTAGTCCAGTCTCACCTCTCTGTGAGGGCCTCCCACAACCCCCCTGTGACGAAGTGGGACTGTTCTTAATGTTCCCTCTGAATAGTGTGGGGGTGCCTCAGTTTCCCCTATGAAGTTCTTAAGTATCTAGGTGGTGCGATAAGGGTGTATGATCATTGCAGAGCCCTAGAGGGCAGGTGTGTGCAGGGGACTGGACACAGAGAATGGCCGACACCCTGTTTCCTGGCAACTGATAGCCTGGGCCCTTCCCCCCTGCAAGGTGAGAGCTAAAGGATTGGAGAACAAAGGAATCAGGTGACCTCGTGGCCCGGGAAAGGAACAAAGCCCAGAGGAGGAGGGGCTGGGGGGTTTTTCAGTTTGGGGCTGGCTGGGACATGGAGTGAAGGGCAGACGTGGTTGTCTGGCTCACTGCCCCCCCAAAATGGACCCAGCTGAGGGGTCCTGTTCTCTGCACCTGCAAGCTCTGTGTTAGACCATGTTCCTGTCATCTAATAAACCTCTGTTTTATTGGCTGGCTGAGAGTCACGTCTGACTGCGAAGTTGGGGTGCAGGAACATCTGGCTTCCCCAGGAGCCCCGCCTGAGCGGACTCGCCGGGGGAAGCGCAGGGAGGGGCAGAGGATGCTGAATGCTCTGAGGTTAGACCCAGGAAGGTGGAGCCGGGTGAGCTGTGTGTCCTGAAGACAGGCTGCTTACAGAAAGGCGACTGCCCCAGAGTCCTGACTGGCTTCATGGGGAGCAGTTCCAGAGCATCGCCCAGGGACTCCGTGACACCCCCCCCCCCGGCCCCCGCTCCACCCACAGAGCTCCTGGTGGTGGGAGGAGAGCAGAGGAAAAGGACAAAGGAAGCAAGAAGAGAAAGGTAGGAGGGACAGAGGAAAAGGGAAAACAGAAAGGAGAAACCCCAATGTCCCCAGTAATTCTAAGGGACAAAGTCCTAGGTCAGAAATAAAATACTGCCCCCACAATCTAATGTTTTCCTTTCCTAAAAATCAGCCAGCACCTGATGGATCAGACTGAACAGGTTCCAAACCTCTCCGAGGCTCTTACCTTCTATACAGGGACGTCTGTTTTTGAGCAAAACCACTACAAGAAAAGGAGAAAACTCCAAAGAGGGTCCTCCTTGCGCTCACGTACGTGCAAGTGAATGCTCTCTCAGTCCTCCGGGAGAGACCTCAAGAAGGAGACGTGCTGAAGCAAAGCCACAGGGATCTCCGAGGTTGTCCCTGTCCTGCACCCCTGTCCTGCCTGGCTGATGTCAAGATCTCTCTGTGAGGTCATCGCCTCCCCACCACCTTTGTCCAATAGGCTGAGGTCCTGCCAAAGGCCCTTGTGATGTCACTGCCACACCCACCCCTCCCTGCAGTGCTGATGTCCTGCCCCTGTCCAGCTACATTGGATGTTTGAGCTGCTTCCCCTGGATCACCCCATTCAATGACACTTCCTTGTGGGGTGACACTGACTACACAGTAGAACACAGAAGTTCTTCCCCAGGCCACAATTAGGTTTCACAAGTTAGTCAACTTTATGGCCAGAGGGAACCGTTCGAGCATTTAATCTCATCCCCTGCGTATCCTAAGGCCTCCTGTATGTCAGAAGAGCTGGGCTTTTCTTTTACTCAAACATTTTCCAGAAAGGCATCTAGTCTTTATTCGAAGAGATCAAGAGATGGAGAAGCCATCATTTCTCTTGGTTCTTTGTGCCAATGACGAACCACCCTCTTACAAATCTAGGTCTTATTGTCATTATACTTTTTCTGATTTCTGCTTCCATCCATGGGGTCTTGTCATGCCTTTCTCTGCGACATAAAAGAGCCCTTTTATACTCAACATTTTCTCTCCAGGAAGTCAAGCAACTCACTTCTCATTCTTCTCTTGTATATACTAAACAGATTGAGGTTTTTCAATGTCTCATTATAGGGCGTCATCCCCATCACTCAGTTATGAATCTTTTCTGCACCCTCTCCAATTGTTTTAACATAATATTCAAAATGTGCACACAAGAACTGGATTCAACATTCCAACATCAGTCTCACCAATGCTCTTTCACTTCCCTTTCCATCCTCACTACTCTATCCAGCCAAGAATGGCTTTAACCTTTTTTAACACAGTTTCACATTGACAGCTCATGTTGAGCAGCTCGTCCACTATGGCCCCCAAATCCTTTTCAGGGTCACTGCTTTCCAGCGGATTGTCCCCAATTCTGTAGGGTGCCGCCTGACTCCTTTGTTACTGGAGGTATGGGGTTGCATTTGGCTTGATTAAAACCTAATTATTTCATGAGTATTTGAGAAGAACTAGCCCATTAGAGAGAGAATCGTGAATTACTCAAAGACAATGAACGGAGAAAAGCGGCAAGAGCAATCAAATACATATTTGGTTACGGCCTATTTCCTTGGTCTTAAAAGAGGGTAACAAGGACCTGAGCCTCCTCCCTCACAATAGCCCCAAGCTCCCCCAATCATCATTGAGACTCTGAGAAGCAGAAAGCTGAGAGTTCTCACCAGATGTCCCAGGTCACCACCGGAGGGAGTCACTCTTAGAGCACCATTCCAGCCACATGTCTTTGGGAGGGCCTCCCGCAATGAGAGTTGGAGTGCAACCCCCCCGCCCCCCCTCCGTCACCAACTCCAGACGCACAGACAGGTCTTGGTGGTGAAAGGAAAGCAGGGGAAAAGGACAAAGATGCAAGAGAAGACGAGAAAGGAGGGAGAGACAGGAAAAGGGAAAACAAAAAGGAGAAACCCCAATGTCCCCAGTAATTCTAAGGGACAAAGTCCTAGGTCGGAAATAAAATGCTGCCCCCACAATCTAGTGTTTTCCATTCCTAAAAATCAGCCGGCACCTCATGGATCAGACTGAACAGGTTCCAAACCTCTCCGAGGCTCTTACTTTCTATACAGAGACGTCTGGTTTCAAGCAAAACCACTACAAGAAAAGGAGAAAACTCCGAAGAGGGTCCTCCTTACGCTCACGTACGTGTAAGTGAATGCTCTCTCAGTCCTCCAGGAGAGACCTCGAGAAGGAGACGTGCTGAAGCAAAGCCACAGGGATCTCTGTCCTGCACCCCTGTCCTGCCTGGCTGATGTCAAGATCTCTCTGTGAGGTCATCGCCTCCCCACCACCTTTGTCCAATAAGCTGAGGTCCTGCCAAAGGCCCTTGTGATGTCACTGCCACACCCACCCCTCCCCTGCAGTGCTGATGTCCTGCCCCTGTCCAGCTACATTGGATGTTTGAGCTGCTTCCCCTGGATCACCCCCTCAATGAGCGTTCATTGTGGGCTCAAGCTGAACACAGTAAAACATCAGAGGCTTCTCCCCATGCTACGCTCAGTTTTTCATAAATTAGCAGACTTTATGGACAGAAGAGACAATTAGAGCATGTCATCCGACCCCCTGCATATCACATGCTTTCTGTAGAGCATAGGAGCTAGTTTTTGACTACACACGTTCCAGAAAGGCATCTAGTCTTCATTAGAAGACATCAAGAGGTGTGGAATTCCCACCACTTCCCTTTCTAGTTTGTTCCTTTGGTGATTCATCCTCATGGTTGAATATGTGTGCCCTCTTTCGAATATGAATTGGTCTCTTTTGAGTTTCCAGCCACTGGGGTCTTGTTATGCTTTTCTCTGCTAGATTAATGAGCCCTTTAATACCCGATATTTTCTCTCCATGAAGTCACTTCAACACTTCAATGACATCACCTCCCGATCTTTTTTATCATCTAAACAGGCTGAGCTCTTTCAATAGCTCATTCGCAGGCATTTTTCTCCAGCCCTCAAAACGTTTTGTTGCTTTTTGCTGCCCCATCTCCAATATTTCAAAATCTTTTTTCAAAAGTGGATGCCAAAACTGGATGCAGTATTCCATGATCAGTCTTCCTCATGGTGTGTCACCTCCCTCTGCGCCTCACTGCTCTTTTCATACATCTAATGATGGCTTTAGCCCCGTTCACCACAGCATCACCCTGGGTGCTCATGTTGAATGGCTTGCCCAGCATGGCCCCGAAATCCTCTTCACAGTCAGTGCTTTCCTGGATACACTTCCCCACTCTGTAGGTGTGGCCTGCATGCTTTGTCGCTAGCTATAGGACCCTTCCTTTGGTTATTTTCAAACTTGTTTTCTTTGAATGGGTCCAGCTTCTCAAGGGATCTGATTTCTCTGTGTCACTGCCCTGTCCTCGTCATTAGTTACCACTCTACTACTATTTTATCACCCACCAATATTAGCAGCAGTGATTTTTTATTTGGGTTGCAGTTCATTGATATTGATTTTCAAGAATTAGTCCTTGAGAGCCTCTTCATATCCCTAGTGCCTAGAACCTGCTCCACACAGCACAGCGAGAAAAGGCCGCCCGGCCCAGCTGTGCCATAGGGACTAAGCACAGAACAACCTTAGGAGCTTGTGTCATCCATAGCTTCTGAACAACACGTGGGGGTCATCAGCTTACAAATACATTCTAGACCGGTAGCGTAGACAGGCCCCAAATGTATCTAAGTGTCCCGCCTTGAAAAAGAGGAGAGAAAAAAACAGAACCTTGATTAGCTTTATTTTATAGTCGTGGAAACTGAGGCACAGAGAAGCAAAGAGATTCGCTCATGGTCAAAAAGCCAGGAATAGAAAACGGCAGATCTGCTGATAGTCAGTCCTGGGCCCTAGCCGTGTTTGTCCTGGCCTCTCTGCTTCAGCTCCAGCAACAACCCGAGTCGAGGTTTTCTTCGTCTCCATGTCCTTTAACTTCACGTCACTGCAGAAGAAAGATTGTTTCTGACCAGCTGGCTCTAATGCATGGAGATGTCTTTCCAGAAGACGTGCTCTGGCTCAGTCCCATGTCGTAGGTTTTCTGGAGGAAGCGCTCGGTGACGTTCTAGGGCCTGTGTTACACAGAAGATGGACAGAATGGTCCTTTCTGACCTTAATTCTTTTCTTTCGCTAGGAGGGTAACGCTGGACATTTTCTCTCATTCACTTTCCTTTGGAATAATTTCAATCCAGTCCAAAGGATTTCCTCTTCCATTGTGTCTTCAGCACCTTTCCTAGCAAACAGTTCCTGTTTGAGCACAGGTTTCCAATTTCAGGCTGTCCCAGGGGGAGATGGCCATGAAAGGGATAGTAGCTCAACTGAACCTATCCCCAGGTGAAGGGAATAAGTGCAGGGGCAGAAGGAGAGGCCCCGAGATAGGACAGATTCTTCTGCTGGGCTAAGAGTATAGTTGGATGCACTTCACTTCACTTCATCGGATGCATTCAGTGGAAAATACAGTGAGGAGATTTATATACACACAGAACGTGAAAAAATGGGTGTTATCATACACACTCACTTCAGATGAGCTATTACCAGCAGTGGGGGGGGGGGGGAGAAAACCTTTTGTAGTGATAATCAAGGTGGGCCATTTCCAGCAGTTAACAAGAACGTCTGAGGAGCAGTGGGGGGTGGGGGAATAAACATGGGGAAATAGTTTTACTTTGTGTAATGACTCATCCATTCCCAGTCTTTATTCAAGCCTAAATTAATTGTATCCAGTTTGCAAATTAACTCCAATTCAGCAGTCTCTCCTTGGAGTCTGTTTTTGAAGTCTTTTTGTTGTAATATAGCAACTTTTAGGTCAGAGATCGAGTGACCAGAGAGATTGAAGTGTTCTCCGACTGGTTTATGAACGTTATAATTCTTGTCATCTGATTTGTGTCCATTTATTCTTTTACGTAGAGACTGTCCGGTTTGGCCAATGTACATGGCAGGGGGCATTGCTGGCACATGATGGCATAGATCACATTGGTAGATGTGCAGGTGAACGAGCCTCTGATAGTGTGGCTGATGTGATTAGGCCCTATGATGGTGTTCCCTGAATAGATATGTGGACACAGGTGGCAACGGGCTTTGTTGCAAGGATAGGTTCCTGGGTGAGTGGTTCTGTTGTGTGGTGTGTGGTTGCTGGTGAGTATTTGCTTCAGGTTGGGGGGCTGTCTGTAGTCAAGGACTGGCCTGTCTCCCAAGATTTGTGAGAGTGAAATGGCCCACCTTGATTATCACTACAAAAGGTTTTCTTCCCCCCCCCCCCCCACACTCTCCTGCTGGTAATAGCTCATCTGAAGTGAGTGTGTATGATAACACCCATTTTTTCACGTTCTGTGTGTATATAAATCTCCTCACTGTATTTTCCACTGAATGCATCCGATGAAGTGAGCTGTAGCTCACGAAAGCTTATGCTCAACTAAATTGGTTAGTCTCTAAGGTGCCACAAGTCCTCCTTTTCTTTTTGCTTAGATGAATGGGTCTGTAGTTGCCTGGATCACTTTTTCCCCTCTTGCTTTACTATCATCGGACACTAGATGGGGAGGAAGAGCCTCACCAGCTCTATAAAACCAGCTGGGGGAAGGCTGGGAGCAACAGGTATCAGAATAAGCTAGACCCGGGCTTCTCAAACTTTTGTTTTTGCTGGCCCCACTTTGAAAGTATTTCAGGCTATGACAACCCCCGACCCCCAAACAGTCATAGCAAGTTACTGTACGGACTCATAGAAACATATGCATGGTATTGCCATCCTCACTTCTGGGCTGCTACGGGCGGGGCACTGCCCTCAGAGCTGGGCAGCTGGAGAGCGGCAGCTGTTGTAGCCCTCTTCCCCTCCTGCCCCCCTCCCCTGAGAATATTTTTGTGATCTCTTGACCCCCCCCTCCCCCGCCATAGCCTTGCAACCCCCTTTTGGGTCAGGACTCCCAGTTGGACAAATGCCGAGCTAGACAATCTCAAACCATGAACTAGTTCCCAGGCGTCTCTGGGCCGATTCTCAGAGGAGGCAGCTCCCAGAATCAGGCCCTCGATGGCTCTCCCAGTGCAGCAGGCCCTGGGTGCAGCGATCGGTTTGAAACAGGAACCCCTGCAAGATGCTCTCTACCTTCAGTTCCTGACCCCTCCAGGGGCCGAGTGCATCTCCCCCATCCTCAGGCAGAGCTCAGAGCAGAGTCAGCAGCAGCAGCCCCTCCCCGGCGAGAGCTCCGAGCGAAGGCAGGGGCCTGGCAGAGAGAGCAGAGGGGCACAGGCAGGTCAGCGGAGGGGTGGAAGGTGGATCCCACCCCAGGAGATTTAACAGAGAGAAGAAAGCGGGGCTGTGAGAGCGCAGAACAGAGACACCCCCCAGCAAATCCTCCCACCCCAGACACTGAGATCCCGGCCTGGGAGAGGGGTTCGCTCCCCAACACTTACTCACGACAGCTGCAGCAAGGGGTCCCTGTGGGGCGGGAGGAGCTTCCACCCCGCTCCGGCTGGCTGGATCTGGAAAGAGAGAGAGAGAACAGGGAGAGGAGAGTGCGGTGAGGAGTTGGTGCCCAGGGGTCCCCCTGCCCCGCTCCTAGCTCTGGACCCCCATTGCAGGGGTATCTGTGGGTGTGTTCAGGGAAGGGCCGGGGGCTCTGCTCCATCAGGGCTGAGAGTGTCAGAGCAAAGTAACTGTAACACTGCTGAGTATTTTCAATGTTGCCTCACCCTGAATGTCACTGATCCCCCAGTTTAGAATGCGTCTCCCCGGCCGCTTCTCTTGCTAATTTGAACCTCAGGGAACACATCAAAGCTCTCTCCTGTCCCCCACAGCTGCTGGGTTTGGGCCACTGCCAGGGCCCTCTACACCGGGGTTAACATCTGGATCCTGGCCAAGCTGGTTCTAGCCCATGTGGCCAACCCCCAGTGACCAAAAATCACAAGTCAGAGCCCCACAAAACCATCAGATTGGCTTAAACAAGATGAGATTCTGAAAACAACTGTGGGTTCTGTTCTTGATCTCCTGGTGGTGGAGCCTTTAGGGGTCACCTTTTCAAGCTTTTCTCCCCATCCAGGAGGGCTAGAACAAGAAAAACTTCTGACAAAAATGGCCAACCCCGCCAAAATCTTCTACCAGAATCAGAAAAAATTAGTCCAGAATGATTGAAAACAGAACAATTTTTGGTTTTTGAATTTTCCAGGAAGACAGTGAATGTTTTTTTATTAAAGCCGACACTTTCCAGAAAAAGTTGCCTTTAATCAAACACCCAATTTTTCCTAAAAAAAAAAGTCAATGGAACCATTTCAGTCCACTCGTTACAGCTGCTCTGAAATCCCCCATCTCACCCACCCCAGTTCCCACAACCTCCCCCCCCCGCCCAACTCCAGCCCCTGCACCCATTGCACACACAGCTGTGCCCTCTGCCTGGCCATAGGGCCCCTTCCCTGTCCCCCCAAGAGCAGCTGCAGCAGATCCCAATCAGGGGATCCACACAGGGACCAGCCAGCTGCACCTGCTGCCACTCAGCCCTGCATGGTCCGTGTTTAGCCTCTCCCCGTCCCGGGCAGAGAAGTGTGGTACCTGGGGCTGTGTCAGGCCCATCCCTGCCATGAAGATGCCCTGTGGGCTGCGGTGCCCCGGCAGAGGGAGAAGCTGCTGGATCCACCTGGGCTCCAGGCAAGCGCTGGGTTGGGATCAGGCCCCTCTGGGGTGGCTGGGCAGCTGGTTTGCAGGGCTGGTCACCTCCTGGCCCCATGCAGATTGTCTGAACGTGGCAAGCTTCTCTCTAAGGGGAGCTCGGACAGTTCCTCCCAGACCTGTCAGTCAAGACATTGCCTTCTTTGTTTAGAACCAGTTGTGGGGTCCCCGTATCAGGATTCCCCCCTTATATCCCCTCACCAGGCCCTGGAGGGACCAGATAGAGGGATCTCACTTCAGTCCTTGGCCCTGGCCTGCTGGGATCCCTCAGGCACGTGGTGACATTCACTCGTGTTCATCCAGTCCCCACTTACAGGATTGTGACCAGTGGTGTCTCTCCCAAGCACCCCTGTCCCCATGCCACCCCAATGGGCTCCGGAGCTGTTGCCCCTCCATTCCCCACCCAGTTCTCTGGCTTCATACCCTCACCCATGCTCCTGGTGTCACGCCCCACAATCTGATTGGCTGAGAATTCATTCCCAGTGCTTCCAGCCCAGGGTCCTTGTCCCTCCCTTCCCCCTACCCAGCCTGGGACAGGGGCAGCAGCTACCCCTGCAGCCCCACCAGCCGGAGCAAAAAGGAGAACAGGAGACGCAAAAGCGTGTGCGTCTCCTTTTAGGGTTGTGCCTCCAGCCCAAGAACCAAATGGATTATCCAGTGGTTCTCAAACTTTTGTCCTGGTGACCCCTTCCACACAGCAAGCCTCTGAGTGCAACTCCCCCACCCCCGTTATCAATTAAAAACCACTTTAATATATTTAACACTGTTATAATGGTTGGAGATGAAGCAGGGTTTGGGGGTGGAGGCTGACAGCTCATGACCCCCACATAATAACCTCACAACCCCCAGTTTGAGGACCCCGGACTACACTGAGCATGCACAGACAGAGAGCCAGAGGGTTGAAAGGCCGCTGGGATGGACAAGACTTGTGGGGCTCTGAGAGACTGTCCCCCCCGGCCACCCCGCAGCAGTGTGAATTCAGCTCCAACCAGGGGCAGGAATCTGAAATCAGTTAAACAGCAGAGACTTCATGCAGGCAGAGGTCCGGCTTGCCGGGCAGGGACAGCTCCTTCCCTTCCAGAACGTGGGCATCAGCAAAACTCAAGCACCAGAAACCTGGGAATTAGAGGCGAGGGACAGAGGGCCCCCCGCCGCCCCAGCGCGGAGAGGGGGAGGGAGTCCCTTAGGGGGAGCGGCCCACGAGTCGGGGTTCAGGCGGGGAGGGGGTTCAGGCGGGGAGGGGGTTCAGGGGGGTTCCAGCCCCTGCCCCCCCGTGTCCCGGCGTTCCCCCCATGAGCCCGGCGTGGGTTGCACGTTTCTCACCGGCTCAGCAGCGACCGTCCGCGCCCGGAGCCTGCCCCAATGTCCCTGTGTATCTAACCTGAATTCTCCCCTTAGGAAAAACTCCACCTGATCCGGCTGGAGAACAGCCAGACGTTCCACCTCCAAACTGCACCACAGAACATCTGTACCCTCTCATGTTCACCCCACCCATGTCCTCGCCCTCGCGTCCTGCTTCAACAGCGGGTGGCAGGGCCTGCTGCCCCCTGAGAGCGTGAGGAACCCCGGGGGGGCCAGTACCGCTGTCCGGCCCCACGGCCAGCCGAGGATACTAGTTGGTGGCTCCTCCCTGGAGCCATAAGCAGGGGTGTGTACCTGGCACAGCTCCCCAGCTCCCCCGGTGCCTCTCCCTTTTGTGGAGACAGAGACCCAGGCACACGGCATTTTTGTTGCAGCCCCTCTTCCAGCTCCTCTAGAACCTCTCTGCATTTCTCCCTGTACTTCCTGAGCTGTACACATGCCCCGGCCACCCCACAAAGCCATAAGATCCCCTCCTCAACCACCTCCTGGCGCTGGCCCGAAGGCCATCTGTCACTCCAGGAGCAGAAAGCTGGATGGGGTTTGCCCTGCGACTGTGGGGCCTATTTCCGGTCCCTTGTCTGCTCCTGTCTCCGGGCAGAGTTCCTCTGGGCAGTGCCCACTGACTCCTGGACGCCTTGGAGGAGCGGTGGGGGCTGTCGGGGGTTCTCTGCTCGGCGTCCCCCTCCGGATCCCTGATTTTCCACCTGAGACCAGTCTCCTGTTCCTGTTTTCTCCTTTGTTGTCCCCACCATCAACTGGAGCCTGGACTTACTGGTTCCTCCCCCTTTGTCAAGGGACAGGGCCTTTAGTTTTGGGCAGGCCCAGCCCGGCCTGTGCTAATACTTCCCATAGCACAAGAACCCACAGGGAGTGACTCACCCTGGCATCGGCTCCCTTTACCCTGCCCAGGAGAGCGAGGGGCAGCTCTTCTGTGCTGCCTTTTCTCGGCCCCCCTAAAAGGGGACGGACCCCATAGGGAAGGAGTTGAATTCCCCAGAGGTTTCATACTTTGATTCCCCCGCGGTGGCCATAGTTTTGTACCACCAGGCAGAAGCAAACCCCCATCGTTTGCTCCTCTCCCCCCTCCCTCATGGACTTGGAGTTGCCCCCTCCCCAAAATCTGAAATGGCGCCCCTGAATCCTCCCCACCACACCGAGCCTCTCCCTCACGGCCTTGAACATGCCCCTCCCCATTAGCCTCTCCCTCCTCCCCCCTCCATTCGGCCTTTCTGTTCATCATGCAGACCACCAGTTTCCCGCCTTTTCAGGCTGGCGATCCCCCCTGCACAATAAAAAATGCCCCAACCCCCTGAGGTTTCCTGTCCAAGTCAGAGTAAACCTTGTGTCAGTGCAAACGACGCCAGGAGCCTGCACCCCGGCTACAGCGACGACATCGGATCTCGCCAACACCCCAGGGTTTGGCCACCCCAGTTTCACCCTGGAAATTGTCTTTTCTTCGCCTAAGATTGTAATAAAATTTGCAACACCTCACGCCCCCACCCCTTCCCTCCCCTCTAGACTCCACCCATGCGGGGGGGGAGGGGGGGCAGGTGTCCTGTCAAAAAACTGCTCCCTGACAGAATTTGCTGCTTAGATTGTCCTGAGCATGCTCGGTAACATCTGCTGAAGCCGCAGTCCTCAGCCTGCCCTTACTTGGAATCAGATTCTGCTGCCTGCTTTTTACAGGGGCTACAAGGGGGCAAAGGGCAGCGGGGCTCGATCCGGTTTTATAGTGGGGGGTGCTGAAAGCCAGCTCATGCAACTGTGTGTTCAACAGCAATGTGGAAAGGTGCAATTCCCGTTCCCACTGCATGGGTGGAGCACAGCTCCGGGATTCGAAATAATGCCAGCTTCCTTCTCACAGCCCCAGCTTTCACAGAGAAAGCTGGGGGCAGGGATTTCCCTACACCCCCCCCCCCCCCCCCCAGTTTTGTGAACTAGTTACCTGCAGCGTTGCCACTTTAGTGATTGTTTGGAAATTTGAATTGAAATTGAAACATTAATACCCACTTTAAAAGCATATAGAGTGTATGATAAAATACGTGTATCTGAAAAAATATAATAGATTTGGAAAGTATGAACATAGACTAGCTTCCTTATACAGCTGTTGTTTTTGGTGGCAATGTCAGCGCATTCATTTCAGTGATGTTGGCCAGCGTAGTAATTTCAAATGATGATTTGTAAGCAAAGTCTAAATGAGCTCTCCCTGAGAGCTAGTGATGAGCTGGGGACTGGGGGGAAAGGCTTCAGGACCAGATTGTATTTACATTCACACCTAATCTACCTCGGTATCCAGCAAACAGAGCTGTGTTGCCCAAGTGATAGATTTTGGCTGGGGCTGGGTTACAAATCACTTGACTGGGGGGGGAGGGGGGATGAAAGGTTGTTGTTCTTATTGCATGAGTAAAGGGCAGCAGAACTGTACTTAGCCTGCGCTGACTGAGGGCATCAAGAGAGAGGGTGGGGACCTGTCCCTCTCCACTGTTTAAAGACAGAGCTGATTAGGCTCCATAGAGAGTCTTTTGTTCTGTTCAGTGACCCCTGCAGCTGAAATGTCTGAGAATCCGGTCTAAGTGCTCAGACCTGCTGTGGGAAGACACGGCCCAGCCTGCACTAGCAGCAAGGTTCCCCCACTGAGAGCTGGGTGGAACCGCGAGAGACCAGCTCGCAGAGGTCACAATGGCAGGTGGCAGCAGAAGGTGACAGCGCAGGGCTATCAGGGCAGAGCAACAGAGTGAACGGTGGCCTGACAAACAACAGCAGCCAGAGCACTGGACTATGTTTTAGTGACTTTTCTCCAGAAGCTAGATTTGTGACTGGGAAACTTACATAAATATATGTTCCCTAGTAGGCCAAGATTTTTAAAATGCGTTATTTGCCAACGTCATTATCTCACATCATCGCTATCTCAAGAGGTCATTATCTTGGGGAGTTTCTGTACTAAACTTTTTTTTTTATTATAATTATTTTTTATGTAAGAATGGCTATATTGGGTCAGATCAGTGGTCCATCTATCCCAGTGTCCTGTCTTCTGACAATGACTATTCCAGGTGCTTCAGAGGGAATGAACAGAACAGGGAATCATTGATTGATCCGTCCCCTGTCATCCACTCCCAGCTTCTGGCGAACAAAGGCTAGGGACACTCAGATCATGATGTTGCATCCCTGCCCATCCTGGCTAATAGCCATTGATGGACCTATCCTCCATGAACTGATCGAATTCTTTTTTGAACCCTGTTATAATTTTGGCCTTCACAAGATCCCTGGCAAAAAAGTGACAGTGCGTTGTGTGATGAAATACTTCCTTTTGTTTGTTTTAAACGTACTGCCCGTTAATGTCATTGGGTGACCCTGGGTCTTGTGTTCAATGAAGGGGTAATAACACTTCTTTATTCATTTTCTCCACACCAATCCAGATTTTATAAGACTCTATCGTATCCACGCTTAGTCGTCTCTTTTCCAAGCTGAAAAGGCCCAGTCTTCTCTCCTCATATGGAATCTGTTCCATATCCCTAATCATTTTTGTTCCCCTTCTCTGTACCTTTTCCAATTCCAATATTTCTTTTTTTAGATGGGGTGACCAGAACTACATGCAGTATTTGAGATGTGGGCATGTCATGGATTTATATAGTAGAAGTGGAGGAGCTTGGTTTGCTGGACGGATCAGCTACGCCAATACTGACAACCGACATGAAAAGGCTGCCTCTGGACTGCGTCGACATGCAGAAAGCCTTCTAAGCCAGTCACTGTCAAAGCCAATTTTAGAAGAACTTAAGGAGGCTGTTAAGAATGCTGGAGACACAACTCAGTTTATGTGAACCAACATGGCTGTGGCATCATACTTCCTATTTAAGCACGAGATACCACACACTACAAACTAGAGGCCTATGTTAAGCGCATTGTCACTTGTTAATCTTGAAGTTGGACACTGGTTCTGAACAAGACTGGCAAATGCTCACTCTCTTTCTGCAAAAAGCTCAGCTGACTCTCTAGAAGCATGCGGTGCAACAGGAAAAGACTCAGGAGTTGAAAAAGTGAAGAATTCTCTCACCATATTCAAAATATGTGCATACATGGCCGGCGAATGCACCAATGCAAATAGGCATCAAGTATTAAGTCATTGCCTATGTTATCTTGATGTCTCTGGTAGGCCAGTAGATGCATTCTAGATGTTCAGGTTATAGAAGACACATCAGCTGCATCTGTGACATATTAGAAGAGTTAAATGCTTGTCAATTAAACCCCAAAGAGATGGCTGCTTGTGCATTTGATGGAGCTACAAACTTCTCTGCAAGACATAGTGGAGTACAAGCTCTGCTCAGAGAAAAGTGTCACCCTCATCTCTCCTATACACACTGTAGAGGCCATCTACGCCAACTAGCGCTAGTACAAGCTGCAGAATCTCCAAGACATTAAAAAGCCACAAATTTCATGGCTTTTTTATACTCTTTTTTCAGCAAGAGTCCAAAAGGATTGAACATTTTGGAAACAAATAGAAGATACCCTGGGATTGAAGTTCAAATGAGTCCAACCTGGGAAAACCTGCTGGCTTTCTCATGAGTGATTCTTGGCAGTTGTCTTAAAATTACTGCAACCGTTATGACTGGCTTTGGAAAGTATCCACCAAGAGAGAACAGATCTAAGTAGTGAGGCTGGGGGACTACTTTTGTTACTGAGGGTATGTCTACACTATGAAATTAGGTCGCTTTTATAGAAGTCGATTTTTCAGAACCAACTTTATTTCGTCGATTGTGTCCCCCCCCACTAAGCGCATTACATCGGGGAGCGCGTCCACAGTACAGTGGCGAGCATCAATTCTCGCAGCGGTGCACTGTGGGTAGCTATCCCATAGTCCCCGGAGTCTCCACTGCCCATTGGAATTCTGGGTTAAGCTCCCAATGCCTGATGGGGCAAAAACATTGTCACGGGTGGTTTTGGGTACATATCGTCAGTGTCCCCTCCCTTCCTCCCTCCCTCCATGAAAGCAACGGCAGACAATCGTTTCGTGCCTTTTTTCCTGGATGACCCGTGCAGACGCCACAGTACTGCAAGCGTGGAGCCCGTTCAGCTCACCGCTGCAGTTGTGAGCATTGTAAACACCTCACACATTATCCTCCAGTATGTGCAGAACCTGCAAAAGCAGGCGAGGAGGCGACGGCAGCGCGGTGACGAGAGCGATGAGGACATGGACACGCACTTCTCTCAAAGCACGGACCCTGGCAATTTGGACATCATGGTGGCAATGGGACAGGTTCATTCCGTGGAACGCCGATTCTGGGATGATTCCCAGTGGCTGCGAAACTTTCTCATGCGTAAGGGCACTTTCATGGAACTTTGTGATTTGCTTTCCCCTGCCCTGAAGCACAAGAATACCAAGATGAGAGCAGCCCTCACAGTTGAGAAGCGAGTGGCGATAGCCCTCTGGAAGCTTGCAACGCCTGACTGCTACCTGTCAGTTGGGAATTAATTTGGATTGGGCAAATCAACTTTGGGGGCTGCTGGATCCAAGTAGCCAACGCAATCACTGAGCTGCTGCTATCAAGGGTAGTGACTCTGGGAAATGTGCAGGTCATAGTGGATGGCTTTGCTGCAATGGGGTTCCCCAACTGTGGTGGGGCGGGAGGACTGCATGAGCTCGGAAAACATGTCATCACGAGTGCGGATTTTATGCCTTCTAATCTGGGATAGCCTCTGGGATGGAGATGATAGGGGGAGCATAGAAACAGTTGCACCTGTGAGAGGAAAAAGAGGGAGAGCAGAATTAAAAAAGATACATTTTAGAGAACAAAGGGGAGACTCTTTCAGAGTGAATCAAGCGATTCAAACCACACAGCACGTGTTCTTTCCATACAAGGTCGCATTTTGCCTTTTATATTGAGTGCCTGCTGGTTTGGTGTGAGACATCACACACAGCTGGGCACCAGAATTTGGCTTGCAGGTAGCCATGGTAATCCCAAGGGGCACACGGAGTTCGGCTTCTTCCGCCTTCCTAACATGTGGGAATGCTTTCGAACTGCGGTGCCCTCCTGTCCCACACCAAGCAATGCCTGGTGGGTTGGCCATTTAAAAGGAGAGGCTGCAGTTTTCAGGTGGATGTGCACCACAACACACGCCCCCCCCAACCCAATTCTCTGGGATGATCGCTTCACCCCTCGCCCCACCACATGGCTATCATCAGCCACACGCAAACAGCTCAGCAAGAACGGGCACCTCTGAATGTCCCCTTAAACAAATTCCCCTATTTCAACCAGGTGACCATGAATGATATCGCTCTCCTGAGGCTAACACAGAGAGATAAACGACGAATGTTGCTTGAATGCGCCCAAAACCCAGGAGCATTCGCTGCCATGCTCTGTGCTGCAATGATTCCAGACGACTTGCTACTGGCTTGGCGTGGTAAAGTGTCCTACCATGGAGGACGGAATAAGGCTGCCCCACCCAGAAAGCTTCTGCAAAGGCTTTCAAAGTAGCTCCAGCAGAGCTTCATTGAGATGTCCCTGGAGGATTCCCGCTCCATCCCCAGACACATGAACAGACTTTTCCAGTAGCTGTACTGGCCGTGAATCCATCCCAAGTCTTCAGGGCAAATGAATCACTAAACACACTTGCTTTTAAACCCTTACTGTATTTACAAAGGTACGCTCACCAGAAGTGCCTTCTCTGGCTTCATGGGTCAGGAGCCCGCCTTGGGAGGTTGTGGAGGGTATTGGCTCCAGAGTGATGAACAGTTCCTGGCAGCCGGGGCGAACGGATTCACCACTTGCTTGCTGTGCACTCTCCTCCTCCTCCTCTCTTCCTCCTCCACAAAATCCTCCTCCCTGTTCTGTGAGACTCCCCCCTTGCAGGTATCCACAGACAGAGGTGGGGTAGTGGTAGGGTCCCGCCGTAGAAGTGCATGTAGCTCATCATAGTAGCGGCATGTCTGGGGCTCTGACCAGGAGCATCCGTTTGCCTCCTTTGTTTTTTGGCAGGCTTGCCTGAGCGCCTTAATTTTCACGTGGCACTGCTGTGCCTCCCTGGAGTAGCCTCTGTCCATCATGCCCCGGGAGATTTTCGCATGCATGTTGGTGATCCGTTTTTTTAAACCGAGTTCTGCCTGCACAGATTCTTCTCCCCATACAGCGATCAGATCCAGTACCTCCCGTTTGGTCCATGCTGGAGCTGTTTTTTGATTCTGGGACTGCATGGTCACCTGTGCTGATGAGCTCTGCATGGTCTGCTGTGCTGATGAGCTCTGCATGGTCACCTGGGCTGATGAGCTCGCCATGCTGGCCAAACAGGAAATAAAATTCAGAAGTTCCCAGGGCTTTTCCTGTCTACCTGGCTAGTGCATCTGAGTTGAAAGTGCTGTCCAGAGCGGTCACAATGGAGCATTCTGGGATAGCTCCCAGAGGCCGATACCATCCAATTGCATCTACACTACCCCAAATTCGAACCAGTGAGGTCAATTTTACTGCTACTCCCTTCGCCGGGGAGGAGTACAGAAATTGATTTTAAGAGCCCTTTAAGTCAACAAAACGGGGTTGGTTGTGTGGACGGATTGAGTTTTAATGCTACCTAACACGGCTAAATTCGACCTAATTGCGTACGGTAGAGGAGGCCTAAGTTCAGAGAAGACTCTCGCCATTCTCTCTCTCTTGTAAGTCTACTGTTGAAACCAGTTGGGTCATTAAACAATGTCATCCAGGCAACTGCTACAACAGGAGTAGATCTCTGATCCAAGGATAGCTTCTAGTGCTGGACAATCAATCAGAGAGATCCATTGAAAATCTGGAAGCAAAGACTTCAGTCCAGAAGTTGACTAATGAAGGTACTTATATTGACTCCATAAGTGAAGAGGATAAGAAGTGTTTGTTAAGCCAGGTGAAAAAGTACACAGACTTGATTCTTACAAATCTACAGTGGAGATTTCTGGATTCTACTCAACCTCCACGTAGCTTTTACAGATGCCTGTCTTATAAAACATCGACAGTTGAGTGGAGTGAGGCACTCCCAGCAATGGGGCTGCCGTGTGCTCAGGACAGAAGAGAGAATTTTGAACACAGAGTGGAATATCATACCATGAACGAACAAAGATTTAACTTCAACTTCTTCATCATCACTAGTGGTTCAACCCGATCTTTGTGCTCTGTTTCCTAGGATGAAAGAAGCAGGAATTCATCTCTTGCTAATCTCAGTCACAACAGCTACAGCTGAGTGTTCTTTTTTCTCATTGAATAGAATTTTGTGTTCTGAAAGAAGTCACCTTCTCCCCGATCATGTCGCATATAATGAAGGACTGGAAGGAACGGACACACCAGAAGACACCAAAGAGTACCAAATTACCACAAGAAACTAAGACGGATGTAGATGTAGGCTTGAATAGCCAACTTTAATTTTTGTGATGATTTTAAAACATGAGTTAAATCTAATACAATGGTCACAAAACATTTTTCAGTTTTTATAATGGTGCCATACAGCCCACCTTTGCCCTCACTGTGTCAGCCCTCATCGGCCCTCATGCCCCACCCCCCCCAGAATATTCCAACACCCCCCATAATTTCAGTTCCTGGGAAAAGCACTGGCAAGTCCCTTTTTACCTGTGTGTTCCCAGGGCTGAGCGGATCTCACTGTCTGTGTTCTGCGGAGAGATGAGGCCCTGTCTCTGGTTCTGTGCTGGGGGAGACCTGGACAGTCTGGCTCAGCAGGAGGGAATTAAGGGGTGCCCTTGCTGCCAGAACACTAGGCTCAGTGGTATGTCAGCGTGTCAAGTGACCGTCCCCAGGGGGTCCCGAACAGAAAACCTCTTACACAGTCTGAACTGTTTATATTTTTAATGATTATTTCTGACGTTTGCCTTGAGTCTGGCACTGATAGCAAGGTTTTCAATGAGGACAGTTGATGTATCTTGGCTCTCTGCTCCGGTGGTTTTTGTTGGTTTTCTTCAGTCGTTTGGACAAGAGATTTGCATATTCTGCTGCTTCCTCCTCTTCCTTCTGAGTGCGTTGCTTTTTGAGAGCAAGAAGTCTGAGTGTCTCGGGCAGCCCTTGGGGAATTAGCAGTGTTTGGTTCTTAGGAGCCTTGATCCAGAGTTTCTTGCCTTCCTTTCGCAGGGGTTTGCTCAGTATATATTGACCGACATCATCTGTTTTGGAACGGTAGAACAGCTGGCGGATTCTGCCAGCCCTCTTGGGACCAAGTCGAGGAGGCCCCAGGAATCCCCCACGTCTGAATCTCCTCCTCCTCCTCCCGTCCCCCCATCTCCTCGACCTCCATCTCCTCCTCCTCCCTTCCCCCCATCTCCTCCACATCGCTGCTGTTGGGGTCCTCCTGGAGCTGGGGCTTCGCTGGGGCACTGGCCCCTTGACCGGCTGCTGCCCCACATTGACCCCCAGCAGCACCTCCCCTTAGCACCGCAGCAGGTGCAATCCAAAGGCAGAGCACGGCCAGGGGAGAAGGCAGAGCGCACAGAGACTTGTGCTGCTCGCACGGGCAGGAGCAAGGAGGCGAAAACCTCCCCCCAGTGACGCTGGGCCTGGCTCTGCTGCCATGAGGATACCCCGTGGCCTGCGTTGCCTGGGCAGGGGGAGAAGCTGATGGCTCCATCTGCCGCTGGAGTGCCAAAGCAGCCCGAGCCTAGACCAACAGAGCCCGGCTCGCACAGGATCGGGGGCTCTTGAAGCGGGCTAAAAGTGAGTCCCGCCAGGAGCCCGGCTTCGGCTGAAGCCCGCTGGGCTGCTCTCGCAGCTGGCTCTGTCGGGTCAACGATCCCAGGGCGATCGGCGGGGTCCGTAACATCGCCTCCAGCTCCCTAGGAGCCGCTCCCACGATCAAATCAGCCCCACTCGCTAAGAGCAATTTAAAATCAGCTTTTCCATGAATACTTCAGTCACTTTCTAGGGGAAAGTGCGCGCTCGCTGGTTGACAGAACCCTTCAAACATCTTCACGTCCTACTAAAGCATTTACGACAAGCCGGGCCCGGCTCCCTAGCAGCGTCGAGCACCGCCCGCAGTCGCGGCCCTAGCCTCGTGGGCCGCTCCACCACTGTGACGAGGGGCTTGGTGCCAGCACGGGCCGCGGCCCCTTCTGCTAGGGAGGGACTAACTCCACCAGGAGCCAGGCCAGGCCAGAAGGTGAATGATGCCAGGCAGCTCTGCATCCCTGGGGGAGCGACAGGGTCCCATAATAACAATAGAGGTCAGGAGCCTAAATACCTTGTTGATCTGGGCCTGGGAGAGAGGAGACCAGGAGGAGCTTAGAGAGTGGAGTGTGTGAGGCTGATGAGAGATGGGGACAGGTGTGACACTTGTACCGGGACCCGGAGCTCAAAACGTCTGTAACTGGGGTGGAATGGAAGGGGTGGGGTTCCAGCAAACATGATGTACCCCAGATTTCTATAGACAGGCATGTAGAGTGCATGTGTGTCAGCAGAAGGCGAGGGGGTGGGAGGGATAGGTCAGTGGTTTGAGCATTGGCCTGCTAAACCCAGAGTTGTGAGTTCAATCCTTGAGGGGGCCATTTACAGATCTGGGGCAAAAACTGGGGATTGGTCCTGCTTTGAGCAGGGGGTTGGACTAGATGAGGTCCCTTCCAACCTTGATATTCTATGTGACCCGATTTCATATTCTTGCAACTGCATCCATGTTTTCTTTAACTGTGGCCTCATAGCAGGTAGGAATTTCCTCCCTACTGGGAGCGAGTGTAAGTTGGATCTTGCTGGGTAAAGCCAGTTTTTGGCCCCACCCTCCCACACTCCTGCTGCCTAAAGGAAGAACCAGTCTTGCTGCTCCCAGAGCATGAACAAATTCTGAAAAGTGCTCCCAAGGCAAGTTCCTTCCTGACCCTCGTTAGGTTGGATCGTGCCCTGAAGCATGAGGGTTTACAGCCCTTCCCAAATTTTTTAGTGATTACTAAAACAACCTTTAGTATCTAACTCTGGATACTCACCTCATCCAAATAAAATTATTCTGGGAATCTTGCCAAGTCCTTGGCCTCAACAACATCCTGGGGCAATGAGTTCTGCAGGCTAATTATGCATTATGTAGCAGAGCATTTCCTTTTATAGCATCATCTGCTTTTCATCTAATCCTTTATTCTACACTGATTTTTAAAACCCTGATCCACGGTTTGTTCCTTTCCTGCACAGCTGTGTTCATGGCACACGCTTATGGACCCAGCTACCTTCTTCCTCCAGTCTCACCCACCTCAAAGGGAATGATTCCTACCATCAATCCCGCATGGGGCTAACAGTGCCACTCTCGCATAAGGGGAAGGGACTGGCTTTGTATTCTGGGTTTGTACAGCACCTAGCACAACCCTGGTCCAGGCATGGGGCTCCTAAGAGCTGAAGTAATACAAAATCATAATAATAAATAATAATAATAATAATAAATAAGGGGTGTCAACGTTCCTCCCCCACTCTGAACTCTAGGGTACAGATGTGGGGACCTGCATGAAAACCTCCTAAGCTTACTTTTACCAGCTTAGGTTAAAACTTCCCCAAGGTACAAATTAATTTTATCCTTTGTCCTTGGAATATCCACTGCCACCACCAAACTCTAACTGGGTTTACTGGGAAACATAGTTTGGACACGTCTTTCCCCCCAAAATCCTCCCAACCCTTGCACCCCACTTCCTGGGAAAGGCTTGGTAAAAATCCTCACTAATTTGCATAGGTGACCACAGACCCAAACCCTTGGATCTGAGAACAATGAAAAAGCATTCAGTTTTCTTACAAGAAGACTTTTAATAGAAATACAAGTAAATAGAAGTAAAGGAATCACCTCTGTAAAATCAGGATGGTAGATACCTTACAGGGTAATTAGATTCAAAACATAGAGAATCCCTCTAGGCAAAACCTTAAGTTACAGAAAAGACACACAGACAGGAACAGTCATTCTATTCAGCACAGTTCTTTTCTCAGCCATTTAAAGAAATCATAATCTAACACATACCTAGCTAGATTACTTACTAAAAGTTCTAAGACTCCATTCCTGGTCTATCCCCGGCAAAAGCAGCATACCGACAGACACAGACCCTTTGTTTCTCTCCCTCCTCCCAGCTTTTGAAAGTATCTTGTCTCCTCATTGGTCATTTTGGTCAGGTGCCAGCGAGGTTACCTTTAGCTTCTTAACCCTTTACAGGTGAGAGGATTTTTCCTCTGGCCAGGAGGGATTTTAAAGGGGTTTACCCTTCCCTTTATATTTATGACAAGGGGGCAGAAAAGTCTGATCGGATTCTCCCCTAAGCAGCTGGGAAATATCAGGCTTATTAATGTGCTAAAGAGACTGTGATGGCTACATTAAACAAATTTAAAAAAAAAAAACTTTCAGAGTGAACCTCTGGGTATTAAAAGGGAGGTGAATGACTTGGAAAAGTGCTGTGATTTTCACTCAGTGGCATGCAGTGGGCATGTGGTGCTGTGCCACAAGAACTGCATGCCCCAGGCTGTTAGACACTAACTCCAGACACTGCTAGAAAGTGATTCACCGTTTATTTAAAAGGGGGGGCTTGTTTCTCGTGGGAGGAGATGGGTTAAACAAGAGAGAGACTCAAAATCAGTGTCTGAAATTTAACCCTTTCCGGGCCTTGAAGGAGACGCAGTTGGGTCACTTATAAATGACTGTGAGTGTTATGGTGGCACCTAGAGCTCAGCTCTTGAGGTCAGGGCTGCATTGTACTGAGCGCTGCACAGAGACACAGCGAGAGACAGTCCCATCCCCCGCTCGAGATCAGGGGCCCCTTATGCCAGGCTGGGGAGCAGGTCCCCTTGCCTTCAAACCCCTCTGCAAATGAGTAGGCAGCATGTGGAGCTGATTGATCTTTTTTGTTTCTTGTTTCAATTCAGTTCCTCCTGTGGGAGGGGGGAGGGAAATGGACAATTCATGAAATGGAGTCAGACTGATCTTTGAAAACAGCGTGAGAAAACTCAAACCCTGTAACTGCCATTTCTGGGTGGGATCTGGGGTCCCTCTGACCTCAGGGCCAGGGGGCACAGGAGGAGGAGGAGGGAAGGGTGGCGTGGCGTTGATAGCCATGTAAACAGAGTATTAGGGAAGGTTTCTGGCTGTAAGAACCATAGCACAAAATGTCCACTGGAAACCAAAGGACAGCACTTTGCTCATCACAGAGAGCAGGGTTCCTCTTGAAAGCCTCCTATCTCCACACCCAGAGAATGGGCTGCATGCAGAGCAGACTCAGGAAAGGGGGTGGGGAGAACACGGGGGTGGGGGGGAGGAGAGAGATTGAAATTGAGGTGAGGAAAGGAAGGAGGGAGGACTGAGAAAAGGGGGAACAGGAGAAATACAGGAAGGGGACGGGGGAGAGAAAGAATTGGGATAGAAGCAGGAACTGGAGAAGGAAAGAGAGAGGAGAGGAGGGAGAAGAAGAAAAACCCGAAAGAATCAGGGAGGGAAAATAGGGAGCAGCCCCCAGCGACTGCGATAAAAAACCCCAGAGCTGGGAATGAACTCCGCATTCACGGCCCCTGGAATCAATGTGCACCTCTGAGAGGTGAAACACTGATGGGGGGTTGGGGGGTCAGATTGCACCCTTCAGCCTGGCCCCCCTCCATGCACCATGTAACCTAAACCAGCTCCCCACATCTGCCTGGAATCAGGGCCTGCAAACCCCAGCAGCCTCTCTCGCTCCCCCGTTCCCCGCACACTGCCCCCTAGGTCAAGTGGCTGCAACGCGGCTGTTAGCCCATCTTGGGTCTTTGTCCCAGCCCTGCAGCCAGCCAGCCACGGGCCCTACATAATCCAGCAGGTTTTGGTCATTGCCTGACTGCTGCGTATGATCTGCATGCTCTGGTCCTCTTTGGCTCCTGGCAACCAGCAAGCAAGAAGTGGCCATGAGCCACGAGGCTCCTATCATGGCTTTAAATCACGGGCTTGACCCCCTGGGTCCTTTACTGCCGTGGCAGGTTGTTAGATACTGCAATGGCCCACGCTGTCTGTTCCCTGCTGCACACGTAGGAGGGGTGAACCAAAGGGCTCTGTCCCCTTGGCGCACTTTGTGCTAATCTGATCAGTGTCGTGACAAATGTCCCGCCACGCCGGTAAAGTTTCATTCATTTCAACAGCGCATGTAGTTAAGGCTCTTGGTGCCTTGTCCAATCCCGGATCAGGATGCTAATAGAGTATATGGCCCCGCCCCTGTGTGTATTGCAGTCCCCTTGCGGCGGGCTTTTTCCCCGGGTTTTTCCTTGCACTAGCAATGGGGGAAGACATGATGTGTGTGAAGAGGGGAGTTTGGGCTCCCCCTCCTCAGCTAATGCACAGAGAGGGGGAGATGGAGCAGGGACCTGACCTTCAAGGAGTGCTGCAGCCATGAAGTCCCTGGACGAGGGAAGCTGTGATCTTCCTACGTAGCAGTGGCTTGTGAAACTGACTCCCAACCCCCTGCTCTGCAAAGGGGGACACAGGCTTGGGTGGAGATCAGAGGTTATTTGGGAGACCCTGATATGGCAGCAGCCCTATTGTTGTTTTTACAGCCCCCAAAGGTGGGCTAAAGGGCCTCCCAGGACACATGAATGATGTACTATTATTTGCAGATTTAATAATTTTATTAAGATGATGTTGAAGTAAAAAGAAAACGGTACAGAATTTAAGCATAGAAGTTTCTGGTTATCAGGGAATAAGGTACAGATTATCAAGGGATGTGAAATTCAGTTTAGGAACAGATGGCGTAAGGAATACATAATCTGCAATCTCCCCGATTGGGGGTAAAAGTTTAACGGGTCAAAGTACAGACATTGAGATATGGGGTCATGTTGTTCATATAATGGCTATGTTCAGGTGTGGAGTATAATGAGTGGATACAATGATGAGGATGGATTTACCCTCATTTGGTGGGATTTATTGTTCAGTGATTTATGGTTCCCAGCAGAACAGAATCCCATTGTGCTCGGTGCTGTGTCTGTATGTAGTAAGAGACTGTCTCTGCCCTGAAGAGCTGTGCTAGGTGCTGTAGAGACACTTAGTTAGAACTGCACGGTCTCTACCCTGAAGCTGGTATGATCCAGTTTCACATGTGGCACCAGGAAAGGGATGAACAAAATACCTGAAAGGAGGATAGGTGTGTTACTGCCTCAGTTTCCATAGATACAGGTTTTTTAGGTCTACTTCTGAGTCCTCAGCTTGCCTAATCCCTATGGTATATCACAGCCCCAGTGCATGAAATGCAGCCACCTCTGGGTTGGGGCAGCTGGCAATAGCCTTGCAGCAAGGTGGCCCAGGGATTGCTTGCCAAGTACTGAAATATAACTGCCTCTGGGGTTGGGTGCAGCAGCTGGTTGGCAGCCATATAGTAACAATGCGCAGCGATCGCTTGTCCAGTGCCGAAATGCAGCCATCTCTGGGGTGGGACTCATCAAATGTTTAAATGTATATCAACGTTTTTGCAAACATTTTTAGTTGCATTTTTTCACTTAGAACAAACTCAGGTTTTGGGTTAAAGGGGGTGGAGGCATGGAAGAGAGTATATAGTGAACAAAAGATTGATTTTAAAAGTGTCAGAACAATATTGTGAAACCAGGAAATTCCTATAGTCTTGACAATCTTTCACGAAAATCCCTTGCATTCCAAAAATAGTCACTTTTCTACAGACAATCTTTCCTTTGGAAAAGATTTTCAACCGTGTCTAGAAATCGCTCCCAGGTCAGTGTCTCTCTGAGTGTGGGGTGCACTCATTTGCCCTCCCCCTGGGCATGTGTATGAAGCACTCGTTAGAGGGGTACAGAAGAGGTATAAATAAAGATGATTAGGTCTTTAGGAATACACATGTGGACGTTGTGGGGGGAGAGAGACATGACTGATTGTATTGTCCTGAAGCAGTGCACAACTTCCGAAGATTTGGTGAATGCTTCTCTGGGGGAAGCAGTGAAACTGACGACACAGAGTGCTGTCAGTTGCACAAGGATAAAATGGGGAAACGTTGTGTGTGTTTAACCTCTTTCAATCAGTGGGCTCTTAAATGTTGCAAATAATCTCTAGCTCAACCAGAAGTTAGGGGCTTGAGGTGGGAGTCTCCCAAGCATGGTCTTCACTGCAAAAGTGTGTTTACACGGAGATAGCTAACTTGATGTAAAATCCTAGTGGAGACAAGGCACCTCAGTGTCACTTGTCCAGGTAAATTCCAGGCTGAGCGTATAGCATTCCTGGACTAGCTACATCAAGGTAAAAGACACCTCTCCCTCACCTCTACTAGTACTTTACATTGAGTTAGCCAGCTGAGTGTAAACACATACTTTTTGAGCTGGGAGGTTGATTTTTTTGTTTTTGTTTTGCTGCTTTTTGGTGGTGGGGGGGGGGAGGGCACTGAAGCCATAATAGTGGCATTTTCTAGCCTGTGTTATTTGTATTACTGTAGCACATAGGAGCCCCAGTCATGGATCAGGACCCGATTGTGCTAGGTGCTGTACAAAACAGTACAAAAGACAGTCCCTGCCCCAAAGAGTTGACAATCTAAGTATAAGACAAGAGACAGATGGAGACAGACAGACAGGGGAGTGGAAGGAAATAATGAGACTGTATTGATCGGTATGATAGGCAGTGGTCTCAGCACCCCAGCAGACAGGCTGTTGAATTTTTGGTAGACACCAGGGCAAAGAAGAGCTTTGATTTGGGAATTGGAGATGGATAATGAGGTAGGTTTGCAAATGTTGAAGGGGCTCTCCTCCCGAGCATGTAGGGCATGTGGCAGAAAGCATGAAGGTGGTTGTCTGAAAATTTAACAAGTGGGTGTTGCTGGCAGCATGGACCCGATTGGAGGTGGGAGTCAACACCTTGGTACAGTGAATGAGAGATGTCCAGTTGGGAGAGGACAGTACGTGAAGGGCCTTGAAAGCGAAGACAAGCAACTTCTGTTTGACGCAATAGAGAAGGATGAGCCAGTGGAGGGATGCAAAGAGGGGTGACATGGTGAAAGCAGCGGGCTAGGAGAATGATCTTTGCAGCTTGCAGCAATATTCTGAATGGATCTGAGCTGGGGAAGAGGGAGAAGAGAAGCATATGGCGGTAACTGAGATGTGATGTGATTAGAGCCTCGATGGGAATTTTAGCTGTGTGGATGGAGAGGAAAGGCTGTATCTTAGAGATGTTATGCAGGAAAACTCCACAAGACTTAAGCACAGCCCTGGACATGAGGACCTAGAGCAGAGGTGGGCAAAGTACAGCCCGCGGGCCACATCCAGCCTGCGGGACTGTCCTGCCTGGCCCCTGAGCTCCCGGCAGGGGAGGCTAGCCCCAGGTCCCTCCCCGCTGTCCCCCCGCCCCTGCAGCCTCACTTCACTGCGCCGTCGGCGCTCTGGCCTTCTGCTCCTACCGGGCAGCATGGCTGCAAGCTCCTGCTGCTCTGAGCAGCGTGGTAAGCGGGTGGGGAGGTTGGATAAGGGGCAGTCAGGGGACAGGGGGCAGTTGGACGGGGTGGAGGTTCTGGGGGGGGCGGTCAGGGGATGGGGAACAGAGGGGGTTGGATAGGTGTGGGAATCCCGGGGGGGAGCTGTCAGGGAGCAGGGGTGTGGACAGGGGTCGGGGCACTCAGGGGACAGGGGTTGGTTAGGGGATGGGGTCCCAGAGGGGGCGGTTAGGGATGGGGGTCAATCAGGGGGCAGGAAGTGGGAGGGGGTGGATAGGGGGTGGGGGCCAGGCTACTTGGGGAATCACAGCCTTCCCTACTCGGCCCTCCATGCCATTTTGCAACCCCGATGTGGCCCTTGGGCCAAAAAGTTTGCCCACCCCTGACCTAGAGAGAGGTGTGAGTGGAAGATGACAGGTTATGGGCCTGAGTGACAGGCAGGATGCTGGCGTTGTCCACAGCGATGGAGAAAGGAGGTAACAGAGAGGGCTTGGACAGGAGGGGAGAGATAGAGAGCTCTGCTTTAGCCATGTTGGGCTTGAGCTGACAGGTAGGTAGGCACAAGGAGATGTCCCAGAGACAGGCTGAGGTGTTCATTTGGCCAGCAGGAGATGGGGCTGGTGCAGAGAGGCAAATGGGTGAGTTGTCAGCATCGAGAGGGGAGTTGAATTTGTGTTTACAGAGGAGACAACCCAGAGACGAGGGGCAGAGGGAGAAGAGAACAGAAGAGGGAGGCTGGCCATAAACCATGTCACATTTACTGGTGTTTTTTTTTTTCTCAAGACCTCCCCCCTCCTTGTAACACACTGTTACACCGCAACAAACCAGTAAGGACCCTCCCCGCCCCATGTGTTTATATACTATTTGGTCAGCCCCAGGGGACCAAGGACAGAGCCCTTGGAAGGGCCCCGGAGAGCTGGCAGGAGGGGGAAGCAGCGATCAGAGGGGTCGGGGGTGGGGGGAGCAGGGGAGGGCAGAGGGAGGACAAGGTTTCAGGAGGAGCCCGGGCAGGGCGGGCAGGCCAGGGAGGGCGAGGACTGAGCCCCGATCGGAGCTTTGCCCGGGGCCGGGCGGGACGCCGCTGGGGCACCCGGCCAGCCCGGGAGAGGGGGGAAGGCTTGTGGGGAGCGGAGCGGCCGGGAGTCGCGGGGTTACATGGAGACGGGGCTGAGGGCGGGGATCGGCCGCTGTTGCGGTGACACCCGGGCACGGACGTTTCCGCTGCTCAGACCCACGTGGGAACGAAGCGGGCGCGGGGGTCACAGGGAAGCCGGTCGCTCTGCGGCTGCGAACTCACCCGGCGGGACCCGCTGCGAACCCGCCTGGCTGCTGGGCCCTCAGCTCCTGCCCCGGCTGCGGCGCCGGGCGCTCTTCCCGCGGGTGAGACGCGCCGGGTCCCAGGGGTCCCTGCCCGGGGCGTGGGTGGGCGGGTGCTGCTGGCTGCTGGGCGGTGGCTCGCTCGCTGCGCGGCGGGGTTTGCGGGCCGGTTCCAGCCACGGCCGGGCTGGGGCGAGGGGGACCGCGGGCCCGAATGGGGTCGGGCGGGGGCCCGAATGGGGAGGGGCTGGGGACTGTAGGGGGGGAGCCGGGGCCGGAGGGGGAGGGGCCGTGGCCCCAATGGGGTGCGGGGCTCGGGCTCGGGGACCAAATGGGGAGGGGCCGGGGAGGGGGTCGGCTCGGGGCTGAGGACCGAATGGGGAGCGGGAGGGGCCGGGGACCGGGGCCGGAGCCCGAATGGGTGGCGGGGCTCGGGCTTGGGGCTGGGGACCGCAAGGGGGGCGGGGCTCCGAATGGGGGGGCGGGGCTCGGGGACCAAATGGGGGCGGGGCTCCGAAGGGGGGCGGGGCTTGGGCAGGGGCTGGGGACCGCATGGGGAGGGCAGCGCGGCAGCGGGGGCCGGTCCTTGGCCGAAGGGCGGGGATTCTGGGCCAAAGGGGGGTGATTCGGGGCCCGGGCCCGGGCCCGGGCCGAAGGGCGGGGGGGGGTTCGGGAGAGCCCCCCCGGAAGGGAAAGAAGGGGCTGGGCAGAGGAGCGCTGGACGCTGGTTCAAGTCCCGCCCTTCAAGGAGGGGGCTGGGACAGGGACAGGGCTGTTTCGAGCCCCATCCCCTCCCCTTCTGATATCCGACTCACACTTACTTCTAGGAGGATTGTGTGTGTGAGGAGGGTCTTCTCTCCCACCCCCTAGCTCGGTGCCTGTCACGGGTGGGCGGGGCCTGTAGCAGATCAGGTCTCTGAGGCCCTGGGGGGCGGAGGGGCTGATGGGAGTTAAGGGGATTTAATCATCATGGCACCGCCTCTGGCAGGGGGTTGGGCTGCTGGGCAGGGAACAAGAAACCACAAATGGCCTCCCCCACCCCTGACCTGTCCTGCTTGGTCCGTCTCAGTTTCAGATCGGCTGGAGATTCTGGAGCAGGGACGGGGAGCCAGGGCCAGGACCTCTGCCTCGGCTTTGCTGCTGGCAAATCGGACCCACTCAGACAGAGAGGAGCCGACCCCAGCCCAGCACCTGCAGCAGTGTGTGTGGCCTGAGTGTCGCTGAGAGAGACAATGGGGCCAGCAGCTGGGTTGCTGAGAGCGAAGAGCCGCTGCAGGAGTTGTGTGTTAATGGCAATGGACACCTGGAGACTGGAGGGAACCCAGGTAATGGGGCATCTCTGCCTGGGGGCAGGCTGGAGATAGACACTGAGACTGCCTGGGGTGCTGGAAGGGGGCATGGCCCTCCCACTTCTTGTCACTGGCCCCGCCCCTCCTCTTCCCCCTGAGGTCACCCCACCCCACCTCTGGGTGGCAGCTGGAGTCCAGGCAGTTGCAGGGAGCCGTGGATGAACCTCCAGTTGCCTGGGGTGGGGGGCGGAGAGCAGCCCCTGGTCCGTATCCCTCCCCCCAGGCTCCCTGCCCAGAGCAGGGGGAGGGTCTGTAGTTCCCCACAGCGGTGGCCCAGCTCCTGCTCTGAGGCCCTGCTACCCAGTTAGAGCCGGATCTTGGTAACAGCCCCAGGGTAGCTCTAGGGAGCCATGGACCCTCCATCTGCCCTTGGTGGTGGGGGGCTCTGCCTGACCCTCCGGGCTCCTCTCCCAGAGCGTCTGAGGGAAGGAGCAATCGACAGAACGGTGCATGTTCCAGGGCAGCTCCGGCCCTGGTGCTGTCAGTGAGACGTGTCCCCCCAGCCCTGCCTGACGGGTCTTTCTGTTTCAGACCCTCCTTGTAACTGCAAGAAAAGTCCAACCCGTAGAGTTGTGGTTGCACTGATAGCTGTATCGTCTGCTTTGATCGCTGCCATCATTGCTCTGGCAGGTGAGTTCCCAGCTTCCGCCCTGCTCCCTTCCCCTCCAGCTACGATCTCCGTGCATCCCATTCCCCCGTGACCTACCACGCTCACTCTCTCCTCCCGGCCTGTCTGGCTTTTGCCCCTGGGACAGAGGATTCCTGGGGGATGTTCCTCCCCGACCCTCCTCCTGCTCCCTCCCAGACCCCTGCACCTGGGCACTCTCTGTGTCGGGACGATCTGACTGACATTAGCCCCCCCAGCCCATCTCTGAGCACTTTGGACCCAAGTCGCCTTTGCCATGCGCCATGAAGCAGTCCCTGACCAGGGTGTCCAGTGGGACAGGGTGCAGAGCATCCCTGAGCCCTTTGCCTTCCCTGTGTTGCTCTGAGGTTACCAGCCTGGCCTTCCTGGATCTTCAGGTCACGCCTGTGGCTGGGCGGCAGGTGCTGCCGTGTTATTGAAATGAGCCGTAGAACTCAGTCGAGACCCCTCCACCAGAGCAGTGTGGAAACCCCCCAATCGCTGAGCTTGGCCATGAAGGGTCCCTTAGCACCATTCACTCCCCCGGGCTGCACAGACAGCGTGTGCTCATGCAGAGGGCGTCTGTTTGCCGTGAACATGAACCCTGCTGTATCCCCCCGTCGTCTGGGGCAGGGGGTGCTGGAGACTGTCAGGGGTGGGATTTCTCTATTGCCCTGGGATCTGATCACTGGGCCCCAGGAGGGTTTAGCAGCTGGCTGAGGGGATTGAATCCAGGTCTGTCTGCATTAGGAATCCTCTGTGCCAATGTCATGACGTCCGTGCAGTTGAATTGGGGCAAACCGCTAAAGTAGACGCACTGCACTGGTGCACAAAGGAGCTTGCCTTGGTGCAGTTCGCTGCAGGAAGTTACCAGAGCGAGCCACACTGCTCCAGCGCATCTCCAGGAGGTGTTTGCCCTGATGTCACTGTGTCACTGTGATTATACTGGTGCAGATTGCTCTGATACAGATGGGCCCTGAATCCCAGCTCCCTGCTGTAATGGCAGGCTGTTGCAATGGGCAGCATTGGCTCTCACTGTGTAAGGTGGGAATCTGTGAGCTTAGGGTTGGTTACACACCTGCAGGTGCAGGGAGCTCTGCAGAACATGTGGCATCTGACCTGGAGATGGATGGTGGAGACAGCCTGTGCCACCAACTGTTAGTCACTGACTTCTCTGCTCAGTTCAGTAGGGCAGGGGTGTGGGCTACCGTGCACTGGACAGTTAAATCTACAGGGTCAGACATGCCTTGTGCGTGAGGTGAACACATGCTCGTTTTCTGATCACCGCTGCCACGTTTCCTAACTCTTCCAGACTTAGAGTGTCTGTTCCTCGCTGAGCGCCAGCCACATGGGAAGGCTTGAAAACCAGCTACTGAGTTACTGTGGTGCAAAAAAAAGTGATGTGCTCAAAAATATCTGAAGGGGTTTGAGTCCGACTCCTCTCAACTAGACAGGCCTTTCAGATCCTCTTTGGGGTCACTTATGGGTGACCCCACTGCTGCTCTTTCATGGCTCTGAAAGGGTTACACTGCGGTGAGGGCTTCCAGAAAGTGCCTTTCTTGCTGCTGTGTTTGGGGAAAGAAAAGTCTGCAGGTAGGAGGTGAATTAAGTTCCATCATTCCTGGCCCACAGTGCAACAGGTCACTTCCGGTTGCTGTGGTTTCTGGCGCCCCCTTGTGGCTTTCATGTCCCTGCGTGAAAGTTCCCACGTTCTCCTCAGTTGTTCACGGGCTGTTTGTTGCTAGGTTGAACGTCCAGCTGTTGATCTTGTGCCCGGGGTGACATGCTCTGAGCTGTGTCAGTCCCTCCCAGGCTGGGAGTGTCCCTGGAATCCTTCTTGCCAGGCAAGTTTACTGTGACTAACGTCTCCGTCCCCCTGCGTCTGATTGCCGTGGACCAGCCCCAGCTGGGGGTCCCAGTAGGCTTGGCAAGCCGGTCAATTGACTGCCTGTTTGGCCGCAGTCAAATACTCCAGCGAGAGCCCTGGGGGTAGGAGGCAGCCTGCCTTTCGGATTGCGTCTTGGAGCCTCGCTGGTGTTTTTCAGAACTTGGTTTCATTGTTTTGCCTTTTTTTTCTGAGTTAAAATAACTCAGTGAAATACATTTTTAAAAAATTAGGTAGATCCATATCTATCTAAAGCTAAACCTACTGGAGACAGTAACGTCTTGCTCTTTTTTGTTCCTGGCGGGAGGTAACCAATTCTGATAAATTGGTATTTTAAAATATCTGACCACTCTTTGACAGATTTGACTGGTCAGTTGACCAATTTTTATACCAGTCAAATGCCCAATTCTAGATGCAACTCTTACCCTCCATGTGACTGTCTCATTCTCAGTGCTGACCTCTAAGCTTTCATCAGCTGATCGGTGCCCCTCGTGCCCAGACAGCTGGATGGGATACCGAGGGAAATGCTACTATTTCTCAGAGACGAAAGGGAGCTGGACTGAAAGCCGGAGCCGCTGCTCTGCACCGGGTGCCTCCCTGGCTGGGATCGACAGTGAGCAGGAAATGGTGAGAGACTCTCGAATTGCCATACACTGATCTTGGCACAGCGGTGGCTGCTGCAGTAGGACCTGGGCTCTGCCCCGTGGGGTGAGGAGCAGCTCTGACCCCTCCCGTGCTGGGAGGCCAGAGTGAATGAACTTCCAGCGGCTGAACGCCAGCCCTGGCTGGGCCCAGGGCCCTACTGTCTGTGTGTGATCACAGGGATTGCCCATTCTCCGCTGCCCCCCTCCCCAAATAGGGAGACAGCTTCTGTCTAGGGCAGGGCTGGCTCAGGCATCTCCTGGCCTGCTGGCTGCTGGAGTGGGAGGGAGAACCCAGCCAGTGCTCCTGTTGTGGGGATGGGAAAGGAGCAGCCAGCTGAGGAGGCGGGGGAGGAGGGGATCCTCTCACATTGACCCCTCCCACTTCAGCTTGACTCGCTCCCTCCTCCTGCCTTGCTGTGATGAGCGGGGGCTGATCTGTGAGAAGAGACGTCTCTGCAGAGAGCTCAGACCCAGCAGCTGCCCCCAGCCCAGGGGGACTTGGGGTGCGGGTGACTGGGAGCACCGGGGTGGGGCTGCTCTGTGCAGGGGGAGGGTTAATACTGCCTGGGTGATCTTGTACTTTGCAAAAGGCAGGGGAACACCCCCCCCCCCCAAAAAAAATAAACTGAGCACTCTTCAATATGGGGGGAGGGGTAGCTCAGTGGTTTGAGCATTGGCCTGCTAAACCCAGGGTTGTGAGTTCAATTCTTGAGGGGGCCATTTAGGGATATGGGGCAAAAATGTGTTGGATGATTTAATTGGGGATGGGGGTGGGACTAGAAGATCTCCTGAGGTCCCTTCCAACCCTGACACTCTATGAATATGCGGCTGGGATTCTCTGCGGCACAGAGCCCTGGAGGGGTGGGGGAAGCACCGGAGCTGGGGCTGATACCTGCTGTCCCTCGGCTTTCTTTGAGGCGTTCCTGCTGCGCCATAAGGGTGTCCGGGACCACTGGATCGGCCTCCGGAGGGAGCAGGGTCAGGCCTGGAAATGGGCCAACGGCACCGAATTCAACCACCTGTGAGTCTCTCTCACCCTCTGGACTAATGCCCTGGGCCTGGGGATGCTGGTGTCTGAGCTGTTTGAGTTCAGGGAGATCCACCATTCAGTGCTGGTGAAACAGCCAGACCCGGCCCTGGTCCGTTCGCGTCCTGCGTGTATCGGAGAGCGACGGGAGCCGGCGTGTCCCTGAGCTCTCGGCCCCTCCCCGCAGCACGGTGCTGGGCCGGAGACAGAGCCCGCCATAGCCAGAGGTGCCCTCGCAGCCCGCTGGGATTTCAGCGGGGACACTCGCTGTTCTCCCCCAGCCCTCTTCAGCAAGGTCCATGGGGTGTCTGACCCCCCCCCCGGGGAAAGGAGGCAGCAGGGAGCTCAGGTTAACAGTGGCTGCTGGAGAGGGCAGCATGCCGAGCACTGCATGGCAGGTGCAGGTCCCGCTGGGGATTGCAGCCGGCAGGTTTGAGTGACTTGGCTGGTGAGGCCTCTGAATCTGCAGCAAGGCACGGATGTTAAAGGAGCCTGCGGTTCACAGGTGCTGCACGCCTGGGGCTCCCACTGGAACGGGGTACAGTAGTGATGGCTGCCCAGCCAACACCCCGCGATGGGTTTCAGTGGGCTCCAAGTGTGATCACAAAACCAGCGCTGCTTGAGCCCGGAGCAGGGTTTGAACCCTGGGACTTCAGGACTAGAAGCATGAGCCTCTGCCATAGGAGCGAAAGAATCCACTTCCTTAACGGAAAACCCCACCTGATTGATAAAGCTCTTTTGCAGGCCAGCCATTAGAGGGGGATGGAGACCCCCCCACTTCTCTGGTCTGGGTTACTTCAGTACTTTGAAAAATCAGGCTCTTATGGCGCTGGGTCAGTGCTCCCCAATGGACAGTCCCCATTCTGCTGTATTGGATCCCACCTGCTTCCAGCCTCACTGGGTCTGAATAGCCACCAGACACTGTCCCGAGTTTGGGCCTCTGTGGTACTCTCCTGGGGTACAGACTCCCTGTCTGGTACGCTCCTTAGGATGTGGGACCGTGCAGATCAGCTGCTGTAGGACCCAAAACCAGGGCTGAACCCTCCCAAACCTCCCGAGAGGCATGTTGTCCCTAGAACTCCACCCTCCACTCCAGATGAACTCTGGGAGGGTCACGTGAGGGTTACAAACAAGGAACACATGCTTTCACAAAGGAACTTCTTCAACACTCTCTTTTTTCTCCCATCCCCAATGGAAAGCTCAAGAGTTATAGATCAATGGAAAAGGAAACCCCTGAATGCAATTTCCTCTTTCAGTGTCATCTTGGTTCTGCTCCGTGTGTTTCAAGGAGGCGAGATCCCTCCTGCCCCCGGCTTTTCCTGCTCGGTCGTCTGGTTCTGGTAATGGTCTGCCCCTCTTGTTAGAGGACCGGTCCCTTTTGACAGTCAGTCTAACAAATTCTCTCCGTCCTGCTGGGGACTTTCCATTCTCCAGCACCCCTGTGGGCTGCTCAGCATAGAGGGTCAGGAACAGTCAGCGGTTCTGCAAAGCCCCCGCTGTCCTGAGCTCTGCTCCTGAGGGGCTGGGAGAGTAGCTGCTCCGCACTCAGGCCTGCACTGTGGAGAAGGGCTCCCCTGGCTAGGACTGGTATGAAATGCCCGGCCTCTGCCTGACTGCAGCTCCCTGGCTTCTGTGTTGCAGGTTTCAGATAAGAGGAGGAGGTGACTGCGCGTATCTGAAGGACGAGAAAGGGGTCAGCAGCTCACGGTGCTACATGGGAAGACGGTGGATCTGTAGCAAACCTGAGGTGTATGTGATGGGAAAAGAGACTGCACTGGAAGGGGGCTCGAAATGAGACTCCTAGAAATGACACTGATCCAACTCACACCTACTTGAACGAGCCAAGTGCCCATTCGTCAGCCTGGCCAGGATCTCAAAATCAGGCAGCGGGGCCCTCAAGCAATAAGTGTGTCTCGTTTAAACTGTGGATTCTTCGTACCTGCCTTCTGCTTTTGAACCTTTAAACTCAGGGTCACCTTGCCAAGCTTTTCTCTGCAGCTGAGAGGGAGTGGTCTCCTGAGAAGGAGTCTCAGCCACACGCTGGGGAAATGAGAGAAGGGAAGGCCTTGTTCGTTTAGACTCCAGAACAGCATTTCTCAAATGCAGCCACCCGCTGAGTGTTTTGCAGCCACAAGAGCCTCCAAAGTGCCCCAACAATCGCTGAGATGTTAAGTATTAAAGGTGCCTTCTAAATGCCATAAATCCCAGTGCGCGCTCCCTTTTACATAGCACCATGCCGGCAGAGCTGAGCTACATCGGTTTGGTTTTCTTTCAAGTCACAAAGTGTATTCTTTGGCTAAGAACATAAGAACGGCCAGACTGGGTCAGAGCAAAGGTCCATCCAGCCCAGTATCCTGTCTGCCGACAGCGGCCAACGCCAGGTGCCCCAGAGGGAGTGAACCTAACAGGCAATGATCAAGTGATCTCTCTCCCGCCATCCATCTCCACCCTCTGACAAACAGAGGCTAGGGACACCATTCCTTACCCATCCTGGCTAATAGCCATTAATGGACTTAACCTCCATGAGTTTATCCAGTTCTCTTTTAAACCCTGTTATAGTCCTAGCCTTCACAACCTGCTCAGGCAAGGAGTTCCACAGGTTGACTGTGCGCTGTGTGAAGAACTTCCTTTTATTTGTTTTAAGCCTGGTACCCATTAATTTCATTTGGTGGCCCCTAGTTCTTGTGTTATGGGAAGAAGTAAATAGCTTTTCCTTAGTCACTTTCTCCGCACCACTCATGATTTTATAGACCTCTAACCACTGTGTTTACATCTCATGTTACTGTAGGTCTGTAAGCGGCTATGGGCCATCTCACTGCGTGCTGTTTGGGTAGGTTGCGATTGTTCATGGGGGTGGGGTGGGGGAGGTGAAAGAGTTAAAAATGTGACTGGGTTTCAGAAAGTATTTCAGATAATCTAGTGCCAGAAAATGACCTTGAATGTGACAGCAGGTGGCTCCTCTGGGACCTTCTGCTAAGAAAAGCAAAACATAGAAAGAAACATGAACACTTCAGCACCGGGGGGAAAGGCAGTTTCCTGTGTTTCCGAAGCCATCCGATTCCATTTCTGAGCAAGTTGCAGTGTGAGAGAAATTCATCAAATTGAAATTTATGTAGTGCAACGTCTCTACAGCACTCATACAAAGGAAGTTGAACAAAATTACCACGGTGAGCTTCAGAGGAGCAAGCTGTTAAATGATGCAAAAACCAAGCTGAAAAGACAACAGCAACGGCTCAGATTTTGTTGTTACTATTATCATTATTATTACTGGGAGAGGTTGATTGGGTTTTTTTGTCTGTGAAAGAAACTTTGGACATATTGGCAGATACATTCTTTCATTATTAGTCATTATCCTTTCTATTATGTAAAGCATTTTTACATTTAGTTCAGAATTGTTATACAGCCGTCCACCTTTGACCAAAAAAGCAAAAGAACAACAAAAAAGACAAGACTGTGCAAAGCACTGGTTTGTTTTGTGTTTAGGTCCAGTAAAGATAAGACACAACTGTACCTTATATTTATTATTGAGTCTGCAAAAAATCCCTATGTAAATATGCAAATGTAATTTATTTATTTGTTTTTCCTACAGTTAGTTAAGTATTGTCAGAGCCTCATTTTGAGGCTGCCAAAAATTTGTGAGAACCCCGGCTCTAGAAAGCGTTAGGATTTTGTTTTCTATGTAACCATTACTTTCCAGTATTTGCAAAAAGAAAAGGAGGACTTGTGGCACCTTAGACTAACCAATTTATTTGAGCATAAGCTTTCGTGAGTTACAGCTCACTTCATCGGATGCATTCAGTGGAAAATACAGTGGGGAGATGTATATACATAGAGAACATGAGACAATGGGTGTTACCAGTATTTATTCGCTCTCGCTTGCATCTCTGTTCTTGGATAGTAAACTCATTCCTGTTCTCTGTATATCTAAGTGCTGTGTTCTCAATAGAGTGGTTGGCCTGAATTGAATCTTACAAGCTGCTGTGGACCGCGCCTGTGGGATTAGAGTCACAGTTCTGCATGTGCTCCGTGGAACGGGCTGAGCACTCCAGAGGGACGCTCAGAGGCTTTGGGGGTGTCTATCACTAACCTGTACACAGAGAGCGAGGCCTGCAGGGGGCTGGAAGGTCGGGCCTGCGCTGCCAGGGGTGGTGGTTCAAGAGAGCTGACCCATGGCAGGCCTGGACAAGACTCCCCCAAAGGTGCCTCGTATGCCTGCTATGAATCGCTCAAACGGGCACACGTCCCCGGCTCATTCCACCCCTGCACCCCCCAGGTACAACCCGCACAAGGCATTCGACCAGGATGAGGAGAACACCTGCAATGCCCTGTCACCTGACGTGCTGAATTTGCCTCTGAGTCCTTTCCCCTGGTACAGCCTTGTTCCAGCTCAGGTGGTAACTCGGGGATTTCTTATGACTGGCAGCCCCCTTTGTTCTGTTCCACCTCCTTTTATATCTTTGGCACAAGGCGGGAATCCTCTCGCGCTCTCTCTGGGTTTCCACCCCTCCTTCTAAATGGAAAAGCACCAGATTAAAGATGGATTCAAGTATCATGTGACATGTTCACATGTCCTGTGAGCCCCCCTCCATTCTTTCAGGACTGGCCCGTACGTATGCAGTGAAGGCTTGCAGGTGAACAGAGCCATCTACAGTCAGTTGTCCTAGCTAATGGGAGCCATCAAGATTCTAAACCACCATTAATGGCCCACACTTTGCATAACTACGGTAGGACCTCAGAGTGATATCTCATATTCCTAATTTCAGATACAAGAATGACACATTCATACAAAGAGGATGAACACACTCAGTAGATTTGTAAGGTCTCATTACAAAGCTTATAGAGACCTTTTGCATAAAGCATATTCCAGTTACGTCATATTCACACTTAAACATTTTTATAAAGCTTATGAAGTGCAATGTCACAGGGTCAATACCCTCAGAGGATACTTGCAGATAGAGGCTTCCCTGGCTGGTGGAAAGGCCTCAACTGCCCTGCTTCCCATGGCCAGAATGCATTGTAGTACAGCTATTCTCAGCTTACCCGGGCCTATGTGGAGCGGAATGTACATTAGAGCAGCCCCAAGGCTGCTCTGACTTAGACCTGGTCAGCACAAAGCCTGACGATCATTTGTCTACTCTCTGATCAGCACGGGCTGCCAGTGAGTTGGCCACCCAGGAAGCCTAGCCCCTGGCCCTTCCCCTTGTGCCTGAGGTTCTGCCACTCCCCTTCTGCCCCCCTCCCTCCCCTTCTACCTGCCTCTCCCCCGCAGGAACCCAAATCACCCTCAACACAGCCCACAGCCCCAGCACTGGACGGCAGAGGTCGGGGGGCGAGACCCCAGCCCCGGGGCACTGCAACCTCAGTGCCCACAGCCCCATGATACCTGCTGCCCATGCTGATCATGCTGTCTGGATTGAAGAGATTTGATGCACGTTACCCTACTGTACCCGTATCGTGTCCGAATCCCAGAGCTGTTGGCATGATGACACCACTGGAAATGGAACATTCATTCATCCCTAAATCTGCTCAAAGTTTGTAAGTGCAAAGAAGAAAGGAATAATAAAATATATGACTGACCCCTGCAGGTGACCAGCTGAAGCAAGAGACTTGGGACCATAAGGCATATACCAGAGAAGACCCTCAGGGTTTCCCAGTCCACGCCCATCCCACAAGCAACCCTCTCATACAGTCACACTCAAATGTGTCCAATGCTCTCTTAAAACTAATAAAGTTTGCCCCTATCGGGAAGCTGTTCCAGAACCTCCCTTCTCAGATGGTTAGAAACTTTCTAATCTCCAGCCTGAACTTGTTCTTGGCCAGTTGATCCGCCTTTGTTCTTGGGCCTACATTGTCCTTTAGCTAGAACAGCTCTCCACCCTCCCTGGTGTTTACCCCGATGTATTTATGGAGAGCCATCAGATCCCCTCTCAGCCTTTGTTTTGCTAGACTAAACCAGCCCAGCTCTCCCAGCCTTCTCTCATAAAACAGGCCCTCCATTCCCTGATCATCCTGAGAACTCTTCTCTGCACCTGTTTCACTCTGAATTCATCTTTCTTGAATGACCAGAATCGTACACAGGATTCTAGAGGAGGGTTCTCCAGTGTCATTACTTTCGTACTTCTCTGTCTCAACTGGAAGTGCCTCAGCTGATGCATCCTAGCCTTTTTCATGGCCACATCACCTGGGTGGCTCAATCACCCTATAATCGACCAACACATCAAGGTCTCGCCCCTCCTCTGTCGCCTCCAACTGATGAGCCCCCAGCATCAAGAAGAAATTCTTCTTATTAGACCCTAAGTGAAGGATTTTGCACTTGGTACCATTAAATGTCATCCTTCTTCTGGTACTCCAGTCTTCAAGGTCATCCAGATCTTCCTGTATAATATTCTACCCCCTCTGTACAGACCATGTTTCCCAGCTTTTTAATCATCAGTAAGTTTTGTTATCACTCTCCTACTTTTGGGGCTAACACCATTAATAAAGAGATTAATGAAGATGGATCCCAAAACGGATCCTTGAAGAACTCAATTAGGAACCTCCCTCCGATCCCATAGTTCAGCTTCCAGCCTTCTTCCCTTTAATTGGTTCCTTACCCATCTTACAGTTCTTGTACTGATCCCCGTCTTCTCTAATTTAGCTAAGAATTTCCCACGTGATACCGTATCAAATGCTGTACTGAAGTGCAAGTATATTAAATCTGCTGCATTTCCCTTCTCTAAACAACCAGTTCTCATCTCAAAGAAAGAGCTCAGGTTAGTCTGGCCCCATCTACCTTTGGTTACATCCCCTTTTCCATTTACCTCCATGAATGGAATTCTCCTCCCCTCAAAGTGTGTTCTCCAGCGCCTTGCCTGCTCCTGAGCTCACGGACAGAAAAGCAAGAGGGAGCGAAAAAGTGTGATGTGGCCACTAGATGGGGACAAAGATTCGGGGCATCCGCTGGCCAAGAGCAGCTGGGGGAAGCCTGGGAGCAACAGGTATCAGAATAAGCAAGTCAATCTCAGACCATGGCCTAGTTTCCAGACAACTCTGGGCCGATTCTTGGAGGACGCAGCTCCTGGCAAAGCCACCCCCCCAGAGTCAGGCCCTCAGTGGTTCTCCCAGCGCAGTGGGCCCTGGGTGCAGCGATGGTGCAGAGATCAGTGTGAAATAGGAATCCCTGCGAGATGCTGGCTCTCCCTGCGGTTCCTGACCCCTCCAGGGGCTCCAGCGCAGCTCCCCCATACGCATGCAGAGCTCAGAGCAGAGTCAGCTGCAGCCCCACCCCAGCGAGAGCTCCCAGCGAAGGCAGAGGCCTGGCAGAGAGAGGAGAGGGGCACAGGCCGGTCAGCGGAGAGCGGGAAGGTGGCTTCCACCCCAGGAGGGTTAACAGAGAAAGAAGAGCGGAGCTGGGAGAGCGCAGAACAGAGACACCCCCCAGCAAATCCCCCCCGCCCCCAGACACTGAGATCCCGGCCTGGGAGAGCCCTAGCAGAGGGGTTCACTCCCCGATACTTACTCATGACAGTTGCAGCAAGGGGTCCTTGTGGGGTGGGAGGAGCTGCCACCCCGCTCTGGCTGGCTGGCTGGCTTTGGAGAGATACAACGGTGAAGAGTGCGCTGAGGAGTTGGTACCCTGGGAAAGAGGTAGAACAAGAGTGGGGGCTAAGGGCAGAACAGGGGTGGAGCATCTACGGGGAAAAATAAGTCAGTGCCCGTGGAGAGGAAGGCCGGGGGCTCTGTTCCACGAGGGCTGAGCGTGTCAGAGCAAAATTCCTGAGCAGCGTCATTGTGGCCTCCCCCTGAGCGTCCCTGATTCCCCAGGGTATACTGCATTTCCCCGGCTCCTTCCCTTGCTAGGTGTAATTTCAGAAAATGCATTGAATCACCCTCCTGTCCCTAACCCCCACAGCCGCTGTGTATGAGCCACTGCCAGGCCTCTCTAGATGGGCTAACGTCTGGATCCTGACCAAGCTGGTCCTATCCCACGTGGCCAATTGCAAGTGACCAAAAAAAAAAAAGAAAAAAAATCACAAGTCAGCGCCCCCCCGAAAAACTATTGCTTTTAAAGTCTCGTTGGTTTTAAGCCAACAAGTTTGGGTTCAATTCTCCATCTCCTGGTGTTGGAGCCTTTTTTTTTTGGGGGGGGGGGGGGGGCGGGTGTCACCTTTTCAAGCTTTTCTCCCCATCCAAGAGAACAAGATCAAGAAAAACTTCTTCCAAGAATGGCCAACCCCGCAAAAATTCTACCAGCACCAGAAAACAGTTAGTCCCAAACTGGGGAAAAAACAACAAAAAAAAAAACACCACACCATCCAAACCATTTTCGGTTTTTGAATTTTCCAACAAAAAATTGATTTTTTTCTTGTTAAAGTGACACTTTCCACAAAAAATTCTCTTTAATCAAACACCCAATTTTCCCTAGCAAAAAATGTTGATGGAAACATTTCAGTGTATTGGTTAAAGTTGCTGTGAAATCCCCACCTCCCCATACATCCCTACCAGCACCAGCCCCAGCACCTATGGGGCATGCAGCTGTGCCCCTTGCCTGGCTGTAGGGCCCCTTCCCTGCCCCCCAAACAGCAGCTGGAGCCAGGGACCCATCGGGGATCCCCACAGGGACTGGCTGCACCTGCTGCTGCTCAGCTCAGCCCCACAGCGTCAGCATCAGCCTCTCCCCATCCCTTTCCTGGGCAGAGAAGCGGCAGTACCTGGAGCTCCGCTGCCCTGAAGATGCCCCATGGGCTGCGGTGCCTTGGCGCAGGGAGAAGCTGCTGGATGCGGCTGGGCTGGGGGTGAGCGCTGGGCTCGGGCCCCTCTGGGACAGCCGGGCGGTCGGTTTGCAGGGCTGCTCCTGCTCCCGTGAACACAGAGAGCTTCTCGCCAAGGGGAGCTTGAACAGGGAGGAAGGAAGGGTCTGCAATAGCCCCAGGGACCCAGCAAAGAGACACCCCCGACCCTAGTGAGCTCCCCTGGGGCAGCAGCAGCCTGGCCTGAGGGGAGAGAGAGAGAGAGAGAGACACACAGCAGGGGAGAGTAATGGGATCGCTCTGGTTTTGCACCGTGCAGCTAGGGAGAGCTCAGCTGAGCACCCAGGGCAGGCCGGGTGTTAGGGCAAGGGGCTGACAAAGGAGGAACTAGAGAGTGCCTGAATCCTGTACAATCCTCTAGTAAAGCGAAAATCTTGACCGCCTCAGGAAGCAAACCATGGCTCAGAAACCTCTCCTCCCATTGCAAAGCGGTTCCAGAGTTGTGAAATTAATCTCTAGCCCGCTCTGTTCATCGTCTGGTGGAACTTCCCATGCACCGTTTACACCAGCAGCTTACTGCACTTTCGTAGAGTCAGGTGAGAGTGGGCTGGACTTAGCTTCTGGTGAAGTTGCCGCCGATCTCGCCCGTTCCTTTTGCACCTATGCCATGCGATGGGTGGGTGTGTTTCTGGGGCTCTTCCTTCTAGCCCTCCCATCTGGGTTTTTGGATGGCACTTCAGGAAAGAGATTCCATCTCCCTTCTGGACTGTTCAGTGGGGCTGGAGTCCTAAGCAGAAAAGGGGAGGGGGAGGTGTGTTGTCTGGGGGTTAGAGAAGGTAGAGCTGGGGGGGGTGCATGGCGGCGGGCAGCTGCAGTGCCCAGGTGTTCCCAACACCTCTGCATGCCCCTTTCTTTAGGCCCTGTTCCGCCCAGGGGCGCTGGAACAATTTGTACAGTGAGGAGGCCGAGAGCCACTGAGCCAAACTGTAAACCCTGGATAGAATGGAAACCACTTCAAGCCAGGGGGGGCGGCAGCCCCCCTAGGTCCAGCACTGGTGGTCCTGCCCATGTCGATTTTACAGAAAATAGTTGGGGGCTTTTTTGTCCATTTTTTTTATTTTTATTTATTTATTTGCAAATCCCCAGCTGCTGGCTGAGCAGGTGAAACTTAGAGACGCAGAGAATAGGGATGGAGGGAAGAAAGCATGGAAAGAACATACAGAGGAGGGGGGAGAGGGATTATTTTGTAAAGTTTCTTTGAATGCAGTTTAGCAGCTGGAGACAGAGAGGATTGGCCAGCATCTTGCATCCAGCCAGCCCCACTTGATCACAAGCAGGGAATCCCCTGGCAAGCCCCAGGTTAGGGAACTGGGGGTGGGGGGTGGGGCAGGTTTGAAGCATGTGTCTTCTCTAGCAGGGGGAGTCGACCTTGGGTTTTAAGGTCTTGGGGCGGGGGGAGCATGTCCTCACTGCAGAGTTAACTTGAGTTATGGACACTGGGGGTTATAATCTGCTTGCAGAGATGTGCTGTGTAAATGCATGAGATGAAATCAGATCTGGTGCCGGCGTGAGAGGTGTGCATGGCGTGATGGGGGGTGTGTGTGAGTGTGAGAAGCAGCCCTTGTTAATTGCACGCTGCCCACTCATCGCAGGGAAACCCCAGCACCCACCTCTAGATCTTTCTGTGATCTACCTACAGGAAGGAGCAGGTGGATGTGACACCCCTTCATTCATTGTCTCAGGATCTTCCCAGGCCTTCCTCACCTCTGACTCCGTTCTCCCGGTTGATTGTTAGGGCTGAGCTCTGGCTCTTTGTCCGGACAAGCCCCAGCAGAAAATGCACAAGCCCCATGTCTGTAGAACGAATTGTAAGAAGTCTGGGGTCACATTCTTTTAGATCAAAACCCTCTTTGTTCTGCCACAGCAAATATCTCAAACTCTTTGGTAGCAAGTTGTTCATTTAAAATCATTTTGTTTAAGAAGAGTCCTACCTCTCTTCGAGCCAGCGTTGTTGATATTCCTGGAGATGTTTTGCTCAGTCATGGAATGTCGGGGGTTTAAAAAACGCCATGGTTTGCTACGAAAAAGCTCTAAAAGGCTTGAGCAGGTTTTGCAAAATAATCCCCAGAGTTCGGCTCCTAAATCCAGGCATAAATGGGCAGCGCCCTGCAAATCTGCAGAGATCCGCTTTGTAGCCGTGGATCGTGTGCAGAAACAAATGTTGTACCCGCACAGGGCTCTATAAACATGGCCTGATGCACAAGACTGCGAGACCCTCTAGCTCTAACTGCAGCTGCTGAAGGCCTGGCACTTCAGTGTCCTTACAGGACCAAGAATGGTCGGAAGGACACAAGAATGATTGCATTGCACGCTTCCCGTTGGGCTGCCCTACAGCAGAATCGCATGAAGTGCAATGGGTGAGGAGTGGAGGGTTGTCAAGGGGAGAGGTACCTTCAGGCACAAGACCACTGATGTTCCCGGGGTAGCCATGGCCTCTACCTCCACAGGGGGAAGAGCTAAAGAGCCTAACGATGCATTAATTAGAGGATTCCCTACAATTAGCTCCCTGTGACTTAGGCAAATATTCCTCATTTCCACTGTTGGCAACTCCCCTGATCTTTGTCTTGCATCTCACAGTATTTGGCGTTTGATTTTCTAAAAGCCCCAGAGCCTGGAGTCCTGTGATAATCACAGCCATTTGTTTAAACCAAAATATGGGGTTCATGTAGGACGACTTGAAAAAAGTGACTTCCCCTGCTCCCTTCTCTCCCCCGCCCCGCCCCCAGGCTCAAAACTCAAAAGATGAAAAAGCAGTCCCCACCACAAATGTATTATTTTTAAATATTTCATGATTTTTAAGGCAACCTGCTGAGATTTGAAGGCAGGCTGTGGGTTGGCAAAACGCTGCAAGATACAATAAAGTGGCATTCCAAGAGGACAGAGTTAAGGTTATATGGGGGAACCGGCAACTATAACTGAGCTCCTCCTGGTTAGCAGAGCTCTGTGGTTTGTTTTCCCCTGTAGTGCTAAGATTCTTTCCCAGTGTTACATGGGGAAGATCTTAGTTGAGCATTTCCTGGTTCTCCAACAGCTGAGTTTGGGGCAGTGACATCCCAGAAGGGCCTGGGGAGCAGAACTGCCTGTTGGTCAGCAAAAAAGGGTGGATTTGATTTAGATCAAATTGATTTAAATCATGAGTCAGGAAGACTCGATTTAATCATGGATTTCTTCATAAAAGTGTCTTCCTGTTGGTTGTTATAACCTTAATACATGTTCTTCACAACTCAGAGATAGATGTAGGTTTCATTTTTAGAAGGTACACACTATTCATTTTTAAAGGGTGATTTATTCTGAAAACTTTTCAGATGAGTTTTACAGCTACCTCAGAAAATGAATGATTGTTTGGTTCTTATGTTGGATCATATTAAAGAAGTTCTGTATTAAAATCACAACTGAGTTTATTCCCCATAGTTTAAATTCCAGGGTATTACTAATTAAGAGGTCTCTTGGTTTTTGGTCCTGTTTCTCTCCCTCTAAGTGTGCAACTTGCAAGCTGCTAATTGTGTTAGTACATTCTAAGACAGAGTCTGTTCTCAGAGCAATTCTTTGTAACAACAGCCACTCACACAGAGAGAGACTCAAAGCAAATTCTGTAGCAATAGAAACAGCACCCGGAGACCCTCCGCCCTTTTGTTTTATTCATCTCGCTTTGTTAACCATTGTGATTAAAATAGAGATAGAGGATGGATGTGGATGGATGCTTGGTGTGGATAATAACTGAATGATCAGGGAGGTGCCAGCCTAAGAATGCAGTGTCCATCGGCTGAAGAAGGCGTCAAGTGGAAATAACCAGAGGACCCCCGGAGGGCAGACTGGAATCCACCCAACAGCCTCAAGAATGGGAGAACCAAAGAACAAGATAACATCTGGCAGCACGGACCCTTCAGGAATGTGCCATCTGCTGATTGATTCAGCAACAGTATGATGAAGCAATTCCCATAGACCGGCCTAGGAAGAAATTCCTATCAAAATGGACTCTAGAAAGTGAGAACTTTGGGGTCTGATTCTGCAAACCAACTTCCAGGAGCATCAGATGTGCATCTGACAGGGCCCTGCTCCCTCCTCATGTCCAGGCCACCTGGCCAGTGGCTTGGCATGAGCATGAGTCCAGCGAAGGGCAACAAAAATGATTAGGGGTCTAGAGCACATGACTTATGAAGAGAGGCTGAGGGAGCTGGGATTGTTTAGTCTGCAGAAGAGAAGAATGAGGGGGGATTTGATAGCTGCTTTCAACTACCTGAAAGGGGGTTCCAAAGAGGATGGCTCTAGACTGTTCTCAATGGTAGCAGATGACAGAACGAGGAGTAATGGTCTCAAGTTGCAATGGGGGAGGTTTAGATTGGATATTAGGAAAAACTTTTTCACTAAGAGGGTGGTGAAACACTGGAATGCGTTACCTAGGGAGGTGGTAGAATCTCCTTCCTTAGAGGTTTTTAAGGTCAGGCTTGACAAAGCCCTGGCTGGGATGATTTAACTGGGAATTGGTCCTGCTTCAAGCAGGGGGTTGGACTAGATGACCTTCTGGGGTCCCTTCCAACCCTGATATTCTATGATTCTATGATTCTATGAACTGTAAGGCTGGTAACTATGATAACAACCTTGCAGAACCTGTGTGTGTGTGTTTGTATGAATGAATGTGTGAATAAATATGAGATTGAATGGAATGTTATAGCGATAACTAACTGCTTACTAGGATTCTGTCTGTATTCACAATAAATGTGGTATTTTGCCTTTTCCCCTTCAATAAGATCCTGCTGGTTTTTATTTTATTGGTATAACAATTTCATTTACCAAAGGTAATTGAAGCAGATAGTTCACCTCCCAATGACTTCATAAATATCTCCAATTCAACTGGTTAATCGTTAATATCTGGAGGATTTTCTTGCCAGGCTGTAATAGGAGGAGAACATCACCAGACAGACATTTACATTGTTTTCTTTAACTAAAACAACAACGTTAAGTATTCTGGATTTTTTTCTTCAACAGCAAACAGATAATATTTCAACAAAACAAGCATATGTCCCTCCCTTCTCACATTTATCTCCAGACTTCTCCTTGTCCAGATCGATTCCGCCCCCAACAATCTTCTATTCATTGAACTTTTTGAAACTTTGCACTTTTAGAGAGAGGTAAGGGATTGACTCTGTGTACACAAATTTGCAGAGGGACAATAGAGTTGAGGTCTGTTACTTCTCACCTCTCTCTATTTATTTATTTGAAAACATTTTTGCTGTTAACAAGCATGTTACCTCTGGAGACACAAATCCACAGTTTGAGAACTGCAAAACTAAGCATCTCTGATGGTATCTTCCAGACTGAGCACTGAATCCCATTGGGTAGGTAGGTAGATTAACCTACATAGTCTATACAGAAGCCTGTGGAACCCCATAAGATTGGGTCCTTAATCCATGAAGTATTGGAACTCATTTACAAACCTTTTCTGAAACATTACATGAATCTATTGTCTCATACTATAGAATTAGAATTTATAATCCTTATTCCATGATGAGAGATCTTTGAGCTATAATGTATCTTAATTAAAACTATCTTTAGATAGCTTTTTGAGGGGCAAAAAAACATTTTATCAAAAAAATCCAATTTTTTTGATTTTTTTTTTTTTTTTAAATCATGGATTTTTATCCACCCTGGTTGCAAGTGAATAGCAAAGCTGGTCCCAGCAGGGAGCCAGAGTGTCCAAAATTCTTAGCTGGTGGGAGAGCCTCTCTGTGAGCATCTGCAAAGCATCTCACTTCAACAGTGACTGGTTGAACGATTTATTGTAAGGGACGCCCTTTCTCAGACCCTTTCCCTTTATTGTCTCCCACCCCCACGTCAGTCCCTGACCCAGGATTGCCAAGCCAAACTAAAATACCACTTGTTTGAAATCTCACAGCTAGCGAAGATTATCTAATTGTCCAGGTGGCTGAGCCGGAAGGCAGCTCTGTGAACACCTCCATACCGAATGCCACCTACGTTTCACAGACGTCTTTCTTCGTGCGGAAATATAACACCTCCACTTCGTTGTGGGAAGATGTCGTTTACTCCTCTGATGGGGGCTCCCAAACAGTCCTCAGTTCCTTCCAGGAGACACTCTCCTTTTTTGGTGGATACTTCAAGATGGAGAACGTGAGCAAAGGGACTGAAGGAGTTTACAGGATTCCAGGTGAAATGTACAGGAAGTGTGTGGCTGTCATAAACTTTACCGTGGTGGGTAAGTTGTGCAGTCAGTGACCCCAGAAAAAACTCTGCTCCCCTTGCACTTCTCAGGCTGTGTAAAGCCTGTGGAAACATCCTATAAACTCCCAGAATATGGAAGACCCCAGCAGACATTGAGCTGGGAGAGCCATCTCCTCTGCATCCGCAGCCCCAGCCCAAGGGGCGTGTCATGTGGGAATGCGTGAGGAGAGGAACTAGCCAGACCACAATGCACTCTGGCTCTTCTCAGTGGATGGGCGGTCCCTGAGGGCCCCCTGCCAGCCGGCACACACTAGAGCAGCCCCCAGGCTGCTATAACCAATGACGGGACTGGCATTAGAGCTAGGGCAGAGAACCAGGAAGGTGTAAATCCTGTTGTGCCAGAGCAGGCGCCTTGTCTACACTAGGCCCACTGATGTTCCTACCACTGACTCTAGTAACAATGAACATTTTTTGCAAACATGGTCAGCTAGTGACCCGGCCTCCCCGGGGAGGCTAGTCCTTGGCCCCTTCCCTTGTGCCCAAGGCCCCACCCCTCTCCTTCTGCCCCCTTGCCCCTGCAGGAGCCCAAAGCACCCCCACCGTGGCCCCCGGCTCCAGTGCCAGGCAGCTGTGGGGGCGAGGCCCCAGGCCTGGCACTCCGGGCAGCGCAGTTGCTGCGTCCCCAGGCCTGGCACTCAGGGTGGCTGGTGCTGGGGGCGTGCCGCCCGGAGTCCCTGCGGGAGGCAGGCCAGCCAGGCCCAGCCAGGGCAGAGCACTGGGAACAGCAGGAGGGGGCCTGGCCGGGGGGCGGAGCGTGGGCAGGGCCATGGTAGGCTGTCTGGGGAGTCACAGGCTCCCCCTGCCTACGATACCTGCTGCCCATATTTGCAAAGTTGCTGCAGTGCAGGCAAGCTTTAAAGCACCCCAAGGGCTCGCAGGGAAAGTGGCATGTGTTGTATAGGCCACGGGGTGACTTTTACTTTTCTTGTGGCTAGCAAGCCTTTTGTTCATCGGGCTGCTCGTTAACATACCGCTGGCTCTGTCTGACTGCGGGATCAGGAGCAAACATTCATGAAGGGTCTGCGCTGAAATCCCTGGGAAATACGTGGTATGCCGTGATCTGTTTTCTCTCTGGCCACTGTCACCCTCGTCTCTGAGGCCCAGATCTTCAGAGATCAATGGGAATTGGATGCCTAAATACCTTGGAGGATCTGGGCCTAAGGGCCAGATTGTCAAAGGCATTTAGGCCCCCAAAGGTGCAAATAGGCACGTAGGGGAATTTTCAAAAGCACGCACCTGCCTAACTCTCATTGAAGAGGGTAGTTAGTCACTTTTGAAAATCCCATTAGTGACCTACCTGCATCTTCAGGGATGCAAATACCTTTGAGTGTCTGGCCCTAGATAGAATCATAGAATACCAGGGTTGGAAGGGACCTCAGGAAGTCATCTAGTCCAACCCCCTGCTCAAAGCAGGACCAATCCCCAATTTTTGCCCCAAATGGCCCCCTCAGGGATTGAACTCACAACCCTGGGTTTAGCAGGCCAATGCTCAAACCACTGAGCTATCCCTCCCCCCCGACTGAGCTATCCCTCCCCTGAAATAATCAAAGGGCTCCGGGGCAGAGGCTGGAATTGAACCAGGCACGTCTGGCTCCTGGATCAGCACCTCCCCCCTTAGGCCAACCTTCTGCAGTGCAGGCAAGGAGAGGAGAATCGGGCATGTGGTGTACGGAGCCCTCACCAGCCATTCCCTCCTGAGTGTCTGGTTCCAGAGCCCGGCTCATTCCCACCGGCTGCGTCTGGGACCTCCCGGGGCTGAGGAGGAAGCTCCTGATGAGACCAAAGGGGATGGGAAGTAGCTTGTGATGGGAGATTTCCTTCCCCAGTAGCCTCTCTCCTCCCTGCCTGTATTTCACACGCCCGTCCCAGCTCCCACTGACGTCAGTGTGAGCTTGAGGGCAGCATCCAGTTGCTCCGGATCTTCTCAGATGGCCTGATGTCTTGTGCCACAATTGGCCAAAAATGGACCACGGGGAGCTGGCACAGCAGAGTTGGCTACGGCCAAGGACAAGCCCTTGGCTGTTTGAGGAGCCGTGTTTGGGGCCTCCAACGCGAGTGCAGAGTGTCAATTAAGGGGATGAGTTCAGGGGCAGAAAACTGTGATCCCCAAACCCAGCATGCTCTGGGGGGAGCCACCTATGCTAGCCAAGGGGAGATGTCGATGAGAGGGGTGTGTCCTAAGCCCTGCCCCTCTCTGTGTTCCATGCATGGTGTGGCTTGTGATCCAGGGAAACCCCTCTCTTGCAGCCAGGTGATTTAGATGCTGCTTAAGTCCTATCTTGCAGGAATAAGTTAGGTACCTGCCTTGCTCCATGCAAAATGGCAGAGGGGCCGTCCTAACCCAGCCCTGTGGTCAGAGCACTCAGCTGGGAGAGCCCCGTTCAATTCTCCATCATTAAAAAAGAAGCCAGTCCATTCTTCTGAATGCTCTCAGACAGGCAACTCCTGTTTGTCTGGGTTCGGTGAGGGAGTTGCTTGGCCCTGTCAAATAATTTACTTAATAGTCCAATTAATCTAAGGATTAGATTTAACGGGTTTCTGGAATTTGTAACCGGGTTAGCAAGGTCATTCCACGACAGGCTGGTGCACCGTTAAAAGAAACAGGTGTTAGGCAGGTAAGCAGCAGCATCTTAAACCATTTGTCAACCATTCAGTTTTCTTCAAGTTGCAAGGAGAGAGGCTTGTAGACGGCCTAGAGAAGAAATCGCTTTGCATGAGGATTCTGTCGGTGTTCAAACCGAGGGGTGTTTTCTGCTTTCTGGCTCAGGCTCTGTCTGCACTTAAAACCCTACAGGCTGCTGCAGCCCTTCAGTACAGACGCTTCCCACAGCAACGGGACTCCGAGTCCAGCACTCTAGGCCTCGCTGCCTCCATTAGTCCAGAAAAAGATGAGAAAAATGATGAGGGACGTGGAGCAGCTTCTGTGTGAGGAGAGATTAATAAGACTGGGACTTTTCACCTTGGAAAAGAGATGACTAATGGGGGATAAGATAGAGGTGTATAAAATCATGACTGATGTGGAGAAAGTAAATCAGGAAGTGTTGTTTACTCTTTCTCATAACACAAGAACCAGGGGTCACCCAATGAAATTAATAGGCAGCAGGTTTAAAAGAAACAAAAGGAAGTACTTCTTCACACATGGAGAGTCAACCTGTGGAACTCCTTGCCAGAGGATGTTGTGAAGGCCAGACTATAACAGGGTTCAAAAAGAACTAGATAAGTTCATGGAGGACAGGTCCATCAACTGCTATTAGCTAGCATGGGCAGGGATGGTTTCCCTAGTCTATATTTTCAAGAAGCTGGGAATGGGTGACAGGGGATGGATCACTTGATTACCAGAGCTCCTGTGATTCTGGGTTGTTTTTTTTTTAAATCTCTCCACAATTTTGGTGCAATTGAAACTTCTAGTTAAAGCGATCAGTGGAGGGGGGGGCGGGGCTGGACGCTCTGTTGCCTTGCACTTTGTTTGTGTCACCTTTACACTGATGCAAAGTGAGCAAGAAATACCAAAAGAACTGCAGGCACTAGTGTAAATGACACACACTAGGATCAGGGTGAGGCTGGTTTGGAGCCCAGAACTCTTCCCTCACCCGCCCATCACGGCACAAGGAGTTTGATCCTGGGCCTCATGCCAACTGCCCATAAAGGGGCAGCTTAGAAATTCTTCGGTAGCATAAAGCTGGTGTGTCTCCCTATGTCACCTACCTCCTCCCAATCTTTAGTCTCGGGACGTGGTGTGGTAGCAAAGAGAGTGTGGTGCATAATGCTGGCTGAGAACTGCTGCCACGACAGCCAGTGTAACTTAGAGCAGCCTCAGCGGTGCTCTGAGTTTTATGCCAGGTGCTATTTCAGGCACCAGCCAGCCCGAAGCTTGGGGGAACAAAAGGGTGACTTCCAGCCCCTTTTCCCATCCCTCTCTGCTGAGCCAAGTGAAAACTTGTCACTTCTGAGAATTAAGACCCAGGCATAAGGCAATGGAGAACCCCAATCTTTCTTCTGCTGTGTAGAGTTGGTAAAACTCAAAGCCCAGATGGCACCGTTATTAAGCACATTCTTTTTTTCTCTTTGCTATTTAAAATAATGAGATGCGAAAACAATATTAGTGCAGCAGTAATGTTGTATGGTTCGGACACACAAGTTAAGTTTCCTATGACAACACTAACTTGATCAACTTGCATGTATGGAGCATATTTTTCCTCTTCCTGTTTTTCTTGTTGTATTTTAAAATTTACCACCCAGGGTTCTTTGTGGCATGTAATGCGGCTTGTTTTAAAACGCCACAAATGCAAACTTACAGGAATGGGCCAGAACTTGACAGCTTACAGGAGTGGCCGCTACAGGGATCGGGGCTGATTTTAGAGGGCACAATTTTCAAAAGCACCAAAGTGACTTAAGTGCACTTGGAAATTTTACCTCTAGTCTTCCTTATGAATTAATTTTTTATTTTATTTTTTTTTAAAGGGAGCTGTAGCCTGTTTTCCACAGGGTCAGTCTGAGTTCAAGCCAATGCCGCAGGGCATTTCAGGCTGCTGTCCTGTCTGGTCCAGCCCAGGGGACAATATCTGATGCTTCCAGGAAAAGCAAGAACCCTCTGTAACATACATGGCTAGTTTTACCATGCTGTAAATGCAGGTGGGGAATTCATTACTGACCTCCGTGGCATTCAGACTTTGTCCTGAAGCATGGGATTGGGCCAGAGGGACAGCTAGCGCTGGACACAGTGTCTAGGGTCTCGGAGTGGGAAGTTCCTTGGAGAATTCCACTGGGTGGGAGACTCAGCTGTGAAGGAGCATCTCATAAACCCAAGATTGGAATAACTGAAGTATTGTTCCTTTTACATGGAGCCTCAGCTCTCTGGAACCTCTGCAAATGCTTTAGCCACGTGTTTAACTCCATCCGTAGGAGTAGCCTTGGATCGCAGTGGAGGGCTCAGGTGCGTACGTGTTTGCAGGATGGGCGCTCAGGGCAGTCCCTGATGCCAGGGCAAAGTGGATGTGACGTGCCACTGTCTGGATTTGGGAGCCTGCCTGCACACCAAATTCACTAGGCGCTGGGTGCATGACTGCAAGGCGCTGGGCCAGGGAAAATCAGCCCCGGGTGGTTATTTTGAGAAGAAAACCAGAGCCACTTCTGGGGTCTTTCAGCTTCTAATTCCCTTTCCCTTCTGCAGCTGGATGTAAGCCCATGATAAAATCCTTCTCAATGCCAAGTCAGTGCCATAAATCACTGGACTGGGTGCAGGAATCAGTAGGCGACGTTCTCAGACCTGGGTTATGCCAGGGCTCAGACTAAATTATTCTTCCCAAAACTTTTAAAAGCTGAGCCCCCTCCTCAAGGCAAAGAAACCAATCGTGCCCCTCACCCGTCAGCAATGTGTTAGCGACCCCACCCCCCATTTTCATGGATACATCTTCAAACCCCACCCTTCCCACCATGGCTAGCCCTTCCCCACGCTTCAGGAGACGCTGGAGTAGATGATCCTAACCGTCCCCTCTAACCTTAAGACCTGAGGGACCCCATCCTGGAGCATCTTAAAAATCACAGGTCCCAGACTCTGTAACAGGGGCTGCTTTGCCGGGCTTACCTTTCTCCCTCCATCAAGTTGGCCGATGGGGATAATGAGCCTGGAGATCTCATTCCCGCTGCTCTGAGTGGTGCCCATGTGCACATGACCCAACTCAGCTCTTACTGTATCCCAGGAACGTCTTCATCTTCTGGGATCCTCATGGCAGCAGTGGGATGATTTAATGGAGTCCCTTAGTAATGGGGCCTTTCTCTCTCTTTTGTTTCAGAGCCAGCGTCCTGGTATTGTCTCATGGTGCGTGGAGTGGTGGCAGTGGTGGGGGTGCTAGTCTTACTATACCTATGTGGGTTTTGAAAAGGTAAAGGAAAAGTGTTTGCCTACTCGCAACTCGTCTTCAGGAAGCTGCTGACTCATCCCTCCCAGCAGCCTGGAAGTCAGCAGGATTCACAGGACTCTGAGCTCCCCGCAGTGTGTGACAGGGACGGGGACCAGGCCCAGGGAACCAGAAACAGGAATTGCGACCCAGCCCTGGAGAATGGTGAAGGAGACCTGTTTGCGAATTTGTATCCGGTCTGCTGAATTGTTCACATCCAGACCCTCCCCCCAGTTCATAGAATCATAGAATCATAGAATATCAGGGTTGGAAGGGACCTCAGGAGGTCATCTAGTCCAACCCCCTGCTCAAAGCAGGACCAATCCTCAGTTAAATCATCCCAGCCAGGGCTTTGTCAAGCCTGACCTTAAAAACTTCTAAGGAAGGAGATTCTACCACCTCCCTAGGTAACACATTCCAGTGTTTCACCACCCTCTTGGTGAAAAAGTTTTTCCTAATATCCAACCTAAACCTCCCCCACTGCAACTTGAGACCATTACTCCTTGTCCTGTCCTCTTCTACCACTGAGAATAGTCTAGAACCATCCTCTCTGGAACCACCTCTCAGGTAGTTGAAAGTAGCTATCAAATCCCCCCTCATTCTTCTCTTCTGCAGACTAAACAATCCCAGTTCCCTCAGCCTCTCCTCAGAAGTCATGTGTTCCAGACCCCTAATCATTTTTGTTGCCCTTCGCTGGACTCTCTCCAATTTATCCACATCCTTCTTGTAGTGTGGGGCCCAAAACTGGACACAGTACTCCAGATGAGGCCTCACCAATGTCGAATAGAGGGGAACGATCACGTCCCTCGATCTGCTCGCTATGCCCCTACTTATACATCCCAAAATGCCATTGGCCTTCTTGGCAACAAGGGCACACTGCTGACTCAAAAGTTCTTAAAAAGTCGAAGCATTTTGTTTAGACACTTTCCAAACAAACCATTTTGATTTTTCAGCTTGAAACAATTTTTTATTTAAAAATGTCCTTCACTTTTATTTTAAAAATTCAAAAAGTTACAACCCTTGAAATGTTCCTGGGTCTTTTTTTTTTTTTTTAAAGCTTTTTGATTCATCAAAAATTTGGAAAAATGTTAGTTTTGTTCAACCTGAAACTGTTTTTTTTCCATCTCCTTTTTGGAATTGCCAGCGACCAAAAAATTCTGTTTGCCCAGCTCCAGGGGCGGGTGAGGATTTTAGCGGTTATATTGTGGGTCTCTAAGTCTCCTTGTTGCTCAAAGTTTTCTTACTGCAACAAATTAATTTGGGATGAGGGCAGGATGGGCAAAAGCTTCCTAAAAGTGGGGGGGGCTGCTGGCACAAAAACTGTGGCCCAGCCCCTGTGCCACCCCCTCTCCTCGAGGTCCTGCCCCCTCAAACCGCCCTTTCCCTGAGGCCCCCCCTCACACCGCCTTTCTCCCTGAGCTCCCACTTCATGCCGCCCCTTGCCCCCAAAACACTGCCCCCCCCACTCCCTTCTCTCCCCCATCATCCAGTCGCTCACACTTATGGCCAGTAAAAAGTGGTGGGCCCTGGTCCCCCCTGTTCGGCACCCCTGGCTGAGAGTGGGAGAGGATGAAGAACTCCTTTCAAATATAACTCCCCCCCACTCTCAAAAAAGCACAATTTGCCAGCAACAGCAAAACATGCACCTCACCAACCCGGGCCAGTCTCGCTGTGCTGTGTGTGACATTCCCGTCCTGGGGCGGTTTATGTCTCTGAGAATGTGAACCCCGCAGGCCTGGGTGTTTCTCTGCGTCATGTGACCTCAGGGCTCCTGATGAGAGCCGTTGTTTGTAAATGTTTCAGTAGCAGACATACTTATCATTCATGGACAGACAGACATTTATTCACAATTAGAACTGGTCAAAATAGCGGGCGTGGGGAGGGTCATGAAAATTGAAGAAGAAACCACTCCCCCCCCCCCGCCCCATATTCTTCAAACTTATTTGGAAATGTTTTTAATGATCAAATTTTGTTTCGTTTTGATGGGAAAAACTCCATGTTCTCTCTCAAGTGGGCAGAGAAATCCAAAATGTTTTTTTTAAAGAGGTAACTTTTTTTCAGATGATCAATGTAATCCAAAGTGGCATTTTTAGTTCAAAGGTTGCATTGTGAGTGTAAAACCCTTTTGAACCAGCTCTATTACGGGATAACAAGATGAGTTTATTTGTCATGCTGCATTGTTTGGGCCAGGTTCCAAGTGGCATTTCAGTTTTTGCACAGCTCTTCTCTTCTTGCATCTACACCTATCATAAGCTGTGGCCTTAATCTTGGCCCTGGAAACACTTACGTGCATGTTTAACTTTAATGACTGCTGTGAATAATTCCATTTCAATGGGACAACTCTGAGGTCGGGTTTACGCTACGGCCCTATATCGGTGTAACTACGTCATTTATTTAGTTTTCTTTCTTTTATATGTGAAAGTTCTTGAGAGGTTAAAGCAGGTAAAATACGTGAACAGGTTGGGACAGTCCGAGTTTGTCCATGCAAAGTGACAGCAGAGATGTGGGATCTTCTAGTTTTCCATAAGTCTCTCAGGGTTACCCAGGATAACTTTGGAGATCTCTGTCTTGCATCGGGAATGTTCCCTGAAAGTGTCCAAACAGCTCAGAGATACAGAACCATTCCCTGGATCCATTCTTATAGCTGTCTTCCCCGGAAAGCAGTCTGGCAAGTGTTCCTGTCAGCTCATTGCTAAGTTATCTGTCAAAACACTAGAGTTTTCAGGTGCCTAAGTAGCCCCTGGAATCAGGGTGAAATTATCCTCCCCACCACCACCAAAATTGGAAATGGTGCCCCGGAGTGCACGGTACCCTACCGTGCTTCCCCCATAGGAGCTGCATGAACGGGAAACTCTGCAAGTTCTCTGCATGCCTCTGCAAGTGACCCCCATGCCTCTCCATTTCCTTGGCCACATGTATCCTGTCCCCATGCTGGCGGCTACTCCAGAAAAAGAGGGAAAGAGCTCACCACTGCGACCACCTGAGGGATGTGTTGGGGTGAGATCAGCTGGTCAAAGCAGGCAATAGGGACAGAATCTGAGACTTGAAGCTCCTCGAGTGACCTCTGACCTTTCTAGACCTGCCCTTCAATCAGACACAGCGATTGTAAAGTTGAATGTGATAGTAACTAGACCCATTTTAAACCCTTCACCACACAAGACAAAGCCCGTAGGATTCCTCATGAACTATTTATTTCTCCTCCCCTGGCTCCCTGCAGCCACCAGCCACCTTGGAGCTTTCCTCCTCTCTCCCAGGCTGGGCTCACTTGATTGCAGGAGCTCAGCGGAGGGTCCAGCTTTGCTCTTTCGCTTCCATTCTTCACATCTTTGGGTGGCTGCATTTGTGACTGAGCAGCCTGATGGAAACACTGAGTCCTCTGTCTCGGCAGGCAGGCCCAGCCGCCAAAGCCAAAGACTCCCTGAGAACAGGGGGAGGTTCGCCTGAACTCTCAGGAGTGGAGGCTGGGCCCATAGGGTAGGGTTACCATATTTGAACTTTCAAAAAAGAGGACACTCCGAGGGTGGGGGGGGTGAGTGGTAGCCCTGCCCCCTATCTACTCCCTCCCACTTCCTGCCCCCTGACTGCCCCCCACAGAACCGCCAACCCATCCAACCCCCCCTGCTCCTTGTCCCCTGATCGCCCCCTTCCAGGACCCTGCCCTCTATCTAAGCCTTCCTTCTTCCTGTCTCCAACTGCCCCCTCCTTAGACCCCTCCACCCTAACTGCCCCCCTAGAACTCCACCCCCTACCTCTCCCCTGACTGCCCCACCCCCTATCCGCACCCCCGCCCCCTGACAGACCCCCAGCTCTCCCACACCCATCCAACCACTCCCTGTCCCCTGACTGCCCCCGCAGAACCCCCAACCCATCTAATCCCCCTTTCTCCCTGCCCCTGACTCCCCCCCGAACCTCCGCCCCATCCAACCCCCGCCCGCTCCCTGTCCCTTCACTCCCCCGACCCCTCTTCATATGCCCACCCCCTGACAGGCTCCCCCCAGAACCCCTCATCCATCCAACCCCTCCTGCTCCCTGTCCCCTGACTGCCCCTTGGGACCCCATGCCCCTTCTCCAGCCCCCCGGCCCCCGTACCCTGCTGCTCAGAGCAGTGTGTCTGGGGTGCGGAGCCAGACACAGTGCCGTGCTCCCCCCAGAGCGCGCAGCTCCCCCCCCCCAGCCCCCAGAGTGCTGCATTGGGAGGGAAATCCCGGCCCTTTGGAGAGTTTTACAAATTCCTCCCGGAGGGCGATTTAAAACCCAAAAAGCCGGACATGTCCGGGAAACTCCGGACGCATGGTAACCCGACCGCAGGGACTCCAGGATCTGCAGCTGCTGCCACCTCTATGGTGAATCCTCCGACTCATCACCAACCAGCTCTTCTCCATTCTGCCAGCCGGCCCCACGGTCTGACCGTGCAGGAGAACAGAAACCCTTTGGGACAGCAGGAGAGTCTCCTCAATGCCGCACTCATCGCATGGCTTCCCGCGGTCACCGGGAAACACGACTACCCCTGCCCCCAGCAGTCTCTCAAGGAGCTGCCGGCGCAGTCACTGGGCACCCACTCGTAATGGTCTCAGGCAGTGGCATTGCAGAGGGAGCTGAGCAGACCGTCCCTTCTGTGACTTCCTGAATTGCTGCCAGGACAGATTCTCCTCTGCGCTAGGGAGAGTCCCTGAGGAAAAGCAGCTGTGGTGGGGGAGGGGGCAAGACAAGCTCTCCCCCTGAGCCCTTGACTAGCAGGCAAGCAGGACTCTGGGAGCCAAGGGATCGGTGTGTCTTGCTGGGAGAGCAGAGCTGGAGAGCAGAAAAGGATATTGGAGGAATTGTAGAAAAGTCAGTGTCATGGCCAGGTCATGGGCGGCCAGACCTAGTGGTCAGAGGCAGAGTCCACACTCTCAAGACAGGAGTCGAGAGTCAGCTGGGTCAGGGCACTGGAAGAGCAGAAGCAAAAGACCAAATTGTGTTCAGAACCTCAAGTCAGGTGAGTCACCCCGAGTCCGGATGCCAGGAAATCAAGCCTGGGGAGCGGGAGCAGGAACAGCCAACACACGGTCCAGAGCCGGGGAGGAGCTCGGGTGTTCAGACAGCTTCTTGTTCCTGCTGCTGGTTTAAGGAGGTCCCGGGGGCGGATTAGCTGCTCTGGGACTCTGCCAATAGGAGCCTCAAACTGGGTCTGGACTTCGTCAGTCCTAGGTAAGCAGTTTTTCGTCGGCTTCCAGGTGGCGTGCTGGAGGGTGGCTGCTCCCAGGAACCCTGCAGACCCGGGTTAATGACCCAGGGGTCATGACAGTGAGTGATCTCTCCCTGCTCAAACCTCCTGCACAAAACAGTCTCTAGGGTCCCGGGCGCATCCTCTGAGAAGAAAAAAACACAGTCACGATGACAAATAGGCTATGGAACAGGAGCCCCCTCTTTGTTGCAACACCCCAAGTGCCCAGAAGAGTGGACGCTTCTTACCTCCAGGAGATGCCTGGGATCTTCCATCTAAGCCTCAATGGGACCCCTGTTGCTTGGTCTGACATGAGGAGATCATCTGTCCCCACTGCTCCCTGTGCTGGGCTGGCTGCAGCACACATCTGTGTAAGAGGCTGGGCCAGAGAGATGTTACAGTCAGGGTCCAGGCAGCCCAGAAGGAGAACAGAGGGTCTGAAACCAGAAGACGAAGCAATCAAATCAGCGGATTCGACAGAGAAGTTTTCTACCCTACAGGGACATCAAAGAAGGTCGGTTAGGAAAGCTGAGATGTTAGTCTGGAAACCGCTAAGGCAAAGATTGGTTTCAGAGTAACAGCCGTGTTAGTCTGTATTCGTAAAAAGAAAAAAGAAAAGGAGTACTTGTGGCACCTTAGAGACTAACCAGTTTATTTGAGCATGAGCTTTTGTGAGCTACAGCTCACTTCATCGGATGCATAGCATATCGTGGAAACTGCAGAAGACATTATATACACACAGAGACCATGAAACAAAACTTCCTCCCACCCCACTGTCCTGCTGCTAACAGCGTATCTAAAGTGATCATCAAGGAAGGTCATTTCCAGCACAAATCCAGGTATTCTCACCCTTCCCCCCCCCACACACACAGACACACATACAAACTCACTCTCCTGCTGGTAATAGCCCATCCCTCTTTGAAACCTCTCTTTATAAAACGCATGATAATCAAGGTGGGTCATTTCCAGCACTAATCCAGGTTTTCTCACCCCCCCCCACACACACACACACCCCTCCAAAAACCACACACACAAACTCACTCTCCTGCTGGCAATAGCTCATCTTACAATGTGCACAGCAATAATCCAAGTTTAACCAGAACGTCTTGGGGGGGGGGGTTGTAGGAAAAAAACAAGGGGAGATAGGCTACCTTGCATAATGACTTAGCCACTCCCAGTCTCTATTCAAGCCCAAATTAATAGTATCCAATTTGCAAATGAATTCCAATTCAGCAGTTTCTCGCTGGAGTCTGGATTTGAAGTTTTTTTGCTTTAAGATAGCGACCCTCATGTCTGTGATTGCGTGACCAGAGAGATTGAAGTGTTCTCCGACTGGTTTATGAATGTTATAATTCTTAACATCTGATTTGTGTCCATTTATTCTTTTACGTAGAGACTGTCCAGTTTGACCAATGTACATGGCAGAGGGGCATTGCTGGCACATGATGGCATATATCACATTGGTGGATGTGCAGGTGAACGAGCCTCTGATAGTGTGGCTGATGTTGTTGATGATCACTTTAGATAAGCTGTTAGCAGCAGGACAGTGGGGTGAGAGGAAGTTTTGTTTCATGGTCTCTGTTTGTATATAATGTCTTCTGCAGTTTCCACGATATGCTATGCATCCGATGAAGTGAGCTGTAGCTCACGAAAGCTCATGCTCAAATAAACTGGTTAGTCTCTAAGGTGCCACAAGTACTCCTTTTCTTTTTTCTTTTTACGAATACAGACTAACACGGCTGTTACTCTGAAACCTGTCATTATGCAAGGCACTGCATTTAGCCGCATGGAGTGGAAATCTATCAACTGCATGAAAAAACTTGTACAGATACAGACAGACATCATCTTCCTTTCCAAATGCAAACAGATGGACATCGTACCAAAAGGACTGAAGGTAAAAAATCCATTACAATCTACATACCACACAGACTATGCTGACAGCTTGTGCCACACGCTCTCAAAGAAACTGCGGAATCACCTGATCAACATCCTCTACAGCAAACAGGGAAAGATTAAGAATGAGCTCTCAAAAATGGATACTCTCATAAAAAACCAACCTTCCACACAAACTTCCTCGTGGCTGGATTTTACTAAAACTAGACAAGCCATTTACAACACACACTTTACTTCTCTACAAAAGAAAAAGGACACTAAACTTTCTAAACTACTACAGGCTACAAGGGGCCACAGCAATGGTTCCCTCAACCCACCCAGCAATATTGTTAACCTATCCAACTATACTCTCAGCCCAGCAGAAGCAGCTGTCCTATCTCGGGGTCTCTCCTTCTGCCCCTCCACCCCCTCGAACATGATACAGTTCTGTGGTGACCTAGAATCCTATTTTCGACGTCTCCGACTCAAGGAATATTTCCAAAATACCTCTGAACAACATACTAATCCACAGAGGCCTCCCTACCAACATTACAAAAAGAAGGATTCTAGGTGGACTCCTCCTGAAGGTCGAAACAGCAGACTGGACTTCTACATAGAGTGCTTCCGCCGACGTGCACGGGCTGAAATTGTGGAAAAGCAGCATCACTTGCCCCATAACCTCAGCCGTGCAGAACACAATGCCATCCACAGCCTCAGAAACAACTCTGACATCATAATCAAAAAGGCTGACAAAGGAGGTGCTGTTGTCATCATGAATAGGTCGGAATATGAACAAGAGGCTGCTCGGCAGCTCTCCAACACCACTTTCTACAAGCCATTACCCTCTGATCCCACTGAGAGTTACCAAAAGCATCTACAGCATTTGCTCAAGAAACTTCCTGAAAAAGCACAAGATCAAATCAGCACAGACACACCCCTGGAACCCCGACCTGGGATATTCTATCTACTACCCAAGATCCATAAACCTGGAAATCCTGGACGCCCCATCATCTCAGGCATTGGCACCCTGACAGCAGGATTGTCCGGCTATGTAGACTCACTCCTCAGGCCCTACGCTACCAGCACTCCCAGCTACCTTCGAGACACCACTGACTTCCTGAGGAAACTACAATCCATTGGTGATCTTCCTGATAACACCATCCTGGCCACTATGGATGTAGAAGCCCTCTACACCAACATTCCACACAAAGATGGACTACAAGCCATCAAGAACACTATCCCCGATAATGTCACGGCTAACCTGGTGGCTGAACTTTGTGACTTTGTCCTTACCCATAACTATTTTACATTTGGGGACAATGTATACCTTCAGATCAGCGGCACTGCTATGGGTACCCGCATGGCCCCACAGTATGCCAACATTTTTATGGCTGATTTAGAACAACGCTTCCTCAGCTCTCGTCCCCTAACGCCCCTACTTTACTTGCGCTATATTGATGACATCTTCATCATCTGGACCCATGGAAAAGAAGCCCTTGAGGAATTCCACCATGATTTCAACAATTTCCATCCCACCATCAACCTCAGCCTGGTCCAGTCCACACAAGAGATCCACTTCCTGGACACTACAGTGCTAATAAACGATGGTCACATCAACACCACCCTATACCGGAAACCTACTGACCGCTATTCCTACCTACATGCCTCCAGCTTTCACCCTGACCACACCACATGATCCATCGTCTACAGCCAAGCTCTGCGATACAACCGCATTTGCTCCAACCCCTCAGACAGAGACAAACACCTACAAGATCTCTATCAAGCATTCTTACAACTACAATACCCACCTGCGGAAGTGAAGAAACAGATTGATAGAGCCAGAAGAGTTCCCAGAAGTCACCTACTACAGGACAGGCCTAACAAAGAAAATAACAGAACGCCACTAGCCGTCACCTTCAGCCCCCAACTAAAACCCCTCCAACGCATTATTAAGGATCTACAACCTATCCTGAAGGATGACCCAACACTCTCACAAATCTTGGGAGAAAGGCCAGTCCTTGCCTACAGACAGCCCCCCAACCTGAAGCGAATACTCACCAACAACCACATACCACACAACAGAACCACTAACCCAGGAACCTATCCTTGCAACAAAGCCCGTTGCCAACTGTGCCCACATATCTATTCAGGGAACACCATCACAGGGCCTAACAACATCAGCCACACTATCAGAGGCTCGTTCACCTGCACATCCACCAATGTGATATATGCCATCATGTGCCAGCAATGCCCCTCTGCCATGTACATTGGTCAAACTGGACAGTCTCTACGTAAAAGAATAAATGGACACAAATCAGATGTTAAGAATTATAACATTCATAAACCAGTCGGAGAACACTTCAATCTCTCTGGTCACGCAATCACAGACATGAGGGTCGCTATCTTAAAGCAAAAAAACTTCAAATCCAGACTCCAGCGAGAAACTGCTGAATTGGAATTCATTTGCAAATTGGATACTATTAATTTGGGCTTGAATAGAGACTGGGAGTGGCTAAGTCATTATGCAAGGTAGCCTATCTCCCCTTGTTTTTTTCCTACAAACCGCCCCCCAAGACGTTCTGGTTAAACTTGGATTATTGCTGTGCACATTGTAAGATGAGCTATTGCCAGCAGGAGAGTGAGTTTGTGTGTGTGGTTTTTGGAGGGGGGTGTGTGGGGGGTGGTGGTGGTGAGAAAACCTGGATTAGTGCTGGAAATGACCCACCTTGATTATCATGCGCTTTATAAAGAGAGGTTTCAAAGAGGGATGGGCTATTACCAGCAGGAGAGTGAGTTTGTATGTGTGTCTGTGTGTGGGGGGGGAAGGGTGAGAATACCTGGATTTGTGCTGGAAATGACCTTCCTTGATGATCACTTTAGATACGCTGTTAGCAGCAGGACAGTGGGGTGGGAGGAAGTTTTGTTTCATGGTCTCTGTGTGTATATAATGTCTTCTGCAGTTTCCATGATATGCTATGCATCCGATGAAGTGAGCTGTAGCTCACGAAAGCTCATGCTCAAATAAACTGGTTAGTCTCTAAGGTGCCAGAAGTACTCCTTTTCTTTTTTCTTTTTAAGGCAAAGATTGTGACTTGTTAAGATTCAGTTTAAGTCACTACAAAGTGTGTTGTGTTTTGTTTCTCTCTTTGAAATTTGTCTCTTTCTCTTGCTTAGTATCACTTAAATCTCTGCTTTGTTACTGTGCTTCCCAAAGCACCTCAGTGTTGTGTGTTCCAGTGAAGTGTGAGTCTCCAGCCTACCCAACAGGCTGAGCTGTGCCCTGTCTCTCTGAAGGTAGGGAATAATTTCTGAGCGGTGCTGGGCCCAGAGTCCAAGGGCAGTTCACCAGACATCTCGTGGGAAGCCCAAAGAGACCAAAGGAGCAGGAGAGATTCCGGCCCCACTGACCCATGGGAACTTCCCACAGAAGAGCCGACACAGGGCTCTAGACACAGCCACTTTGGGTGTGTACCAGAGTTCACTCACAGCTAAATGCTGGCCAGGCCTCGTGTCACCGCTTTCTCGCAGTATGAGCAACCCCGCTGATACTCACTCTTGAAGTTTCTTGGCTGGGAACTCAGCCCTCCAACCAGGTGACTGGCCTTTACTCCACTCCTTCCTGGGTCGTGCTCCTTCCAAACAAAGTCCAAAAATGTCTTGAACAGAAAGAAGCCCTTCCACCCTCGTGGGGAGTTCTGCCTCAGCCTGATTTCGGTTCGGGCTGCCTTTCTTGGGTTTCTATGGTCTTCTATGTCCCCTTCCTTAGGGACGGTGAGAGAAGCCAGTCCTACCCTGGACTCCAGGCTTTGGCCCAAGGCCATCTACTGAACAGCTAACTCTGCTTCCGGACTTTTGCTGCTGTTTTCCCTTGTTTCCTCTCAGGTGGGGCTCACTTGATCATCAATTTGGCCTAGCCCCAGGCTAGGCAGCCATAGGCCAGGCCACCCTCTTAGATACCCTCCTCCTTCAAATCTGGTCCAGCCCGGCTGACAGGTTTGCTGAGGGGATGGTGAAACCCCATTGCTGATCAGAAGGAGGTCAGAGTCTGTTCTCTAGGAGCTGAAGGTCCGTTTGTCCTGCTGCGGGAAGTGGAGCTGGAGGGCGGAGATGTTAGGTGAAAGAGACTGCATGATGGAGTTGGGGACGGAGGGATGGGAGCCTCCTCCCAGAAACCCTCCCAGGAGAAAAGATTTGAGGAGGAGTTCTCTGGGGACCCTCTTGCTTGGAAAAAAAACAAGGGTGGCACATTGATGGAGATGTCTCTGTCCCAGGGATGGGGGAAGCTCCCAGCCAGGCTATGCAGCAGGGATCCCATTTCTCCCCCAAGAAACCCAGATGCCCAAAGAAGTCAATGGCTCTTACCTCCAAGAGGGAGCGGGGTCTTCCCTCTCAGCCTCTTTGAGAACTACCACTGCTTGGCTTCCTAGGACAAGGGACCTGCCCCCACTGCTCCCGGAGGTGGTTAAGCTTCTGACTGCACCCATCTGGGAGGCTGGCACACACCCCAGGGCCTAGAAGACACGGGGGGAGGAGGCTCCTCTTATGTCAGACTCTGAGAGCCCAGAGAAGGGCCAAAGGAAGAATAAAGGGCAAGAGATGAAGCTAGCCCTGAGCCTCTGTCACATCCTCACCTCTTCAAATGTGGAGCTTCCTGAGCTTCAGTTGGGCAGACAGTCTGTAGCCCTGACCCAAAGGTCCTTCTGCGCCATATGGGGCAGGAAGATCTCTGCCTGGGAGCACGCGGAATGGGATGGGGGTGAGATCTAGAAGGAAAGAGGGGAGGGGTATGGATGTGAGGGAAAGAGCTCCTGCCCCAGATGAAGAAGAGAAGTCCATGAAGTCCAGAAGTCCCCACTAGGCTCCTTGCCACCAGGCCAGCGAATGGCGAGAGGATGGGAAGGAGGCCCTGGGCCCCACCCCAAGCTTCTGAGTCGATTGCAGCTGCTTACCGTGACCCCCATCAGTTGCTGGGCTTCCCCCAGGAGGGAGTAGACGAGCACCAGCCCAGCCTGGCTGACACGCAGCAGGGGGTCGTGGATGGCCAGCAATGCTGTCTGTAGGAAGGATCTTCTCTGCCCGACGGAGAAGAATTTTCCAAAGACCTAAAACCAAGAGGACGTGAGGCTCGAGCACATTGTCCAGAGCCAGCCTCCAAGTCCTGGAGGTACAATGGCGTCTCGTGCCCCAAAGAGTGGGGAAGAGAGCTGCTGTGGCCAAGGCACTTCATTCCCCAGGAGGCTTTCAGGTTCCCAGGGCTCAGGGAAGCCCCTTTATTAAAAGGTCGCAGATGCTGAGCGACCAAAGCCTCCAGTGGCTCTTTTGGGAAGGCAATTTATGGCAGGGGCCAGGATGGGCTGGAAATGGATCCAGCAGAAATGGATCCAGCAGAGAGATCTCCTGCACCATCACCATCATCAGCGGCTAGAGGAGTGTGCATGTGTTGTTACGGGGAGAGGGGGTTGGAGCTGACAGACCAAAGGTCTCTTCCCAGAGCTAAGTGATTTCTCTAGTTGCTGGCTATGGCCTCTGCAGCTCCTTGGTTTCTTCAAGGGGAATCCAACCTGCAGCCTGACAAGAACAAGGAGACTCATGGCCCAGTCCCAGTGTGGGACCTTTAGCACCAGCGTGTCCCACTGGTTGCTGGATGAGGAACTCTGAACTGGAACTAAGGAGCGGGCTCTTTTCCTGTCTCCAGGAGGCATCCACTGCAGGGAACCCAGCCAGCTAGACTCCCTGAGCTGTGTCATGCCCTGGCACAGTGCCCTTACCTCCCCCACTCTGGCTGTATTCTTGTAGCCTAAGAGCCTTCTCTCCTGGTGCCAGTCATAGCACCAGAGATCTTCCGCCTCATGTATGGTCAGCCCTGGAAGAGAGAGAGAGAGAGAGAGACTTTTCTCATTCTGGTTGCAGTTTCTGTGTCCTTCCAATCCCATTGGTTGCTGCACAGTGGAGTGGAGAAGAACAGAGGCAGAGAGAGACTTGTCCTCCAGCTGGGGTCAGTCTGAGAGAAATGGTCTGGGGTCCCATTATCCACCTGTGGTCACTCTCAGTCCCCTATTGGGTTCCGTGTCCCAGCTGGGTTCCTTACCCCTCTGTTGGAGCAGCAGTTGGTAGAGCCGGTAAGTCCCCTCCCTGGCCTGCCGGCTGATGTCCTCGTCTGGATCGCTGACAAATAGAGCCAGCTGGGACACATGGTGACCCATCCTAGGGAACTCAGCTGAGATCTAATGGAAGGGAGAGGAGAGGGGACTCCATCAGCATTTTCCTCTCAGCTTCCTGTCCCCCCTGGGCCAGAGGGCTCCTTCCCCTTAGCCCCTCTGCAGGAGATGCTGGGAGAGAGGAGCTTGAGATCGACCCTTCATTTGCTCTGCTGCCAAGGGAGCCCGGAGCTGCTTTGGGATGCCAAGCAGGGGCTGGAGCATGGGCCCCTTAAAGGCCCAGGGACAACACTGAACCAGGACAAGAAGAACTTGACTCAAGCCTAGCTCAGTCCTGCTCTCACTCTGCCTCCCCATGAAGAACCCTCCTAAGCCACAGCCCCTGCAGCAGCAGATCCTGCAGCCCGCTGGAGCCAGCCCGCCTCCACCTGGAGCCAGAAAGCTGGGGTTGGAGGTCACTTAGGTCAAACTCAGGGAGGGTGACTGTGTATCTCAGCAGGGCTGTGCTGCTCCTGATAGCCCTGGCTCGCTCCTGCGACACCCTGGACACGACCCACAAGTTGACATGCTGTGGGGAAAAGAGGCAGGTCAGGCTCAGTGGCCAGGTGTACCTGCTTTGCAAATGAGCCCCCCACGACCCCAGCCCTAGGGGCCTGAAACATTCTGCTCAGGGGGGAATATCTGAGTCCTTGATGGCAGAGCTTTAGAAGGGGATTCTTTCCCCCAGGACGCAGCTTGTACCCTGCAGGTCACAACTTCTCAGCGTCTCTCTAGATTGGGACAATGTTCGGGGTCGGGGCTGGTCCCATCCTCCCATCCTCCTGATTCCTGAACAGTTCACCAGAAAGGAGACTGAACCCTCGGCCCTTTCCTGCTACAAAAATCCTTGTGGGGATGTAGGCAGTGACTGAGAACACAATCCCCCCAGGAATTTCAGAGCAGATCAGAGGGAAGGGCTGATTCCCTGGGATCCTCCTGTTTCTCTAGGAAGGAGCCTGTGCCTCTTCTCTGAGAACCATCTCCCAAATCTCATGCGGTGTGTGTGTTGAAGGGGTGGGGGAAGGGTGGACTCTCACTCCCCAAGACAGCCAGGAGCCCTGTGGTTAGTGCTCAGCAGAACCAGGCAGAGCTCTGGCTTGAAGTCCCAGCTCCTTCCTCTGTCCCTCAAGAAGGAAGGACCTGACACTGCATTGCACTGACCTCCGCAACCAATGACGGCCCACTGGGGACCCAGCTAAGAGGACAGAGTAGAAAATGCATCTTCCAGTCTCTCCTTACCAGTCCCCCAAAGAGTTACGGTCAAATGGGGCTCACCTCCAAGATGAAGTGGAGCCTGTCTGTGTCTGGGGACTCTGCCAGCAGGTTCCCCAGCATGGCATCCAGGACCTCTGGGGTGACTTTGTGCAGAGTCTGCAAAGCATGGGTCAGACTTAGGGAACCTGGGCCTACACCTGCCACAGGATGGGAAGAGGGGATTCTGGGAAGCACTGGGGAGACTCCCAAACACATCTCCCGGCCTCTCTCCTTCACATCCCACTGCAGGCAATTCGCAAGAATTCATGACCCCTGGACATTTGATCCATGAGCTTAGCAGGTCTCTGCAGAGGGCCTTGTAGGCAGAAGAGTAGGAAACAGCCAAGTTGCTATGGATGGAAGCTGGGCTTCTGGGCAAAACACGGCTTATGAAAGAAAGAAAGAAAGAAAGAAAGAAAGAAAGAAAGAAAGAAAGAAAGAAAGAAAGAAAGAAAGAAAGAAAGAAAGAAATTCCCCAGGGAGAGGTAATCTCTTCCCTGCTGGAGGGAAGGATCCAACCCTGCAGCTTGTTCCATCTCCGCTACCCCACCACTAAAGCTGGAGCTCCAGCGAATCAAGGGAGCAGGGACCAAGGAGCACTCTGGAAAAGTAAGAGGATGGAGGAGGAGGAGGTACCTGGATGTCGGTGGTGTCCTTCTCCGTGCCCAGGGTGAAGACGGAGTGAAGGGCAGCTCGCAAGAGGTGGGTCTCTAGGGCTGGCTCCAGGGCAGGTTTCATGGTGCTGGCAAGAGAGAGGAGCTGGTATTAGACTGTGCAGTACGGGGGTGGGACTGTCGCCAACACGGACACCAAGCCACAGGGATAGAGGCACAGGCTGGCGAGAATGGAAACTGAGGCACTTAGCTAGGGAATGACAAGGCCAAGGCGTCCCAGACAGACAGTGGCAGGACAGGAATAGCTCCTGTTCCCTGGAGCCTGCTGCCCCTCCTGTAGCTGAGCCCGGGAGTGAGCCCCTCCCCAAGGCCCCTGTCATGTTATGGGAGTGAAAAGAACAGCCCTGCCAGGAGAGAGTGACCCTTCCCACCCCACCATCTCTGCCAGAGGCGCCACTCTTGGGACGTGACCTGGGCGGGACAGTGACGGTGACTCCCAGCCTTGGGTCTGAGCAGCACTGGGGTGAGGGGAGCCGGCGGGGTTGGGGGGCGGGGCTGTCTCAGTACCAGAGGTTGCCCACTGCAGCCAGGGAGTGGGTGAGGACGGCGCTGGGTGACGAGTCATCGGGAAGCTCCTCGATGAGCTCCTGTGAGACGCGAAGGAGACAAAGGAGCGTGTGAGAGTCAGGCCCGACTCACACCTCCCAGTGAGGAGATGACACAGCCAGTGCCCCACATGGCCAGCAGGATCCCCCACCACCTCCCGCTCCTCCCATTCCTTCCTGCCCATCAGACTTGTCCCCCTTCCCGGATTCCTGCCCAGCTCACTCCCAATCCCCTTCTCTCCTCCTCCCTCTCAAAACTGCCCCCATTCAGCCCTATCCCGACGACCGAGCTGGGACCATGTGATTCCTTGGCCCCCACTCTCAGCTGCCCTCCAGCCCCACAATTCCCCCCCTGCCCACTACTGACCAATCTCACAATTTCTCCCTTCTCTTCTCCCAAGTCTTCAGCCCCAGGAATCCTTGTCCTCTGCTGCCCCCTCCAACACCACCCAGTCCCCACCCATGAGCCCGGCCATACCCCTGCCAAACCCATGTCTCTCTCCTCCCTCCAGCTGCCGTATGGCGTGTCTCACTCACCACGATCCTCTTCACCACAGCCGCCTTGCAGCAGCGCGGCTCCAGCGTGTCCTCCCCTCTCTCCCATGAAGCCAGACATGCGGGGTAGATGGCCTGAAGGAACAGGAGCTGCTGCCCCTCATCCTGGACCCACCGGGAGTGGGGTGTAGTGAGAGAGAACCTGTTAGCTAGGGACCTTCCTGCCCCACCCACACCAGCTCCAGGGTTCAGGCCTCAATGGGGGTTGTGGGGACCCGCCTATTGTCCAAATCCCCCACCACTCCTACACAAGCAGGATCAGGAAGTGGGACAGTCCCTGTGGGGGGAGACGACCTTGGCTGTTGTGGGACAAACACCCCCATCTTGGGGGTCCCACATCATGGATGTAAAAGGGCCCCATTAGGGGTGGTGGATCAGGAGGGACAAGACCCTCGGCAGGGGGTGGGGATGCTGGGAAGGGATAGGGCAATCTTGCTTCCAGCCCAGGTGGGGAACATTTGTACCTTATCTCTGCACTGGAGCTGCTCTTGGATGACCTTGAGAGCAGCTTCATCTTTGGCCATGTGCACCCCTTCCTCCTGCTCCGAATCCAGGGGGGTCCCTGCACCAGGGAGGGAAGGACAGGGGCATGGTGGGCAGAGCAGGATTCAAGACCCTCCTTCCCACCTCAGGCACCCAGGGCAGATCGGGCCCCAAACCTCCCTCTCAGGGATGCCTTCAGCCCCCAACAGCTTCAGAAGCCCAGAGCAGAGCCCCCGCTCCACTGGCCAGGACTCCAGGGGAGGTGCCGATTCCCGCAGCCCCAGAGCAGCAAGGACCAACGTGGCAGCAGCTCTTCACGCCCCCACCCCCAGGTCCCCGTGCGGAAGGGGCAGCTGTGTGACGGCTGCTGCTGTCAGTGGGGTTTCTGGGGCTCAGGCCAGACACCTGGGCTGGGGACCCCCCCCCATATCCCTGGGAGAGCGTCTGGGCCCAGGATGTTCACATCCCGTCCTCAGCCCTCCCTCAGCCCAGCCTGGCTCCTCACCTGGAACAAAGCAGTGGCCTCCATCGGCCTGGCTGCTGCCAGAGGCCCAGGTGCTGCCGCTGTCCCAGGCTGAGCTGCCGGTGCTGGGACAGGGACCTTCCCCCTCCTGGCCGGCGGGGGCTGGAAGGGCCTCAGAGACCGGGCAGGGCGATGCCTCCTGATGGGAAGGAGGGCTGGGCTCCTGGGGCCGCTGCTGCCCACACAACAAGCCCCAGAGCCACCCTGCCCGGCGCCCCTCCTGGGCTGGGTCCTGTCTGCGAAACCGCAGCCTGGGCCAGCTCCACTGGGGCCTGGTCGGGGCCTCTCCCAGCTCGGCGCCTGCGCCGGGAGCCAGGTTCCTTTTCCAGAAGGCCGGGCACTTCCGCCGTCTGGCCTGGACGGGAGCTGCTTCCCCGCCAGCGGGGACGCAGGGCTTGCTCTGCCCCTTGGGAAGGTGGCAGCTGCTTCCCTCAGGCTCTGGGGCCACCTGCAGAGCCTTCCTCCGGACCATCCGCAGGAGCCTGGCCATCCTGGAACCGAGCGGGGAGCAGGGGTGAGTCTGGGCTCAAGGCAGCCTTTCACTCATGGGCCTTTTCCGTCCCTCCTCCTCCCTGCTCCAACCACAGCAACCCCTTCTGCCCCACAGGAGTGCAGGGAGTGCCATCTACACACACGAGCAGGAGTTCATTGCATGATCTGCTCCCAACGTTCCCCCTCGTAATCCCTGCTGCTGCAATAGCCAGGAAGTCTCATCCTTTTCCAGCAATGGGGTCAGTCCCAAAGACCATCGGTTCCTCTGGACAAGCAGCCCCCTCCTGTCGTCCCAGGCCACTCTCCTGCCCAGGCTAGAGAAGGAACAGAACCCAGGAGCCCGGACTTCTCCTGGGAAACCATTCCCCACGTCAAAGTCACAAAGACCCTAAGCACAGGAAGACCAGGGCCCTCCTTGTTCCCCCTTGATTTCCAGGCTCAGCAGCTCACAGGGTCTGGCCCAGCTCAGAGACTGTCAGCCTGGGGAACAGTGTCCCACAAGGGAAGGGCTGGGAGCCCCATTGCTGGAACCTGTCCAAACACACTGGAGATGGCTCTGGAGAAGCCCCTGCCTGGCCTAAGAGTGAGGGGCTCTTGGGGGCTGTTTGCAAATGAAATCCCCCTTTGGAGATAGTCTCTCCCCGTTTCTGTCTCTCCCCAGACAGACAGGGGAAGACATGGAGGAACCCGAATGCCACTCACTTGCTCTCACTGATGGGATGACGGATGGCGGATGTTCAGGGTCAGCAGACGTCCCTCGCCCTCCTCCTCACTCTCCAAGCCCAAGGCAGGCTGGAGAGGGTGGTGACCTCAGGAGTTACCCTGCCCAGCCAGCAGGCAGGGTGATGACACGAGGGCGATCGACTGGCTGTGAAAACAAGAGTCTGTCTTATTGCCAAGGGACGGAGAAACTCAGCCAGCAGCAGGGGGGTGCAGAACACTGCCCTAGGGCGGAGGTGACAGCGCCTCCAGGATCCCGACATCCCAGCACTTTACACACCTTCCTGGAGCCTCCCAACCCCGCTGGGCTGTAGCAATGGGACCCCAACCCTACTGATAGCAAACGGGCCTCAGCTACCAGCTCAGGGTCACACTGAGTGTCGGAGCCATGGATGGACCCCTTCACTAACCACTGCCGCACACTCCCTCCCGCAGCTGGCAATTGCAACCAGGCCCTAATGTCTGGTCCCCCTGCCTTTGAGAGGGAGGGTCACTCCTGCTTCCATTGCTGCCTCTTGATCTGTGGGACTTTGGGCAAGTTGCTCCCCCTCTCTATGGCTCTCTGGGACTCACATCCCTGAATGGCCTTTAAAAAAGACAGTGGTTAAAGTTTGGCCCCAACTAGTTCTTGTTTCTCGAGACTAGCCATTTTAGCAAAGTTTAGAGTTCTTGACATTCAGCTCCTGGAAACATCCCTTTCTCCTTCGCAGACGGCCTTAACATCCCTTATCTCACCCAGGCTCACTGCTGCCTGGAGTTAGAGAATTGACCCTGTTCCCTTTGGACCTACCCAAGGTGTCACACAGTTAAGCGGTGATGGAGCCAGAAAGAGAAGACAACAGTCCTGACTCCTGTTCTAACTAACAGACAACAACCCCCCGGAGGCAGGGATAAAGCCCAGGAAATAAGGTGTGAACATTTGCATGGAAACCGTTTTCTGTCAGAAAATCCATTCAGACGAAACCACTTTGTTTCTTGAAATCATAAGAAGTAGCATGAAAATTCTTTGCAAAAATATTTGTTTGCAAAACAAGAGCATCTCCTGTTTGTCACAGTGCATTCAACTGTCTCGTCGTACACAAAGGGGAGACACTAGGATCTAGCAAAAAGAAAAAGGAGTACTTGTGGCACCTTAGAGACTAACGAATTTATTTGAGCATAAGCTTTCGTGAGCTCCAGCTCACTTCATCGGATGCATCTGTAGCTCACGACAGCTGTAGCTCACGAAAGCTTATGCTCAAATAAATTCGTTAGTCTCTAAGGTGCCACAAGTCCTCCTGTTCTTTTTGCAAATACAGACTAACACGGCTGCTACTCTGAAACCAACTATGATCTAGAAAATTAGATGAGATGCATCAGTCTGAGCTAAGTAGTTGCTGCTCTTCACAATTTCAAAAGAATAAAATACAAATGAAATCGAATATTAGGTCATAATCTGATATGGCTCAGTGTGATAGGACACCTCCTAGTCTGCACTGCTCCAAGTAACACTCTTCAGTGGATAACCAGCATCCACCCATGGCGAGATAGGTGGGAGAGGATTGTTATTCGTACTTGACAGAAGGAGAAATGAAGGCTGAGAAAGGAGCAGGGACTTGTCTTAGCTGATGCAGCCAGTCAGTAGCAGAATTGCTCTCAAATGAGCTACAGACCAACAATTGTTCATAGTAATTATGCAGCAAGTATTTGAGAAGAATTGGATTGTTATAGAGGATCATGAACTGCTCCTAGACAATGAATGGAGAGCAGCATCCACATTGGTCAGACATATAACTGGTTGTGACTTATTTGCTTGATCATAAAAGAGAACAACAAAGACCAGAGTTTCCTCCCTGTCAATAGCCCCCTCCTCAGCCAATCAAGGTTGAGACTTTGAGGGGTGGGAGGCTAAGGGTTCTCATCAAATAGCCCAAAGAATGGCCCTGGTCACCACCGAGGCGATCATTCTCGGAGCCCTATTCCAGTCTCCTCTCTGTGAGGGCCTCCCACAACCCCCCCGGCCCCCGCTCCACAAACAGAGCTCCTGGTGGTGGGAGGAGAGCAGAGGAAAATGACAAAGGAAGCAAGAAGAGAAAGATAGGAGGGACAGAGGAAAAGGGAAAACAAAAAGGAGAAAAACCAACGTCCCCAGTGATTCTAAGGGACAAAGTCCTAGGTCAGAAATAAAATACTGCCCCCACAATCTAATGTTTTCCTTTCCTAAAAATCAGCCAGCACCTGATGGGTCAAACCTCTCCGAGGCTCTTACTTTCTATACAGGGACGTCTGTTTTTGAGCAAAACCACTACAAGAAAAGGAGAAAACTCCGAAGAGGGTCCTCCTTGTGCTCACGAATGTGAAAGTGAATGCTCTCTCAGTCCTCCAGGAGAGACCTCGAGAAGGAGACGTGCTGAAGCAAAGCCACAGGGATCTCCGAGGTTGTCCCTGTCCTGCACCCCTGTCCTGCCTGGCTGATGTCAAGATCTCTCTGTGAGATCATTGCCTCCCCGCCACCTTTGTCCAATAAGCTGAGGTCCTGCCAAAGGCCCTTGTGATGTCACTGCCCCACCCACCCCTCCCTTGCAGTGCTGATGTCCTGCCCCTGTCCAGCCACATTGGATGTTTCAGCCGCTTCCCCTGGATCACCCCACTCAATGACTCTTCCTTGTGGGGATGACACCGACTACACAGTAGAACACAGAGTTTCTTCCCCAGGCCGCAATTAGGTTTTCACAAGTTAGTTGACTTTATGGCCAGAAGCAACCGTTAGAGCATTTAATCTGATCCCCTGCGTATCCTAAGGACTCCTGTATATCAGAAGAGCTGGGTTTTCCTTTTACTCAAATGTTTTCCAGAAAGGCATCTAGTCTCTATTCGAAGAGATCAAGAGATGGAGAATCCATCATTTCTCTTGGTAGTTTGTGCCAATGACGAATCACCCTCTTACAAATCCGGGTCTTATTGTCATTATACTTTTTCTGATTTCTGCTTCCATCCATGGGGTCTTGTCATGCCTTTCTCTGCTACATAAAAGAGCCCTTTTACACTCAACATTTTCTCTCCAGGAAGTCAAGCAACTCACCTCTCATTTGTCTTTTGTGTATACTAAACAGATTGAGCTTTTTCAATGTCTCATTAGAAGGCATCATCCCCATCACTCAATTACGAATCTTATCTGTACCCTCTCCAATTGTTTTAACATAATATTCAAAATGTGGACACAAGAACTGGATTCAACATTCCAGCATCAGTCTCACCAATGCTCTTTCACTTCCCTTTCCATTCTCACTACTCTATCCATCCAAGAATGGCTTTAACCTTTTTTAACACAGTTTCACATTGACAGACCGTGCTGAGCAGCTCGTCCACTATGGCCCCGAAATCCTTTTCAGGGTCGCTGCTTTCCAGCGGATTGTCCCCCATTCTGTAGGGTGCCACCTGACTCCTTTGTTACTGCAGCTATGGGGTTGCATTTGGCTTTATTAAAACCTAATTATTTCGTAAGTATTTTAGAAGAACTAGCCGATTAGAGAGAGAATCATGAATTACTCCAAGACAATGAATGGAGAAAAGCGGCAAGAGCAATCAAATACATGTTTGGTTACGGCTTATTTCCTTGGTCTTAAAAGAGAGTAACGAGGACCTGAATCTCCTCCCTCACAATAGCCCCAAGCTCCCCCAATCAGCACTGAGACTCTGAGAAGCAGAAAGCTGAGAGTCCTCACCAGATGTCCCAGGCCACCACCGGAGGGAGTCACTCTTAGAGCACCATTCCAGCCACATGTCTTTGGGAGGGCCTCCCGCAATGAGAGTTGGAGTGCAACCCCCCATCCCCAACTCCACATGCACAGACAGGTCCTGGTGGTGAAAGGAAAGCAGGGGAAAAGGACAAAGATGCAAGAGAAGACGAGAAAGGAGGGAGAGATAGGAAAAGGGAAAACAAAAAGGAGAAACTCCAATGTCCCCAGTAATTCTAAGGGACAAAATCCTAGGTCGGAAATAAAATGCTGCCCCCACAATCTAGTGTTTTCCTTTCCTAAAAATCAGCTGGCACCTGATGGATCAGACTGGTCAGGTTCCAAACCTCTCCGAGGCTCTTACCTTCTATACAGGGACGTCTGTTTTTGAGCAAAACCACTATAAGAAAAGGAGAAACTCCGAAGAGGGTCCTCCTTGTGCTCACGAATGTGAAAGTGAATGCTCTCTCAGTCCTCCAGGAGAGACCTCGAGAAGGAGACGTGCTGAAGCAAAGCCACAGGGATCTCCGAGGTTCCCCTGTCCTGCACCCCTGTCCTGCCTGGCTGATGTCAAGATCTCTCTGTGAGATCATCGCCTCCCCACCACCTTTGTCCAATAGGCTGAGGTCCTGCCAAAGGCCCTTGTGATGTTACTGCCACACCCCTGGATCACCCCACGCAATGAACGTTCATTGTGGGCTCAAGCCGAACACAGTAAAACATCAGAGGCTTCTCCCCGTGCTATGCTCAGTTTTTCATAAATTAGCAGACTTTATGGACAGAAGAGACAATTAGAGCATGTCATCTGACCCCCTGCTTTCTGGAGAGCGTCATAGCTAGTTTTTGACTACACACGTTCCAGAAAGGCACCTAGTCTTCATTAGAAGACATCAAGAGGTGGGGAATTCCCACCACTTCCCTTTCTAGTTTCTTCCTTTGGTGATTCATCCTCACGGTTGAATATGTGTGCCCTCTTTCGAATACGAATTGGTCTCTTTTGAGTTTCCAGCCACTGGGTCTTGTTATGCTTTTCTCTGCTAGATTAATGAGCCCTTTAATACCCGATATTTTCTCGCCATGAAGTCACTTCAACACTTCAATGACGTCACCTCCCGATCTTTTTTATCATCTAAACAGGCTGAGCTCTTTCAATAGCTCATTCGCAGTCCCCCCTCTCCCTTCCCCCCCTTTCCCGGGCTGGGGGGGCCCCTGTGTCCCCCCTCTCCCTTACCCCCTTTTCCGGGGCTGGGGGTGGGCCCTGTGTCCCCCCTCTCCCTTCCCCCCCTTTGCCAGGCTGGGGGGGGCCCTGTATCCCCCCTCTCCCTTCCCCCCCTTTCCCGTCCTGGGGGGGGCATTGTGTCCCCTTCCCGAACCTTTCCCATCCTGGGGGGGGCCCTGTATCCCCTTTCCCCCCTTTCCTGGACTGGGGGACCCTGTGTCCCCTTCCCCCCCCTTTCCCGGGCTGCGGGGGGCCCTGCATCCCCCTCTCCCTTCCCCCCCTTTCCCCTTGCTGGGGGAAGCTGTGTCCCCTTCCCCCCTGTTTCCTGGGCTTGGGGGGGCCCTGTTTCCCCCCTTTCCCGGGCTCGCAGAGGCCCTGTGTCCCCCCTCTGCCTTCCCCCCCTTTCCCGGGCTGGGGGGGCCCTGTGTCCCCCCTCTGTCCCCTCCCACCCCTTTGCCGGGCTGGTGGGGGAACTTTGTCCCCCCTCTCCCTTCCCCCCCCTTTCCTAGGCTGGGGGGGTCCCTGTGTCCCCCCCCTTCCCCCCTTTTCCCTTCTGGGGGGGCCTCTTTCCCCCTCTCCCTTCATCCCGTTTCCGTTCTGGGGGGGAGCCCTCTGTCCCCCCTCTCCCTTCCCCGCCCTTTCCCGGGCTGGGGGGGCCCTGTGTGCCCCTCTCCCTTCCCTCCCCTTTCCCTTGCTGGGGGGGGCCCTGTGTTCCCCCTCTGTCCCCTCACCCCCCCTTTCCCGGGCTGGGGGGGGTGCCTGTATCCCCTTCCCCCCCCTTTCCTGGGGTTCGGGGGGCCCTGTGTCCCCTTCCCCCCCCTTTCCCGGGCTGGGGGGTGGCCTGTATCCCCTTCCCCCCCGTTTCCCGGGCTGGGTGGGGCCCTGTGTCCCCCCTTTCCCGGACTCGCGGGGGCCCTGTGTCCCCCCTCTGCCTTCCCCCCCCTTTCCCGGGATGGCGGGTCCCTCTCTCCCCCCTCTCCCTTCCCTGCCCTTTCCCGGGCTGGGTGGGGCCCTGTGTCCCCTTCCCCGCCCTTTCCGGGCTGTCGGGGGGCCCTGTGTCCCCCCTCTGTCCCCTGCCCACCCGTTTGCCAGGCTGGGGGGGCTCTGTGTCCTCCCTCTGTCATCTTCCCCCCCCTTTCCCGGGCTGGGGGGTCCCTGTGTCCCCCCTCTCCCTTCCCCCCCCTTTCGCGGGCTGGGGGCTGTGTCCCCTACCTCCCCTTTGCCGGGCTGGGGGGGCCCTCTGTCCCCCCTCTCCCTTTCCCCCCCTTCCCAGGCTGGGGGGGGAAGTGTGTCCCCCCTCTCCCTTCCCCCCCTTTCCCGGGCTGGGGTGGCCCTCTGTCCCCTTCCCCGCCCTTTCCCGGGCTGATGGGGGGCCCTTTGTCCACCCTCCCCTTCCCCCCCATTTCCCTTCTGGGGGTGCCCTGTGTCCCCACTCTCCCTTCCCCCCCTTTCCCTTCTGGGGGGGGACCTGTGTCCCCCCTCTGTCCCCTTCCCCGCCCTTTCCCGGGCTGGGGGAGCCCTGTTTCCCCCCTCTCCCTTCCCCCCCTTTCCCTTCTGGGGGGGCCTCTGTCCCCTTCTCCCTTCATCCCCTGTCCGTTCTGGGGGGCCCCTGTGTCCCCCCTCTCCCTTCCCCACCCTTTCCCTTCTGGGGGGGGCCCTGTGTCCCCCCTCTGTCCCCTCCCCCCCTTTCCCGGGCTGGGGGGGCCCTGTGTCCCCCTCTCCCTTCCACCCCCTTTCCCAGGCTGGGGGGGGCCCTGTGTCCTCCCTCTGTCCCCTTCAGCCCCCTTTCCCAGGCTGGGGGGACCTGTGTCCCCCCTCTGTTCCCTTTCCCCCCTCCCCCGGGCTGGGGGGGCCATGTGTCCCCCCTATCCCTTCCCCCGCCTTTCCCTGGCTGGGGGAGCCAGTGTCCCTCCTTCAGTTCCCCCCCTTTCTCTGGCTGGGGGGGCCCTGTGTCCCCCCTTTCCCAGACTGGGGAGGCCCTGTGTCCCCTTCCCCCCCCTTTCCCGGACTGGGGGGAGCCCCGTGTCCCCCATCACCCTTCCCCTCTTTCCCCAGCTGTGGGGGCCCTGTGTCCCCCCTCTGTCCCCTTCTCCCCCTTTCCTGAGCTGGGGGGGGGGCCCTGTGTCCCTGCTCTCCCTTCTACCCCCATTCCCTTCTGGGCGGGTCCCTGTGTCCCTCCTCTCCCTCCCCCCCTTTCTCTGGCTGGGGGGGCCCTGTCTCCCCCCTCTCCCTTCTCCCCCCTTTTCTGGGCTGGGGGGTGTCACGGAGTGTGGGGGAGTCCAGGCCCTGCACCCCTCTTCCTGGGATTCACTGAGACTCTCAGCCAGCCAGTAAAACAGAAGGTTTATTGGACAACAGGAACACAGTCCAAAACAGAGCTTGTGGGTACACCCAGGACCCCTCAGTGAAGTCCTTCTGGGGGAGCAGGGAGCTTAGACCCCAGCCCTGGGGTTCCCTGTGTTCCTCCACCCAGCCCCAAACTGAAACTAAACCCACCGAGCAGGTTCCCTGCTGCAGCCTCCGTCCACATTCCTGGGCAGAGGTGTCACCTCCCCCTCCCCCTCCTGGCTCAGGTGACAGGCTCTCAGGTCTCCCGTCCCCAGGGCACATTCCCAGGTCAACACTCCCCCCTCCCTGCTGCGTCACATCCTCACATCTCTCCCCCCTTCGAGACTGAACTGAGCGGGGTCACTGTGACCAGTGACCTGGGGAAGTTCGGGGCCCCCTCTCCGGGACAGCGCATCCGCTATCAGGTTGGCACTTCCCTTCACGTGGACCACGTCCATGTCGTAATCCTGCAGGAGCAGGCTCCACCTCAGGAGCTTGGCGTTGGCTCCTTTCATCTGGTGCAGCCAGGTCAGGGGAGAGTGGTCGGTGTAGACGGTGAAGTGTCGCCCGAAGAGATAGGGCTCTAGTTTCTTGAGGGCCCACACCATGGCCAGGCACTCCTTCTCGATGGCCGCGTAGTGTCGCTCCCGGGGTAGCAACTTCTTGCTCAGGTACACGATGGGGTGTCTCTCCCCCTTTTCATCCTCCTGCATTAACACCGCCCCCAGTCCCGTGTCGGAGGCGTCGGTGAACACCACAAAGGGCTTGTCAAAGTCTGGGTTTGCTAGAACTGGGCCACTGACCAGAGCCTCCTTCAGCGCCCGGAAAGCCTCCTGGCACTGCTCGGTCCAGACCACCTTGTCTGGCTTCCCCTTCTTGCATAGCTCAGTGATGGGGGTGGCTATGGCGCTAAAGTGGGGCACAAATCTTCGGTAGTATCCTGCCATCCCAATAAAGGCTTGGGCCTGCTTTTTGGTGTGGGGAGCGGGCCAGTCTCTGATCACCTCCACCTTGGCCGGTTCTGGCTTTAGGCGGCCGCTCCCCACCCGATGGCCCAGGTAAGATACTTCAGCCATCCCCACCTTGCACTTCTCCGCTTTGACAGTCAGCCCAGCCCCCTGGAGTCGGTCCAGCACTTGTCTAACCTGGGACACGTGGTCCTCCCAGGTCTGGCTAAAGACACAGATGTCGTCAATATACGCCACGGCAAAACTCTCCATCCCCCTCAGGAGCTGGTCCACCAGGCGCTGGAAGGTGGCCGGCGCTCCCTTGAGGCCGAAAGGCAGGGTCAGAAACTCATAGAGCCCCAGAGGGGTGATAAAGGCCGATTTCAGCCGGGCATCTGCATCCAGCGGCACCTGCCAGTAGCCCTTTGTAAGGTCCATGGTGGTAAGGTACCGAGCTCCTCCCAGCTTGTCTAGGAGCTCGTCCGGCCTGGGCATGGGGTAGGCATCCGATACAGTGATGGCATTGAGCTTCCGATAGTCCACACAGAACCGGACTGACCCATCCTTTTTGGGGACCAGCACCACCGGCGAGGCCCAAGGGCTGGCCGATGGCTGGATCACCCCCAAAGCCAGCATGTCCCGGACCTCTCTTTCCAGGTCCTGAGCAGTTTTCCCTGTGACTCGGAAGGGGGAGCATCTTATCGGCGGGTGCGACCCTGTCTGCACCCGGTGGACAGTCAGATTAGTGCGTCCAGGCTGGTTGGAAAACAGCTGCTGGTACGGATGCAGCACCCCCCTGACCTCAGCTTGCTGGGCAGGGGTGAGCTGATCCGAGAGGGGGATTGTTTCCAGGGGGGAACCAGCTCTGGTCCCAGGGAATAGATCTACTAAAGGGTCATCTCCCTGCTCCTCCCACTGACCACACACAGCTAACACCACATTCCCCCTGGCATAATATGGCTTCATCATATTCACATGGTACACCCGGCGGTGGTGGGCCCGGTTCGACAGCTCCACCACATAGTTTACCTCATTGAGCTGCTTGACGACCTTGAACGGGCCCTCCCAGGCGGCCTGTAGTTTGTTCTTTCTCACGGGGATGAGAACCATCACCTGATCCCCGGTGGCGTAGGCACGGGCCCGCGCCGTGCGGTCATACCAGACCTTCTGCTTCCTCTGGGCTCTGGCCAGATTCTCCCTGGCCAGGCCCATGAGTTCAGCCAGTCTCTCTCGGAAGGTCAGGACATACTCCACCACTGACTCTCCATCGGGAGTGGCCTTCCCCTCCCACTCGTCTCTCATCAGGTCCAGGGGGCCCCTCACCCTCCTTCCATATAACAGTTCGAAAGGCGAAAATCCGGTAGACTCCTGGGGCACCTCCCTGTACGCGAACAGCAGGTGAGGTAAGTACTTGTCCCAATCCTGCGGGTGCTGGTTCATAAAGGTTTTCAGCATCATCTTTAGCGTCCCGTTAAACCTCTCCACCAGCCCATTGGACTGGGGGTGATACGCTGAGGCCCAGTCATGCCGGACCCCACATTTCTCCCACAAGCACCGGAGCAGGGCCGACATGAAGTTGGAGCCTTGGTCTGTCAAGACTTCCCTGGGGAACCCCACTCGGCTGAAAATGGTCAGGAGCGCATCTGCCACGGTGTCTGCTTCAATGGAAGCTAAGGGCACTGCCTCGGGGTAGCGGGTGGCGAAATCTACCACCACCAGAATGTATTTCTTCCCCGACCGGGTCGTCTTGCTGAGAGGCCCCACGATGTCCATGGCCACCTTCTGGAAAGGCTCCTCTATGATGGGCAAAGGTCTCAACGCCGCTTTCCCCTTGTCCCGGGCCTTCCCCACCCTCTGACAGGGGTCACAGGATCGGCAATACTGCCGGACGGTGGTAAAGACCCCGGGCCAGTAAAAGTTCTGTAGCAACCTCTGCCGGGTGCGCCGGATTCCCTGGTGCCCTGCGAGGGGGATGTCATGGGCCAGGGACAGGAGCTTGCGGCGGTACTTCTGGGGGACCACCAGCTGCCTCCTGATCCCACAGGACTCCCCTTCCCCTGGGGGAGCCCATTCTCGGTACAGGAACCCCTTCTCCCACAGGAACCTCTCCTGGCAGCCTCTCCTCATGGTCCGTCCCTCACTGAGGTCGGCCAGGTCCCTGAGCTTCTGCAAGGAGGGATCTTTCCTCAATTCGGCCTGGAACTCAGCGGCTGGGGAAGGGATGGGGCCCGGTTCCCCCTCCGTGGCCAGGTCTGAGGCCGCAGCCTCTCTGAGCCGTGCCCCTCGGCGCTCCCTCCCCACCCGAGTAGGGTCTCGCGCCTCCAGTGTGGTACCCTCCCCAGGGTCAGGTCGCAGTGCCCCTCGCTGGCTCTGGCTACGGGTCACAACCAGGGCGGTCTGGGGGTCGCTTGGCCAGTCCTCTAGGTCTCCCCCCATCAAAACTTCAGTGGGCAAATGGTGGTGTACCCCCACATCCTTGGGGCCCTCCTTGGTCCCCCATTTCAGGTGTACCCTTGCCACGGGCACCTTAAATGGGGTCCCGCCCACCCCCGTCAGGGTCAGGTAGGTGTTGGGCACCACCCGATCTGGGGCCACCACCTCGGGCCGGGCCAGCGTCACCTCCGCGCCCGTATCCCAGTATCCATTGACCTTCCTCCCATCCACCTCCAGGGGAACAAGGCACTCTCTCCGGAGGGACAGCCCCGCACCCACCCTGTAAACCGAGCACCCTGAGTCCAGAGCCTCCAGCCCTCTGGCGGGGCTGGCTGGGGGTACTCTTCCCTCCTGAGCAGGTGGCAAACTGGTAGCCCCCCTTTCCTGGGTCGCCTGCCCCTCGTCCAGCTGAGTCCCTACCCAGTTAACCCTGGGTAGGTTGGGTCTGCTCAGTTTGTCCCTGAGCCCGGGGCACTGGGCCCGTACGTGGCCTCTCTGGCCACAGTGATAGCAGCTCAGGTCACGTTGGTCCCCTTGAACGGGTCGGAGGGGCCCGACACCAGGCGTTCCCCTTTGGAGGGGGTTCTCCCTATTTCCCCGCTGGGAGGCCCCATGGTGACTCTCTCTCTGCATCGGGGGGGCCTGTTCTTTTGGGACTCCTCCCGGCTACCCCCTGACCGACTGTTCACAAATTCGTCGGCCAGCTGCCCTGCATGCTGGGGGTTCGCGAGCTTTTTGTCCACCAGCCACAGCCTCAGGTCGGAAGGGCACTGTTCATACAGGTGCTCCAGTACAAACAGGTCAAGCAGGTCCTCTTTAGTTCGGGCCCCCACTGTCCACTTGCGGGCATATCCCTGCATCCTGTTGACCAGTTGTAGGTAGGTGACCTCAGGCGTTTTACGCTGACTCCGGAACCTTCTCCGGTACATCTCGGGGGTCAGCCCAAACTCACGGAGCAGGGCCTGTTTGAACAGTTCATAGTCCCCTGCCTCTGCCCCTGTCATCCGGCTGTAGACCTCCACGGCTTTGGGGTCCAGTAAGGGGGTGAGGAACTGGAGCCTGTCTGCAGGGTCAACCCTGTGCAGCTCGCAGGCATTCTCAAAGGCCGTCAGGAAGCTATCCATGTCCTCCCCCTCCTTCCGCTGGGCCAGGAAGCACTTATCAAAGCTCCTTGTAGTCTTGGGTCCCCCCTCACTCACCGCAGCCGGGGCCCCACTGCTCCTCAGCCTGGCCAGCTCCAGCTCATGCTGTCTTTGTTTCTCCTTCTCCTGCTGCTCATGTTGACGTTGTTTCTCCTTCTCCTCCTGCTCATGTTGACGTTGTTTCTCCTTCTCCTCCTGCTCATGTTGACGTTGTTTCTCCTCATGTTGACGTTGTTTTTCATGATCCTCCAGCTCCCTCATTTTCCTCTCCCTCTCCCATTCCAGCCGCATCCGCTCCAGGGATGGGGAGCTCCGCTGGGAGGATCCCCTGCTGGCTGCTGGGGTCAGGGGGCCCTCGGTATTCGCTGGGCTTCCCACAACCCCTCCCCCAGGCATAGGTAGGAAGGGTCTCGGGGTGTCCTGGGCAGCAGTCTGACCCCTCCCAGCCTGGTCAGGCCCCAGGGCCCACGCTGTGTCCGCCGGGCGGCTTCCCTCAGGGACAGGGATCGGGTCATCCAAGCGATCCCTCTCCTCCAGCTGGGCAATCAGCTGTTCCTTGGTGGACCTCCCAACGCGCAGCCCCCTCTGCCTGCACAGCTCCACCAGGTCGCTCTTAAGGCGTTTAGCATACATCTCCCGGCTGGCCACTCGCAGGCCGGGCAGCTGTCCACGGTTTCCAGGAAAAGCCCCTAGTGTGCCAGTCCTTCTTGAGGTCACCACCTCTTTGCCAGGGTCGAGCTGCAGACTCCTCCGCCCCTGGGACCGCTCGCTGCAATCCCCCGGGGGACCCTGTTACTGCAAAAGTCCTTCTCTCTGGTCACACACTCCCAGGGGTTAACCGCCCCCTGAAACCCTCTCTCTCTGAATCTTCAGCACGCCTGGTCCCCGTCAATCCCCCTTCGTTTTACTGTTCCCCAGTCACTTACTGCAGGAAGCGCCGTTCACGGGGTGCAGTAGATCCCACCGCTGCCACCAGTTGTCACGGAGTGTGGGGGAGTCCAGGCCCTGCACCCCTCTTCCTGGGATTCACTGAGACTCTCAGCCAGCCAGTAAAACAGAAGGTTTATTGGACAACAGGAACACAGTCCAAAACAGAGCTTGTGGGTACACCCAGGACCCCTCAGTGAAGTCCTTCTGGGGGAGCAGGGAGCTTAGACCCCAGCCCTGGGGTTCCCTGTGTTCCTCCACCCAGCCCCAAACTGAAACTAAACCCACCGAGCAGGTTCCCTGCTGCAGCCTCCGTCCACATTCCTGGGCAGAGGTGTCACCTCCCCCTCCCCCTCCTGGCTCAGGTGACAGGCTCTCAGGTCTCCCGTCCCCAGGGCACATTCCCAGGTCAACACTCCCCCCTCCCTGCTGCGTCACATCCTCACAGGGGGTCCCTGTGTCCCTCCTCTCCCTTCTCCCCCCTTTCCTGGGCTCGGGGTGGTGCTGTGTCCCCCCTCTGTCCCCTTCTCAACCCCTTTCCCGGGCTGGGGGTCCCCTGTGTCCCCCCTCTGTCCCCTTCCCCCTTTCCCAGGCTGGGGGGGGCCCTGTGTCCCCCCTCTCCCTTCCCCCCCTTTCCCGGGCTGGGGGGGCCCTGTGTCCCCCCTCTCCCTCCCCCCTCTTTCCCGGGCTGGGGGGGGCCCTGTGTCCCTTCTCTGTCACCTTCCCAACCCGTTTCCCGGGCCAGGGGGGGCCCTTTATCTCCCCTCTAACCCCTTCCCAAACCCCTTCCCGAGCAGGGGGGGGCTTTGTTTCCCCCCTCTGTCCCCTTCTCCCCCCTTTCCCGGGCTGGGGGGGGCCCTGTGTCAAACCTCTGTCCCCTTCCCTCCCCTTTCCCGGGCTGGGGGGGGCCGTGTGTCCCCCCTCTGTCCCCTTTCTCCCCCTTTCCCGGGCTGGGGGGAGCCCTGTGTCCCCTTTCCCTCCCTTTCCCTGTCTGGGGGGGCCCTCTGTCCCCCCTCTCCCTTCCCCCCCCTTTCCCGGGCTGGGGGGGCCCTGTGTTCCCCCTCTGCCTTCCCTCCCTTTCCCGGACGGGGGGGCCCTGTGTCCCCTTCCCCCCCTTCTCGGACTGGGGGGTCCCTGTGTCCTCTTCCCCCCCCTTCCCGGTCTTGGGGGACCCTGTGCCACTTCGCCCCCCCTTTCCCAGACTGCGGGACCCTGTGTCCCCTGCCCCGCCCTTTCCCGTGCTGGGGGGGCCCTGTGTCCCCCCTCTCCCTTCCAGCCCCTTTCCCGGGGTGGGGGGGGCCCTGTGTCCCTCCTCTCCCGGGCTGGGGGGAGCCCGGCCTCCCCCCTCTCCCTTCCCTCCCATTTCCCGGTCTTGGGGGGGGCAGTGTCCCCCCTTTCCCGTGCTGGGGGGGGCCCTGTGTCCCCCTCTCCCTTCCCCCCCCTTTCCTGGGCAGGGGGGGCCCTGTGTCCCCTTCCCCACCCTTTCCCGGACTGGGGGGGCCCTGTGTCCCCTTCCCCCCCTTTTCCGGGTTGGGCGGGGCCCTGTGTCCCCCCTCTGCCATCCCCCCCCTTACCTGGGCTGGGGGGGGCCCTGTGTCCCCCCTTTCCCGGGCTGCAAAGGTCCATGGGTCCCCCCTTTCCCAGGCTGGGGTTGCCCTGTGTCCCCCATACCTCTTCCCCCCCTTTCCCGGCCTGGGGGGGGGCTGTGACCCCTTCCCCCTTGTTTCCCGGGCTGGGGGGGGCCCTGTTTCCCCCCTTTTTCCGGGCTCGCAGAGGCCCTGTGTCCCCCCTCTGCCTTCCCCCCCGCTTCCCGGGCTGGGGGTGTGTGTGTCCCCTTTCCCCCATTTCCCGGGCTGGGGGGGCCCTGTGTCCCTCCTCTCCCGGGCTGGGGGGAGCCCGGCCTCCCCCCTCTCCCTTCCCCCCCCTTTCCCAGTCTGGGGGGGGCCCTGTGTCCCCTCTCTCCCTTCCGCCCCCTTTCCCAGGCTGCGGGGGCCCTCTGTGTCCTCCCTCTGTCCCCTCCCACCCCTTTGCCAGGCTCTGGGGGGGCCTTTGTCCCCCCTCACCCTTCCCCCCCTTTCCCGGGCTGGGGGGGCCCTGTGTCCCCCCTCTCTATTCCCCCCCTTTCTCTTCTGGGGGGGCCTCTGTCCCCCTCTCCCTTCATCCCCTTTCCGTTCTGGGGGGGCCCTGTGTCCCCCCTCTACCTTCCCTGCCCTTTCCCTTCTGGGGGGGGCCCTGTGTCCCCCCTCTGTCCCCTCCCCCCCTTTCCAGGGCTGGGGGGCCCCTGTGTTCCCCCTCTGTCCCCTCCCCCCCTTTCCCGGGCTGGGGGGGCCCTGTGTCCCCTTTCCCCCCTTTCCAGGGGTTGGGGGGGCCCTGTGTCCCCCCTCTCCCGGGCTGGGGGGGGGCCCTGCCTCCATTCTCTCCCTTCCTCCCCCCTTTCCTGGGCTGGGGGGGGGCTCTGTATCCATCCTATCCCGGGCTCGGGGGGCCCTGGGCCCCTCCTTTCCCGGACTGGGGGGCCCTGTGTCCCCTTCCCCCCTTTTCCGGGCCGGGGGGGCCCTGTGTCCCCCCTCTCCCGGCCTGGGGGGGCCCTTTCTCCACCCTCTCCCTTCCCCCCTTTTCCCGGTCTGGGGGGGCCCTGTGTCCCCCCTTTCCCTGGCTGGGGGGGGCCCTGTGTCCCCCCTCTCCCTTCCCCTCCCTTTCCCGGGCTGGGGGGCCCTGTGTCCTCCCTCTGTCCCCTTCAGCCCCCTTTCCCAGGCTGGGGGGACCTGTGTCCCCCCTCTGTTCCCTTTCCCCCCTCCCCCGGGCTGGGGGGGCCATGTGTCCCCCCTATCCCTTCCCCCGCCTTTCCCTGGCTGGGGGAGCCAGTGTCCCTCCTCTCAGTTCCCCCCCTTTCTCTGGCTGGGGGGGCCCTGTGTCCCCCCTCTGCCTTTCCCCCCCTTTCCTGGGCATCCCTCTCTCTTCCCCCCCCATTTCCCTTGCTGGGGAGGGCCCTGTGTCCCCCCTCTCCCTTCTACCCCGTTTCTCTTCTGGGGGGTGCCCTGTGTCCCCTCTCTGTCCCCTTCCCAACCCCTTTCCCGGGCCGGGGGGGCCCTGTGTCCCCCCTCTCTCCCCTTCCCCCCCTTTACCGGGCTGGGGGGGCCCTGTGTTACCCCTCTGTCCCCTTCCCCCCCTTTCCCGGGCTGGGGGGGCCCTGTATCCCCCCTCTGTCCCCTTCCCCCCTCCCTTTCCCGGGCTGGGGGCGGCCCTGTGTCCCCCCTCCCTTCCCCCCGTTCCCGGGCTGGGGGGCGACCTGTGTCCCCCCTGTCCCTTCCCCCCCCTTTCCCGGGCTGGGGGGGTCCCTGTGTCCTCTTCCCCCCTTTCCTGGGCTGGGGGGCCCTGTGGACCACCTCTCCCTTCCCCACCCCTTTCCTGGGCTGGGGGGGCCCTCTCTCCCCCCCTCTGTCCCCTTCCTTCCCCTTTCCCGGGCTGGGGGGGCCCTGTTTCCCCCCTCTGTCCCCTTCCCCCTCTTTCCCGGACTGGGGACGGCCCTGTGTCGCCCCTCTCTCTTCCCCCACTTTCCTGGGCTGGGGGTCTCTGTGTCCCCCCTCTCCCATCCCCCGCCTTTCCCGGGCTGGGGGGGAGCCCGGTGTCCCCCCTCTGTCTCCTTCCCAACCCCTTTCCCGGGCCGGGGGGTGCCCTGAGTCCCCTTCCCACCCCTTTCCCCGGCTGGGAGGTTCCTGTGTCAACCCTCTATCCAATTCCCCCGCTTTCCCGGGCTGGGGGGGCCCTGTGTCCCACCTCTGTCCCCTTCCCCCCCTTTCCCAGGTGGGGGGGCCCTGTGTCCCCTTCCCCCCCTTTCCCGGGCTGTGGGGGCGCTGTGTCCCCCCTCTGTACCCTTCCCCCCCTTGCCCTGGCTGGGGGGGGCCCTGTGTCCCCCCTCTCCCTTCCCCCCCGTTTCCCGGGCTGGGGGGGACCCTGTGTCTCCTTCCCCCTTTGCCGGGCTGGGGGGCCCTTTGTCCCCTTCCCCCCCTTTGCCGGGCTGGGGGTCCCTGTGTCCCCACTCTCCCTTTCCCCCCCTTTGCCAGGCCTCGGGGGGCCCTGTGTCCCCCCTCCCTTCCCCCCTTTCCCGGGCAGGGTTGGCCCTGTGTCCCCCCTCTCCCTTCCCCCTCCCTTTCCCGGGCTGGTGGGGGCCCTGTGTCCCCCCCTCTGTCCCCTTCCAACCCCTTTCACAGACTGGGGGGGCAATGTGTCCCCCCTCTCCATTCCCCCCATTTCCCGGTCTGAGGGGGCCCTGAGTCCCCTCCCCCCTCCTTTCCTGGCCTGGAGGGGGCCTGTGTCCCCTTCCCCCTCCTTTCCCGGGCTGGGAGGGTCCCTTTGTCCCCCTCTCCCTTCCCCTCCCTTTTCCGGGCAGGGTGGGGCCCTGTGTCCCCTTCCCCTCCCTTTCCCAGGCTCAGGGGGGCCCTGGGTCCCCCCTTTCCCGGACTGGGGGGGCCCTGTGTCCCCTTCCCCCCCCTTTCCTGGGCTGGGGGGGCCCTGTCTCCCCCCTCTCCCTTCCCCCCCTTTCCCAGGCTGAGGGGGCCCTATGTCCTCCCTCTGTCCCCTTCCCCCATTTCCCAGGCTGGGGGGGACCTGTGTCCCCTTCCCCCCCATTTCCCGGACTGGGGGAGCCCTGTGTTCCCCCTCTCCCTTCCCCCCCCTTTCCCAGGCTGGGGGGGCCCTGTGTCCCCCTCTGTCCCCTTCCTCCCCTTTCCATTGCTGGGGGAGGCCCTGTGTCCCCCCTCTCCCTTCCCCCTTTTCCTGGGCTGGGGGGGCCCTGTGTCCCCCCTCTCTAGGGCTGGGGGGGCCCTGCGTCCCCAATCTCCCTTCCCCCCATTTCCCGCGCTGGGGGGCCCCTATGTCCCCCCTCTTCCTTCCCCCCCCAATTCCCGGGCTGGGGGGGCCCTGTGTCCCCTTCGCCGCTTTCCCGGGCTGGGCGGGGCCCTGGGTCCCCCCTTTCCCTGGCTGGGGGGGCCCTGTGTCCCCCATCTCCCTTCGCCCCCCTTTCCCAGGCTGGGGGGGACCCTGTGTCTCCTTCCCCCTTTGCCGGGCTGGGGGGCCCTTTGTCCCCTTCCCCCCCTTTCCCGGGCAGGGTTGGCCCTGTGTCCCCCCTCTCCCTTCCCCCTCCCTTTCCCGGGCTGGTGGGGGCCCTGTGTCCCCCCCTCTGTCCCCTTCCAACCCCTTTCACAGCCTGGGGGGGCAATGTGTCCCCCCTCTCCATTCCCCCCTTTTGCCAGTCTGGGGGGGCCCTGTGTCTCCCCTCTCCCTTCCCCCATTTCCCGGTCTGAGGGGGCCCTGAGTCCCCTCCCCCCTCCTTTCCTGGCCTGGAGGGGGCCTGTGTCCCCTTCCCCTTCCTTTCCCGGGCTGGGAGGGTCCCTTTGTCCCCCTCTCCCTTCCCCTCCCTTTTCCGGGCAGGGTGGGGCCCTGTGTCCCCTTCCCCTCCCTTTCCCAGGCTCAGGGGGGCCCTGGGTCCCCCCTTTCCCGGACTGGGGGGGCCCTGTGTCCCCTTCCCCCCCTTTCCTGGGCTGGGGGGGCCCTGTCTCCCCCCTCTCCCTTCCCCCCCTTTCCCAGGCTGAGGGGGCCCTATGTCCTCCCTCTGTCCCCTTCCCCCATTTCCCAGGCTGGGGGGACCTGTGTCCCCTTCCCCCCCATTTCCCGGACTGGGGGAGCCCTGTGTTCCCCCTCTCCCTTCCCCCCCCTTTCCCGGGCTGGGGGGGGCCCTGTGTCCCCCTCTGTCCCCTTCCCCCCCTTTCCATTGCTGGGGGAGGCCCTGTGTCCCCCCTCTCCCTTCCCCCCTTTCCTGGGCTGGGGGGGGCCCTGTGTCCCCCCTCTCTAGGGCTGGGGGGGCCCTGCGTCCCCAATCTCCCTTCCCCCCATTTCCCGCGCTGGGGGGCCCCTATGTCCCCCCTCTTCCTTCCCCCCCCAATTCCCGGGCTGGGGGGGCCCTGTGTCCCCTTCGCCGCTTTCCCGGGCTGGGCGGGGCCCTGGGTCCCCCCTTTCCCTGGCTGGGGGGGCCCTGTGTCCCCCATCTCCCTTCGCCCCCCTTTCCCAGGCTGGGGGGGCTCTGTGTCTCCCCTCTCCCGGGCTGGGGGGGGCCCTGCCTCCCACTCTCCCTTCCCCCCCCTTTCCCGTGCTGGGGGGGGCCCTGTGTCCCCCCTCTCCCTTCCCCCCCTTTCTCGGGCTTGGGGAGGGCTGTGTCCCGTTCCCCCCCTTTTCCGGGCTGGGGGGGCCCTGTGTCCCCCCTCTCCCTTTCACCCCTTTCCCGGACTGGGGGGGCCCTGTGTACCCTTCCCCCCCCTTTCCCAGGCTGGGGGGGGCCTTGTTTCCCACCTCTCCCTTCCCCCCCCTTTCCCGGACTGGGGGGGCCCTGTGTTCCCTTCCCCCCCTTTCAGGCGTAGGGGGGGCTCTGTGTCCCCTTCCCCCTCCTTTCGCGGACTGGGGGGGCCCTGTATCCCCTTCCCCCCCTTTCCTGGGCTGGGGGGGCCCTGTGTCCCCCCTCTCCCTTCCCCCCCTTTCCTGGGCTGGGGGGCCCTGTGTCCCCTTCCCCCCCCGTTTCCCAGGCTGGGGGGTCCCTGGGTCCCCCCTTTCCTGGGCTGGGGGGGCCCTGTGTGCCCATCTCCCTTCGCCCCCCTTTCCCGGGCTGGGGGGGCCCTGTGTCCCCTTCCCCCGCCTTTCCCGGACTGGGGGGTCCCTGTTTCCCCTTTCCCCTTCTTTCCCGGGCTGGGGGGCGCCCTGTGTTCCCCCTCTGTCCCCTTCCCCCCCTTTCCCGGCCTGGGGGGGGCCCTGTGTCCCCCCTCTGTCCCCTTCCCCCCCCTTTCCTGGGCTGGGGCTGGCCCTGTGTCCCCCCTCTCCCTTCCCCCCCTTCCCTGGCTGGGGGGGCACTGTGTCCCCCCTCTCCCGGGCTGGGGGGGCCCTACGTCCCCCCTCTACCTTCCCCCCCTTTCCCGGGCTGGGGGGGCCCTTTGTCCCCCCTCGCTTCCCCTCCCCTTGGCCGGGCTGGGGCGCCCTTTGTCCCCCCTCTGTCCCCTTCCCCCCCCTTTCCCGGGCTCGGTGTGTCCCTGTGTCCCCCCTCTCTCTTCCCCCACTTTCCCTGGCTGGGGGGGGCCCTGTGTTTCCCCTCTCTCTTCCCCCAATTTCCCGGGCTGGCGGGGCCTGGGTCCCCCCTTTCCCGGGCTGGTGGGGGCCCCTGTTTCCCCCCTCTACCTTCCCCCCCAATCCTGGCCTGGGTGGGGCCCTGCCTCCCCCTCTCCCTTCCCCCCGTCCCGTCTTGGGGGGGGCCCTGCCTCCCCCTCTCCCTTTCCCCCCGTTTCCCGGGCTGGGGGGTCCCTGTGTCCCCCATCTCCCTTCCCCCCCCTTTCCCGGGCTGGGGGTCCCTGTGTCCTCTCCCCCCGCTTTCCCGGACTGGGAGGGCCCTGTGTCCCCTTCCCCCCACAACTTTCCCGGGCTGAGGGGGCCCTTTGTTCCCCCTCTACCTTCCTCCCCATTTCCGAGGGTGGGGGGGCCCTGTGTCCCCTTCCACCCCCTTTCCCGGGCTGGGGGGGTCCTATGTCCCCCCTGTCCCCTCCCCCACTTTCCCGGGCTGGGGGGGCCCCTGTGTCCCCCCTCTACCTTCCCCCCCCCGGGCTGGGGGGGGCCTGCCTCCCCCTCTCCCTTCCCCCCCATTTCCCGGGCTGGGGGGGTCCCTGTTTCCCCCCTTTCCCGGGCTGGCAGGGGCTCTGGGTCCCCCCTTTCCCGGTCAGGGGGGGCCGTGTGTCCCACATCTCCCTTCCCCCCCTTTTCCCGGGCTGGGAGGGGCCCTGGGTCCCCCCTTTCCAGGGCTGGGGGGGCCCTGTGTCCCCCATCTCCCTTCCCTGCCTTTCCCGGGCTAGAGGGGGCCCTGTGTCCCCCCTCTCTCCCCTTCCCCCCCTTTCCCTGGCTGGTGGGGCCCTGTGTCCCCCCTCTGTCCTCTTCCCCCCCATTTCCCGGGCTGTCGGGGGCCCTGTGTCCCTCCTCTGTCCCTTCCCCCCCCTTTCCCGAGCTGGTTCGGGCCCTCTGTCCCCCCTCTGTCCCCCCCCCCTTTCCCGGTCTGGTTTGTGCCTGATTCACCCCTCTCCCTTCCCCCTCCTTTCCCGTTCTGCGGGGGGCCCTGTGTCCCCCATCTGTCCGCTTCCCAAACCCTTTCCCCTTTGTGGGGGGGACCTGTGTCCCCCCTCTGTCCCCTCCCCCCCTTTCCCGGGTTGGGGGGGGGCCCTGTGTCCCTCCTCTCCCGGGCTGGGGGGGCCCTGTGTCCCCCCACTGCCTTCCCCCCCTTTGCCGGGCTGGGGGGGGACCTGTGTCCCCTTCGCTCCCTTTCCCGGACTGGGGGGGCCCTGTGCCCCTTCCCCCCCTTTCCCGGGCTGGGTGGGGCCCTGTGTCCCCCCTCTCCCTTCCCCCCCCCTTTCCTGGGCAGGGGTGGCCCTGTGTCCCCCCTCTCCCTTCCCCCTCCCTTTCCCGGTCTGCGGTGGCCCTGTGTCCCCCCTATCCCTTCCCCCCTCTTTCCCTGGCTGGGGGGGCCCTGTGTCCCCTTCCCCCCCTTTCCCGGGCTGGGGGGGCCCTGTGTCCCCCCTCTCCCTTCCCCCTCCCTTTCCCGGGCTCGGGGGACGGCCTGTGTCCCCCCTCTGTCCCCTTCCCCCCCGTTCCCGGTCTGCGGTGGCCCTGTGTCCCCCCTATCCCTTCCCCCCTCTTTCCCTGGCTGGGGGGGCCCTGTGTCCCCTTCCCCCCCTTTCCCGGGCTGGGGGGGCCCTGTGTCCCCCCTCTCCCTTCCCCCCTTTCCCGGGCTGGGGGGGACCCTGTGTCCCCCCTCTGTCTTCTTCCCCCTCTTTCCAGGGCTGGGGGGGGCCCTGTGTCCCCCCTCTGTCCGCTTCCCCCCGTTTGCCGGGCTGGGGAGGCCCTTTGTCCCCCCTCTGTCCCCTTCCCCCCCCTTTCCCTGCTGGGGGGGGCTGGTTCCCCCCTCTCCCTTCCCCCCCCTTTTCCGGGCTGAGGGGGGCCCTGTGTCCCCTTCCCCCCCCTTTCCCGGGCTGCGGGGGGCCCTGTGTTCCCCCTCTCCCTTCTCCCCCCTTTTCTGGGCTGGGGGGGCCCTGTGTCCCCCCTCTTCTTCCCCCCTTTCCTGGGCTGGGGGGCCCTGTGTCCCCCCTCTGTCTTCTTCCCCCCCTTTTGCGGGCTGGCTTGGGCCCTGTACCCCCCTTTTTCCCCTTCCCCCCCTTTCTCGGGCTGGGGGACCCTGTGTCCCCCCTCTGTCCCCTTCCCCCCTCTTTCTCGGGCTTGGGGGGCCCTGTGTCCCCCCTCTCCCTTCCCCGGTCTTTCCTGGGCTGGGGAGGCCCTTTGTCCCCCTCTCCCTTGCCCCCCTTTGCCGGGCTGGGGGGGCCCTGTGTCCCCCCTCTCCCTTCCCCCCCTTCCCCAGGCTGGGGGGGCCCTGTGTCCCCCCTCTGTCCCCTTCCGTCCCCTTTCCCTGGCTTTGCGGGGCCCAGTGTCCCCCCTCTGTCCTTTCCCCCCCTCTTTCCCGGGCTGGGGGGGCCCTGTGTCCCCCCTCTCTCCCCTTCCCCCCTTTCCCGGGCTGGGGGGGGCCCTGTGTTTCCCCTCTCCCTTCTCCCCCCTTTCCTGGGCTCGGGGGGCCCTGTGTCCCCCCTCTTTTTCCCCCCTTTCCCGGACTGGGGGGGCCCTGTGTCCCTCCTCTGTCTTCTTCCCCCCCTTTCGTGTGCTGGGGGGGCCTGTGTCCCCCCTCTTTCCCCTTCCCCCCCTTTCCCGGGCTGGGGGGGCCCTGTGTCCCCCCTCTGTCCCCTTCCCCCCCCTTTCTCAGGCTGGGGAGGCCCTGTGTTCCCGTCTCCCTTCCCCCCCCTTTCCCGGGCTGGGGGGGCCCTGTGTCCCCCCTTTCCCCGTCTGGGGGGGCCCTATGTCCCCCCTCTCTCCCCTTCCCCCCCCTTTCCCGGGCTGGGGGGGGCCCTGTGTCCCCCCTGTGTCCCCTCCCCCCCTTTCCCGGGCTGGGGGCGGCCCTTTGTCCGCCCTCTCCGTCCCCCCCCCTCTCCCGGCTGGGTGGGGCCCTGTGACCCCCTCTGCCTTTCCCCCTTTCCCAGGCTGGGGGGGGCCCTCTGTCTCCCTTCCCCCCTTTCCCGGGCTGTGGAGCTTGTTGCCAGGGGATGTTGTGAAGGCCAGTAGTATAACTCTGTTCAAACAAGAAGTAGACAAGTTCACAGAGGATAGCTCGACCAATTCCTATCAGCCAGGAAGGTCAGGGATGCAGCCCCATGCTCTCAGTGTCCATAGACATCTGACTGCTAGAAGCTGGGTGTGAATGGGATGGATCACTCGATACTGACCCTGTTCTGTTCATTCCCTCGGAAGCACCTACCGCTGGCCAGTATCGGAGGACAGGACACTGGGCTAGAGGGACCATTGGTCTGACCTAGTGTGGCCAGTCTTAGATTCATAGATTCATGGATATTTCGGTCAGAAGGGACCATTATGATCATCTAGTCTGACCTCCTGTACAACGCAGGCCACAGAATTTCACCCACCACTCCTACAAAAAAAACCTCACACCTATATCTATGCTATTGAAGTCCTCAAATCGTAGTTTAAAGACTTCAAGGAGCAGAGAATCCTCCAGCAAGTGACCCATCCCCCAAGCTACAGAGGAAGGCGAAAAACCTCCAGGGCCTCTTCCAATCTGCCCTGGAGAAAAATTCCTTATGTACTTACAGCTGAATTGCATTTTTAAAAGAGCCCTTTGCGATTGATGGGAAGCTGGAAAATGTCCCCAGAGGAGGCTTAGAAAACTAGTCAGTTGATGACGTGTTGTTTGATCCCAGCCAGATATTTTCACATATTCCAGCAAGGATGCCCTGATGTCGGCAGCAGTCTGTCTTTGTGATTGCATCATGAGCCCATCTGTTAGCAGGCCTGTTTGGGGTCTGTCCACACCGCAGCTGGCACCATGCCATTGCAGAGAAACTAAATGAATTCTTTGCAGCAGTCTTCATGGCTGAGCCTGTGAGGGAGATTCCCAAACCTGAGCCGTCCTTTTTAGGTGAGAAATCTGAGGAACTGTCCCAGATGGAGGTGTCATTAGAGGAGGTTTTGGAACAAATGGAGAAACTAAACAGTAACAAGTCACCAGGACCAGGAACTCAAAGGTGAAATTGCAGGACTACTAACTGTAGTCTGTAACCTATCATTGAAATCCGCTTCTGTACCCGATGACTGGAGGATAGCTAATGTGACGCCAATTTACCGGAACTGGGTAAACAGGCATCTCAGTGGGGTGTTAACCCTGAAATCTGCCACCCTGCAGGCGCCCACCCCAGCAGAAGGCTCTGGGTGCATCATTGCCATCCCATCAGAGCTCGTCTGGGGTGATGCGGGTGGGGGAGCCACCCACAGCCATCTGCTCAGGTGGCTTTGGGCTGGGCTCTCCCTTCTCTGGGACAGATCTCACCCCGAGCCAGAGGCTGGTGGCCTGAGGGCAGGGAGATCCCGGCCTGCCCAAAGAGTGGTGCTGGGCCTCCTCCCAGCCCAGCACATGACTACTGTGAGTAGCCAGGATGGGACCATGGGGGAGGATGTTCCTGTGGGCCTGGATCCCACCCTGTTCCCAGGTGGGAAGCGCTGGCCTCCACCTCTCACGGGAAGCTCTGTGTGAGTGGCTGGGGTCACCCCATGGCCGCTGGGTTTGTGCTGCTGGCATTTCACTCCAGCCGCCCCCTGCAATGCAGCCTGTCCTGACAGGCCTCTGGCCTGAGAGCTGATGTAAACTGTCCAGGGAGCCCTGGACCCAGCTCTTCTGTGCAGCGTTACTGCTGCTCCTCACCACACTGAGAGTCACCTGGAACCTGCGCCCGGGGCAGTTTGGGTGGGTTGGGCCTGCAGGGGCCCATCCAGACCCAGCTGGGCCGGGGCGGGGGGCGCGGGGGAGAGAGTAGGAACTGGGTTAATACCCACCTGGCATAAATGCTCCATGGAGGTCAGTTTATCTTCGAACCTTTCCTGGCCTTGCTGCCCCACTGCCCCCTTTCTAGCTGGGGCCTGTGGCAGGTGCAGGAAGGGGAATTGTGAGGGGCTGTGAGTGCAGCAGCTCCCTGCACTGTGCGAGAGCGTCTCTCCCTGCCTGTGACTGATGGGAAATGTCCAACTCCTGCCTGACACCAGCTCCCTGGCTTCTCTCTTGCAGGTTTCCGATAGGAGGAGGAGACTGCGCGTATCTGAACGGTGTGAATGGGGTCAGCAGCTTGCGATGCGCCAGTGAGAGACCCTGGATCTGCACCAAACCCGATGCATTTACACAGGCACAGGAGGCTGCCGTGGAAGGGGGCTGGTAACAAGAGTATTATAGAATCTAGCCCTGGAAAAGCCTGACTGTGATTTCTTGTGACCATCACATCTGAGCAATTCCAGAATATCGGGGAATGCTCTGCGCATCACTGGGCAGAGCACTGTGGACGCAGGTGAAAACCAGAGATGCTATTTGCACATCTTGTCCCCCCACCCGCGCCGTCTCTTTTTCTGCCAGTGGAACGGCTCAAATCCAGCCTTTCCTACCCCTCCTCAGCTGGACCAGGAACTCTGCCTAACTGAGCCAAGGCACCAGCCTCAGCTTTCGCTGCCCTGACATTCCCCCACAGAAGCTTTTCACGACAGAAAATTATCTATGGAATCTTTGAAAAATATTCATCATTCCCATTCGGTGGTCTGGAATAGAGCTGAGGGGGGATGTTCTACATTCCCGCGTGCCCCCCCTCCCCTCCCAGGAACTTTTTAACAAAGTTTTTTATGGGTCAGTTTTTGGGGTCTTTTGGAAACCCAATTGATTTTACAGGTTTACACCTCCAGTTCCTTTTTTTTGTTGTTGTTGCCAGATATTGCTTTGGATAAAAGCATGAACGTTTTAAACTGGTTTTAATTTTCCATTTTTAGTTTTAAGAGCGCTGCGCCTGCCAAGGGAGTAGACCCCCTGTTCCACTCCTTGTGGGACACCTAGGGCCTGGAACGTAGGAGTAAGAGGAGAAATGTCTGTTCTCTCCCTTCCTGGAGCCCAGTGGGTTTGAAAAGGGCAGGGAGGGGATCGGTGTGACACATACAGACCAGGTGCCAGGTCATGCCAAAGTCCCCATGTCTCAAGGGGACCCTGAGAAATACACAGCTGGGATCAGGCTGGCTCACCTGTGTGTTAAGATAGGTATTAGCGTTATAAGACTGTGTTCAGCCTTTATTGAATGCTTGTTAGCTGCTGCAGCATTAATCTCATTTCTTCTGACCTCTGTATCCCACATTGTAAGGTAATATTGGAGCATTTGTTTTGGCAGCCTCTGTGACTGTGTAAATCACCAGACAGGAGAGTGAATTAAGGCATTCAGGAGTGTGAAGTGCTGATCTCCAGCAGCTCAGAGCACAGGGGAGGAGGTGGGATACAAGAAGGAACTGACTCTAGCTTGTTGATGCTGGGGGCAGGGTTTTCTAGGCATAAGCAAGAGTTCCCCAGCTGCTTAGCCTGGGTTAGCCCTAAAGGACACAGAGTTTATAATGGACCAGTGATACACAGACTGCAGCTCATGAGCTGCAAGTGACTCTTTGATGTGTCTCCTGCCGCTCTTTTTAGCACATGATATTAAAACACTGTGATTTAATTGTTAACCAGTCAGGATGCTTTTACTATGTTATTAGCCACTAAGTTATCTGCTGCGAGCATTTATATAAAAACCTAAATATTTCCCCTGCCCTTCTGTTTAAATATGAGTTGTGCTATCGTAAATGAAACAATGAATTCACGCTACTGTGGCTCTTTTGGTTAAGGTTGATCACTAATTTCGCTCCTTAACGACTGAGCTCGGAGCATCACTGCAATAGATGCTTCTGTTACCTTTTGAAACTTTGTAGCTTAGTTGTGTATGTATGTTCACCTGCTTTAGCCTTGTAAATAAATCTTATTTCCTTTTTAATAAAGTGTCATATAATAAGACTGGCTACATGCGCGGTCTTTGGTGTGATATCTAAGGTGCAGTTCACCTGGGGGTCCTGGACCTGTGGGACTGGGAGTAACCTGAATACTGTTGTGATTCTGAGTGTAAGAGACCATCTGTCTCTCAAAGGCAGGCTCACCTGGGTTGCGAGACAGATCGGAGAACCCAAGGGGACTGCATGGCTAGGCTGTTACCATGCCGGAGGAGGTTACCCTGCATGTTTGGTTGGTGAAATCTATGTCTGGAATTCTCAGCCAGTATGGATTTGTGCCCTGGTTCCCAGCAGTCTGCCCTGAGGTTGGCGCGCACTCTCTCAAGACACTGCAGACCGCACTATTGCACGGCCTTGGCTTCAGTTCCCTCCTTGCAGGAGAGATTGCAAAATCCACAAAAAAGGAAATCTACAGGAAGAAACTAACAGCAGGGGGCTGTGTGTGTGTCCATCTGTGGTGTTTAAGCATAAAGACAAAGGATCGGTCTGATCTCTCTCGGTGTGCGGAGACATACTGGATCCTTCCCCTCGGAGACAAACTGACCGTACGCATGTCTCATGAAAGAAGGGTCCGAGCCTGCCTGGCTGTAAAGTGCTGCAAGGATTTCGGGTGAGCTGTACTTGGTTACACAGGAGAATACCTTGTTAGTTCAGTCTAGGCTCTAGAACGCATGTTATGACTTTGTAATATGTAACCATTTGTTTCCAACACTTTCACTCGACTCTTGGCTTTGTTGAACTGAGGCGTGATTTCGCTGTGAGCCTATGGCAGCGCTGTGTGTTAAGTGGAGCAGTGATCTGAGCTGGAGCTGGTAAGCTGGGGCCGAGGATGTTACTGTTCCTTTGGAAATAGTGAATCTGTGAATCCTGCCAGTGCCCAGGGGACCAGGGACTGGACGCTCCAGACAGATGCTCAGAGGGCTGGAGGGCAGAGTGGGCCTATTGCTACCCTGCAGTGACGGCAGGCCCAGCAGCGAGTGCGTGTGGCCAGTGGAGTTGGGGAGCTGACCCCTGGCAGGCACAGACAAGGCTCCCTCAGGCAAAGGGCAGGTGGTGGCGAGGTGCCTCCCAGCCCCGGGTACCCGGGTACATTGCAGGGTATTAACTTACTGCAGGTTTGGGGCAGTTAAAAATTACACCCCAAGGCCCCAGCCCAGTGAGGAGGACCGAGGAGAGGAACTGTGACTGCGCGGGGCACCTGAGTCCCAGCACCGCCCAGAGTTCTGCTCTGCCTAAAGCCACAGTCCCGCCCCGTGAGTAGGGCTTTACCAAATTCATGACCATGAAAAATGCATCACAGACTGTGAAATCTGGTCTCCCCTGTGAAATCTGGCTCGGCGGGGGGAATATGTCACAGAACTGCCACCCTTACGTCTACGCTGCCTTCAGAGCTGGGCGGCCAGAGAGCAGCAACTGCTGGTCTGGTGCCCAGCTATGAAGGCAGCACTGCTGCCAGCAACACTGCAGAAGTGAGGGTGGCATGGTGGGGGGAGGGCCAACCTTACGGGGGGGGTGATGCGGGCAACTGCCCTGAGCGCGGTGGTCAGGAGGGAACCCCGCCAACCGCCAGCTCCAGGCCCTTTTAATCTCTGAGTGCTGGACCCTGGAACGGGGGAGGGGCAGGGCTGGGAGTGTCCTGGGCAGGGGCTCCTACCGTGTGCCAGGCTCTAGCTGCAAGTTCGGGCTGGGCTGGGGAGGAACAGGACCTTGTCCCCTGCATGGGCTGCTCCCAGGGCCAGATCAGAGCCACCGCCAGGAACCTCCCCCAGCAGCAGAAAGCTCCGTGGCTGCCGGCCGGGAGCCCAGCTCTGAAGGTAGCACCACTGCCAGGAGCAGTGCCGAAGTCAGGGGAGCGATACCGTGACACCCCTCCCCCAATAGCCTTGAGACCCCCCCCCCGACCCTCTTCTGGGATGGGATCCACACAATTATAACAGGGTGACATTTCAGATTGAAATAGCTAAAACTGTGAAATTTAAAAGACTTTTAAAAATCTCATGACCATGAAATTTACCAAACTGGATGGGTGAATTTGGTAGGGCCCTACCCATGAGACTGAACAGGGGGGTACTTCACATTACAGATACACAAATGTGGATCCTCAGTTGCACTGTTTATATCACGGCCGCTTCTTTCTGGCAGATCCATTTGAGCTCCGCGGCACACGTCTCAGACAGAACCTGGTTGCCTTTTATCCACCCGCAGCTGTTCCCATCAGCAGAGCCTGAGAAGCTGCAGAGAGAGAGAGAGTCCGTGTCACTGTGGGTCCCTGTAACAAGGAAAGGCCCAGGGGGTGAGTCTTTCCTCCCCCTCCCTGTACTGGGAAGCTGGGCTCTGGTGTTGTCCTTCATCTCTAACTTCCCTGTGGAGCGTCAGTCGAGAAGACGTCCCAGGCTGTGAGGTGAGTTAGGGCAGTGGCTCTCAACCTTTCCAGACCACTGCACCCCTTTCAGGAGTCTGATTTGTCTTGCGTACCCCAAGTTTCACCTGACTTAAAAACGACTTGCTTAGAAAATCAGACCTAAAAATACAAATGTTGCCACAGCCACTGTGACTGAAAAATTGCTGACTCTCATTTGTACCATACAATTATAAAATAAATCCATTGGAAATAAGTATTGTACTTACATATCCGTGTATAGCGTATAGAACAGTGTAAACAAGTCAGTGTCTGTCTGAAATTTTAGTTTGCACTGACTTTGCTAGTGCTTTTTATGTAGCCCGTGGTAAAACTAGGCCAATATCTAGATGAGTTGACCTACTCCTCGGAAGACCTCTGTGTACCCCAGGGATACGTGTAGCCCTGCTTGAGACCCACAGAGTTAGGGGGTCTGGAGCAAGGACCATACGAGGCTGAATCCCATGGGGTTGGTGACCTGGTACTTGTTCATTGGAAGCGCCACCTTGATCTCCTGCATCTCAGCTTTCCTTTAAAAACGAAGTCTGATGGGTGAGAGGAAACCTGCACCGTGCGACCTGGGTAACGGGAGAGCTGCAGGGAGCTGAGGACTTGTCCCAATGAACGGTTAGGGCTGGATTCACAAAGGGACTTAAGAGGCTAATGGCCACTTCAGGCACCTCTGTCTCTTGGAGTGGGAAGTTCCTTGGAGAATTCCACTGGGTGGGAGACTCAGCTGTGAAGGGAGGGGGCGGGCAGGAGCATCTCATCAACCAAAGATTGGAATAACTGAAGTAATGTTCCTTTTACACAGAGCCTCAGCTCTTTGGAACCTCTGCAAACGCTTTAGCCACGTGTTTAACTCCATCCGTAGGAGTAGCCTTGGATGGCAGTGGGAGGGCTCAGGTGCATAAGTGTTTGCAGGGTAGGCGCTCAGGGCAGTCCCTGATGCCAGGGCAAAGCGGATGTGAAGCGCCACTGTCTGGATTTGGGAGCCTGCCTGCACACCGAACTCACTAGGCGATGGGTGCATGACTGCAAGGCGCTGGGCCGGGGAAAATCAGCCCCGGGTGGTTATTTCGAGTAGAAAACCAGAGCCACTTCTGGGGTCTTTCAGCTTCTAATGCCCTTTCCCTTCTGCAGCTGGATTTCAGCGTATGATAAAATCCCTCTCGATGCCAAGTCAGTGCCATAAATCACTGGACTGGGTGCAGGAATCAGTAGGTGATGTTCTCTGGCCTGGGTTATGCCAGGGCTCAGACTAAATTATTCTTCCCAAAACTTTTAAAAGCTGAGCCCCCTCCTCAAGGCAAAGAAACCAATCGTGCCCCTCACCCGTCAGCAATGTGTTAGCGACCCCACCCCCCCATTTTCATGTACTCGTCTTCAAACCCCACCCTTCCCACCATGGCTAGCCCTTCCCCACGCTTCAGGAGACGCTGGAGTACATGATCATAACCGTCCCCTCTAACTTTAAGACCTGAGGGACCCCATCCTGGAGCATCTTAAAAATCCCAGTTCCCAGACTCTGGAACAGGGGCTGCTTTGCCGGGCTCACCTTTCTCCCTCCGTCAGGTTGGCCGATGGGGATAATGAGCCTGGAGATCTCATTCCCGCTGCTCTGAGTGGTGCCCATGTGCACATGACCCAACTCAGCTCTTACTGTATCCCAGGAACGTCTTCATCTTCTGGGATCCTCATGGCAGCAGAGGGATGATTTAACGGAGTCCCTTAGTAATGGGGCCTTTCTCTCTCTTTTGTTTCAGAGCCAGCGTCCTGGAATCATCTCATGGTGCGTGGAGTGGTGGGGGTGGTGGGGGAGCTGGTCTCACTATACCTATGTGGGTTTTGGAAAGGTAGAGGAAAGTGTTTGCCTACCCGCGACTCGTCTTCAGCAAGCTGCTGACTCATCCCTCCCGGCAGCCTGGAAGTCTGCAGGATTCACAGGAATCTGAGCTCCCCGCAGTGTGTGACAGGGACGGGGACTAGGCCCAGGGAATTAGGAACAGGAATCGAGACCCAGCCCTGGAGAATGGGGAAGGAGACCTGCTCATGGAGGACAGACGCTTCCTCCAGGAACCCAGAGGAAGGGATCCATTAGGTGGGGACACGGGTGTGGCCCAGGAAACTGGAGTAGCATTGCCAGTCCTCCAGGATGACCGGGAGTCTGCAGGAATTAAAGATTAATTTTTAATTAAAGATTATGTCATGTGATAAAATCTTCAGGAATAAGTCCAATTAAAATTGGCAACCCTAAACCGGGGTTGGGGGGAGGGACCCATTAAATGGAGACAGACTTGGGCTGGGGAACCAGCTAGAAGAGCTGATCCCTCTTGCGATGCCCCTCAATGGTGGGGACTAGACTGGGCGAAACTTTTCATCTAAACCTATTTTAGATTCAGCAGTTTGCGAATTCATATCCAGTCTGCTGAATTGTTCACGTCCAGCCCCTCCCCCCGTTCTTAAAAAGTCGAAGCATTTCGTTTAGACACTTTCCAAACAAACCATTTTGAGTTTTCAGTTTGAAACAATTTTTTGTTTAAAAATGTCCTTCAGTTTTATTTTAAAAATTCAAAACGTTACAACCCTTGAAACGTTCCTGGGTCTTTTTGTTTTTTTTTAAAAAAAGCTTTTTGGTTCATCAAAAATTTGGAAAAATGTTTTGTTCAACCTGAAACCAGTTTTTTTCCATCTTTTTTTTTGGAATTGCCAGTGACCAGAAAATTCTGTTTGCCCAGCTCCAGGGGCGGGTGAGGATTTTAGCAGTTATATTGTGGGTCTCTGAGTCTCCTTGTTGCTCAAAGTTTTCTTACTGTAACAAATTTATTTGAGACGACGGCAGGATGGGCAAAAGCTTCCTACAAGTGGGGGGAGCTGCTGGCACCCAAACTGTGGCCTAGCCCCTGTGCCATCCCTTCTCCTTGACGTCTGGCTGCCTCAAACCGCCCCTTTCCGAGGCCCCCCCTCTTGCCGCCTTTCTCCCTGAGCCCCCACTTCATGCCCGCCCTTGCCCCCAAACCCCCCGCCCGCTCCCTTCTCTCCCTCTTCATCCAGTCGCTCACAGTTATGGCCAGTAAAAAGTGGTGGGCCCTGGTCCCCCCTGTTCCGGCACCCCTGGCTGAGAGTGGGAGAGGATGAAGAACTCCTTTCAAATATAACTCCCCCCCACCCTCAAAAAAGCACAATTTGCCAGCAACAGCAAAACATGCACCTGACCAACCCGGGCCAGTCCCGCTGTGCTGTGTGTGACATTCCCGTCCTGGGGCGGTTTATGTCTCTGAGAATGTGAACCCCGCAGGCCTGGGTGTTTCTCTGCGTCATGTGACCTCAGGGCTCCTGATGAGAGCCGTTGTTTGTAAATGTTTCAGTAGCAGACATACTTATCATTCATGGACAGACAGACATTTATTCATAATTAGAACTGGTCAAAAATAGCGGGGGTGGGGAGGGTCATGAAAATTGAAGAAGAAACCACTTCCCCCACCCCCATATTCTTCAAACTTTTTTGCAAATGTTTTTAATGATCAAATTTTTGTTTAGTTTTGGTGGGAAAAACTCGGCGTTCTCTCTCAAGTGGGCAGAGAAATCCAAAATGTTTTTTTTAAAAAGGGAACTGTTGGGGACACTGGGGCATGGCCACTAGGTAACTCGAGGGGATGGAAGACCACGAGTGTCGATGAAGCCCCCTCGCACTAGGCCCAGGTGTCCTTGGCCCCTCCTCCCGACCGGAGGCACTCGCAGCAGCTCTGTGTACTAGGCCCAAGTGTCCTTGCCCCCCCCCCGGCCTGGAGGCACACACAGCAGTTATGCTGAGGATCTGCAACAATATGTTGCAGAGTCAGACTGCCTGAAACTAAGCAAGGCCAAACAGGGCAGATATGGAAGAACAATGCTGAATAAAGCAGCTTTATGTATATTTTAACAAATGATACAGAGAACCAGGGAACTAGCTGGGAACTGGATTGGGTGGCTATATGGATACTTGGGGCAGCTTGCTATTGGATAAGTATGCTGGGGAAAAGGATGTATAAAAGCCTGTGTAACTTCCTGCTCTGGGTGCAGGATTTGAGATTTTATTCTCTCTGTACCTTTTTGCAGCTGCAAATAAACTTTTCTGCTTCTCCACCCCGTTGTGATTATTGGGTGTAGCACACTGGGTAACGAACCAACTCAAGCTGTTGTTCAGCCTCTCGGCACTGGGTGCCGGCAACAGCTTTTGGCGTCCCTGGGTGGGCTCGAGGCTGCCATTTAGCCTTGCCCGGACCCCTCCTGGAGGTCGAGGATTGCGGCGAGAACCGACGCCCAGCGCGCACCGGTGAGTTCATCCGGGGCCTCGGAGGAGACGCGATTTGATCGACCCCGGAGGGCACAACGGTGCAACGCACTCATATAGTGGAGAAGCAGTTGTGGACGGCGGTGAAGAACCGGTCCCTTAGACATGGGGGAGGAGCAGCTGCAGGCCACGGTGAAGAACCGGTCCCTTGGATAAGGTAGGAACCTTTTGAAATCCGGATTGTATGCTCTGTTGGAACCTGGGGACGCCCAGAGTTACCCTGTAGGTATGGGACAGGGACAGAGCTCAGGGGTTAGGGCACGGTGTACGCCCCTAGAGTGCATTCTAGCAAACTGGAAGGTATTTGGTGCGGATCCGATGACTAAGAGCCAATTAAAACGATTCTGTACAGTTGACTGGCCTCAATATCAACTAGAGGACCAGGAGTGGTGGCCACCAGGAGGGTCAATTAATTACAACACGATCCTTCAGTTACTCCTGTTCTGTCAGAGAACAAGGAAATGGAATGAACATATGTATGCGCATTTGTTTCTGACTTTATGTCGTCGACCAGGTATTTTACAGCACTGTAATCTGACTCCGACTGGTTCGGTAGCAGCTAATGTTAGTCCCCAGACCCCCACCCCCACTGTAATGGCAGAGCTGGTGTCCCCTTCGGCCCCTACACCCACACCTTGTAAGTCCCCAATGGTTGGCCTATACCCCTTAATCACCGAAACTAAAGTCGCCCGGTCTGGATCGGACAGGCGTCCTGCCACGACTATGCAGGTTTATACTCATGTGCCCTTTAATCCAGTGGATTTGGCTGCTTTCAAAGCACAGGCAGGAGAGTTTTCCACCAACCCAAGCAGGTTTATATCAGTCTTTGAGGGGTGCCTCAGTAGTCACAAGCCAGACTGGGATGATTGTAACATCCTCCTGCGAACCCTATTGTCTGAGGTTGAAAGACAACAGGTTGTGTCCAAGGCAAGGGAGGAGGCGCAGAGACGGTACGACCGGGATCATATTAATGTCCCTGACCCGGATGCACAAGTCCCCCGAGCAGACCCCAGGTGGGATCCAAATGATCATGGGGATATGACCCGCCTTACCTCCTATAAGGAGTTGCTTTTGCATGGACTCTGTCACTCGGCTGTCCGACATAATAATTGGGCAAAGCCACATGAAGTTATGCAGAATTTAAAAGAAAGCCCAGGGGCCTTTCTACAGCGTATTCAGGACACCATTCGACAGAACACTAATGCAGACCCCGATGATCAGGCAACTGAGTCAATTATTAAGGGAATTTTTACGAGCAGAGCAGCCCCTGATATTAAGAGAAAGTTACAAAAAAAGGAGGATTTAATGGGTATGACCATGGCACAAATCTTAGAGACTGCAAACCGAGCTTATAGTCTGAGAGAGACAGAGAAGGAGAGAAAGCAAGTGAGATTGATGGTAACAGCGGTACAGGCCGGCACTAAGAGAAGTGGCCGGGGAGGAAGGGGCCGTGGACGCGACCGTCCGGGCTCGCAGGAGAGACGACTGGGTCGCAACCAGTGTGCCCTGTGTCGACAGGAGAGACACTGGAAAAATGAGTGCCCAAAGAGGAAAGAAAAGGGGGGTGCCCCTATGATGGCGATGGCGGAGCAGGAATAGGGGTGTCAGGGGAGACGGACCACCCTACCCCCGGAACCCCGAGTAAAGATGTGGCTGGGAAGCTCAGAAATAGATTTTTTAGTGGACTCTGGAGCGGCCCGAACTGCCATAAATCAGCCTCTTCAGTTGCCAGTAGCAGATTCCCTTACTGTGGTGGGAGCCACAGGCAGGGACACCAAGTGCCCAGTGTATGCCCCAGCGGAATGCGCTTTGGGAAACAGGACTATATCCCACAAGCTGGTATCCCTCCCTGAGTGTCCAACACCTCTGCTGGGACGGGATCTGCTTTGTCACCTCGGTGCCACCCTGCATTTTACTGAGGACGAAATAACCCTTACCTTACCCTTGCATGATCATGACCCTTGCAGTTGAGCCCTCAGCCATGCAAGCCCCAGAATGGAGCCCGTGGGAAGACTAGGTGTACCCCCTCGTGTGGGCATCAGGGATTCCAGGAAAGGCCACCCATCAGACCCCCATTACTATTCAGCTCATACCAGGGAAAGGCCCAGTGCAAGTAAAACAGTATCCAATCAAGAGGGGAGCCAGAGAAGGTTTACAGGAAACTATAGATCAATTCCTAATGTATGGTATTCTCCGGGAATGTCAGTCAGCCTGGAACACTCCCATTCTACCCGTACAGAAGCCTGATGGCACGTATCGGCTGGTACAGGACCTAAGGGCAGTCAATGAACGGGTTAAGACTCTGCACCCTCTTGTCCCTAACCCGTATACCTTATTGGCTTCTATAGGGGGACAGTATACACATTTTTCAGTCCTTGATCTGAAAGATGCTTTCTTTACCATCCCAGTTGCCACCCCATCACAGGAGATCTTCTCCTTCGAATGGGAGGACCGAAAAAGGGTTAAAAAGCAACTTTGCTGGACAGCGTTGGCCCAGGGATTTAAAAACTCCCCCACCCACTTTGGCCAGACTCTGGCCAGGGACCTACAGGAGTGGGATAATGAGGAGGCCCTCCTTCTGCAGTACGTAGATGATTTGTTAATTGCCACTGTGGGCCAAACACCCTGCCTTAAAGCCACCGTGAGCCTCCTGAATTTTATTGGACTCCGGGGATATCGGGTAGCACGGAGTAAGGCTCAAATTGCCCTCCCAGAGGTACGGTACCTCGGGTTTCACATACGGCAAGGGGAGCGTCAGCTTTCAAGCGAAAGAAAGGAAGCTATCTGTCAAGTTCCTACCCCAAGTAACCGTAAGCGGCTCAGGGCATTTCTGGGTATGGCAGGCTTTTGCAGGATATGGATCCCAGAGTTTGGACTGTGGGCTAAACCCCTGTACGACTGTGTAAAAGGAGCAGATCATGACCCCTTCTATTGGACCCCAGAGGCTGACAGGGCATTTAAAATCCTGAAAAGAAAATTGATGGAAGCCCCGGCTCTGGGCCTGCCGGATCTCTCTAAGCCGTTTCAGTTGTATGTACATGAACGAAGGGAAGTGGCCCTAGGAGTGCTCACACAGCTGTTAGGAGCATGGAGACGTCCAGTGGCTTATTTTTCTAAGCAATTGGATCAGGTTGCAAAGGGTTGGCCGGCATGTTTACGGGCGGTCGCAGCTACTGCCCTAGTGCTTGAGGAAGCCGAGAAGCTACCATTGGAAGGGGTTATGCAAATCTATACTCCCCATATGGTCCGAGCCTTATTGGATGCAAAGGGAGGGCTTTGGCTCACCCAGGCTCGGATTGCTCGGTACCAGGCTAAGCTGTTAGAGAACTCTGAAGTCACCTTACAGCCTTGACCCTCCCTTAACCCAGCCACTCTCTTGCCAGAAACAGAGGAACAGGAACATGACTGTTTAGAGATCATAGATGTCCAGTACTCCAGCCGTCCGGATTTAAAGGATATACCCCTCCCAAATGCAGATTATGAGTGGTACACTGATGGTAGCAGTACTGTAATAGCTGGGCAAAGGAGGGCGGGTTATGTTGTCGTGACCCTCCATGACACAGTGGAAGCTGAAGGTTCCCCTGCTGGGACCTCTGCCCAGCTTGCCGAACGGATAGCCCTGACCTGTGCACTTGAACTGTCAAAAGGAAAGCGGGTCAACATTTTTACTGATTCAAAGTATGCTTTTGGTGTGCTGCATGCTCATGCTGGCCTATGGAAGCAGAGGGGAATGCTGACAGCCCAAGGCTCCCCAGCCAAGTACGGGCCCCAAATCGTCCGGCTCCTAGAAGCCGTACAGCTTCCCTCGGAAGTGGCGGTGGTACACTGTAAAGCCCATCAAAGGGAGGATCAAGATGTGGCTAGAGGTAACGCCCGGGCAGATAGAGAGGCTAAGCATGCTGCCACCCTGCCATCCCCTCAGACTGAGAACGCCCATATGCATGCCCTTATCCCATCAGTAGGGGAGCTTCCAACCCCTCAGTACTCTGGGGAGGAGAGACAGCTAACTGAGAAACTCGGTCTCCGGGAAAAGGAGGGATGGCTCCATTCCCCCGAAGGGAAGGTCCTCTTACCAAAGGGCCTAATCCGGCCAGTTCTGCAGAAACTACATCAAACCACTGATGCTGGCAGGGAAGCACTTATCCAACTAATGGGAAAATACTTTATCACTTCCGGACTCCGACCCCTGGCTGCCCAGGTACAAGCGGACTGCTTAGTCTGCCAAAAGAATAACCCCTGACCGGGACATCCTGTGTCACCAGCTGCCCTAGAACCCACTCCGGGCCCCGGACAAGTGTGGCAAATAGACTTTACTGAGTTTCCCCGGACCCAAGTGTTCAAATATCTCCTTGTTATAGTGGATCGGTTCAGCGGATGGCCAGAAGCCTTCCCATGCCGTAACTGCACTGCCAGAACAGTGGCCCTCAAGTTTGTTAAGGAGATCATTCCTCGCTTTGGACTCCCCCTGTGGATGGAATCTGACAACAGGACACACTTCACGTCAAAAATCATTCAAAGCATCTCACATGCCTTACAGATCCCCTGGAAACTCCATACGCCCTGGAGACTGCAAGCCAGTGGGGTAGTGGAGCGTACCAATCAGACCCTTAAACGGCATCTTTCAAAAGTGTGCCAAGAAGCCTCACTGCGATGGCCTGATGCTTTGCCCCTCGTCCTACTCCGTATCCGCATTCTCCCAAAGGGTAGATTAGGGCTCAGTCCCTTTGAAATTATGTTTGGAAGGGCATGGCCTATGAATGGCACCCCGGTTCTGTCAGGGGAATGGGAGTTGGGTAATGGTTTTTTGTCACAGTATATGTGTTCCCTGTCTGCTGTTCTTTTGTCTCTTCACAGGTATACTAAGGATTCCCAGCCTCTCCCCTTGAACTCTCCTGTCCATTCCTTACAGCCCGGTGACTCCGTGCTTGTTCGTACCTGGAAAGACGAGCCTCTCCAGGAAAAGTGGAAAGGACCCTATACCGTCCTGCTGATCTCCCATACAGCGGCAAAGATCGAGGGACACAAGAACTGGATCCATCACTCTCGTCTGAAGGCAGTGCCCGCCCCCTCGTCAGCAGAACAGTGGACTGTCCAACCTGCTGACTCCTCATCTAGTGACGATCTCGGGCTAAAGCTACTGTTTAAAAGACACAAATAGCGGGCACCTTAATGCTAAAATGGGCCCCACCCAGATCCTGGGACCCTGGGTTGGGAAGACTCTGGTGATAATTAATTGGGTAACATTGTTATTCTCTGTATTGGTATTTCCAAACTGTGCATATCGGGAGCATAACTCCTTTGTTTCGCTTGCGCACCATGTTACTAATTTAACAAACCAGACTGACTGTTGGGTATGTGCTCCGACTCCACTATCCCCCAAAACGGGAATGCCCCTTGACATGCTGCCCTTGACCCTAGCAGAATTAGCCACCACCAAAGAGCAGGAAAGAACGGACTCGCCGTTCTGGAATAAGACCTCTTTACAGCAGGCCACCTATCAGGACCAGGAGTATTCAGTTGCAGTACTCACTGAGGGAGTGTTATGTTTTACCCGAAACCAATCTGATCACTATGGGCGTCCTGTGGGAAAAAGCTCCTGTGTTATTACACAGTGGGCTGATGGGTATTGGATAAAGACCAGGAGGGGAGGCCAGCAGTGTGGGTGTAATGGTTCCTCCCCTTTTAGGGAAGCTCTTACAAATAATCTTACCACAAAAAAGGGGTTTGGAAATGTAACTTGCAGTCCAGTTAACATCTCCAATGTAGCAAGCCAATGGTGGGTTTGTAGTGGTCCCTATGGCGAGTGTAATTTGAACGGCACAATTAGAAATGCCCCCACTTGTACCCAATCAGGAGGATGGGATGCCCCCCTAGGGGCATATGAACTGTTTGGAAAAGCAGCCTTAAATATCCCAGGAATCCCCTTAAGAAACAGTCCTTACTGGGCCCTACAGGGTCACTATTTTGTATGTGGCCGAAAGGCTTACAAGGTGCTGCCAGCCAACTGGACAGGTAGCTGTTATATAGCTCATGGAGTTCCTCATCTTTCCATAACTGCCACACTGCCCAAAGGAAAGATTAGAAATGCCCGAGACACTTCTGTTGAGTCACGAGAAAAGACCCTGCGGCGACTGACTAAGGCATTGGAGGGCAATATGAAGAATTCCCTCACAACCGAGAAGGGTTGTAGGGTGCTCTGTACTGGGAATAGCGCCACTGGTTTCCGGACCAGCCATGGCATGCATAGGCCGCTATACTGTAAGGCTGCAGATGGTACTTGAGAAGGTGGCCTTAGAGTTAGAGGACTCGGTTAGTGATTTAGGGTCAGCAGTAAAAACATTAAATAAAGAGGTACAGCAGCTCAGCCTCCAAAACAGGCTGGCTTTGGACTATCTCTTGGCATCCCAAGGAGGGGTTTGTGCCCTCATCGGGCCCCGATGTTGTGTATATGTAAATGATAGCAGTTATGAGATCTATGAAAAGGTGGTACAGGCTGAGGCCCATGCCCAAGCCGGAGCACAGGTTGCCTGTACTGCCCCAGAGAATGATTGGTTGCAAACCTTGTTTTCAGGCTGGGGTTTGTCGTCTTGGCTCGGTGGTTTATTTAGCCTGCTATTGAAAATTCTCTTTCCTGTATTGCTTATATTACTGGTATTATGCTGTGCAGTATTATGTGTTAGGGCCCTTTTGCAAAAGTTAATAAGTCATTCTCTTCAGGGCTATCACAAAGTGCTTATGCAAAGTCCTATTGTAAAGAAATAAGTAGCCCAAGTGAGAAAACTCAGAGCCAAGGTTGAGTGTTCTCAAAGGGGGGAGTTGTTGGGGACACTGGGGCATGGCCACTAGGTAACTCGAGGGGATGGAAGACCACGAGTGTCGATGAAGCCCCCTCGCACCAGGCCCAGGTGTCCTTGGCCCCCCCCTCCCGACCGGAGGCACTCGCAGCAGCTCTGCGTACTAGGCCCAAGTGTCCTTGGCCTCCCCGCCTGGAGGCACACACAGCAGTTATGCTGAGGATCTGCAACAAGCAGAGTCAGACTGCCTGAAACTAAGCAAGGCCAAACAGGGCAGATATGGAAGAACAATGCTGAATAAAGCAGCTTTATGTATAGTTTAACAAATGATACAGAGAACCAGGGAACTAGCTGGGAACTGGATTGGGTGGCTATATGGATACTTGGGGCAGCTTGCTATTGGATAAGTATGCTGGGAAAAAGGATGTATAAAAGCCTGTGTAACTTCCTGCTCTGGGTTCAGGATTTGAGATTTTATTCTCCCTGTACCTTTTTGCAGCTGCAAATAAACTTTTCTGCTTCTCCACCCCGTTGTGATTATTGGGTGTAGCACACCGGGTAACGAACCAACTCCAGCTGTTGTTCAGCCTCTCGGCACTGGGTGCCGGCAACAGAACTTTTTTCAAATGATCAACGTAATCCAAAGTGGCATTTCTAGTTCAAAGGTTGCATTGTGAGTGTAAAACCATTTTGAACCAGCTCTATTACTGTATAACAAGATGAGTTTATTTGTCATGCTGCATTGTTTGGGCCACGTTCCAAGTGGTATTTCAGTTTTTGCACCGCTCTTCTCTTCTTGCGTCTGCCCCTCTCGTACGCTGTGGCCTTAATCTTGGCCCTGGAAACACTTACGTGCATGTTTCACTTTAATGACTGCTGTGAATAATTCCATTTCAATGGGACAACTCTGAGGTCGGGTTTACGCTACGGCCCTGTATCGGTGTAACTACGTCATTTATTTAGTTTTCTTTCTTTTATATATGAAAGTTATTGAGAGGTTAAAGCAGGTAAAATACATGAACAGGTTCGGACAGTCCGAGTTTGTCAGTGCAAAGTGACAGCAGAGATGTGGGATCTGATAGTTTTCCAGAAGTCTCTCAGGGTTACCCAGGATAACTTTGGGGATCTCTGTCTTGCATCGGGAATGTTCCCTGAAAGTGTCCAAACAGCTCAGAGCTACAGAACTATTCCCTGGATCCATTCTTATAGCTGTCTTCCCCCGAAAGCGGTCTGGCAAGTGTTCCTGTCAGCTCTTTGCTAAGTTATCTGCCAAAACACTAGACTTTTCAGGTGCCGAAGTAGCCCCTGGAATCATGGTGAAATTATCCTCCCCGTCACCACCAAAATTGGAAATGGTGCCCCGGAGTGCACGGTACCCTACCGTGCTTCCCCCATAGGAGCTGCATGAACAGGCAACTCTGCAAGTTCTCTGCATGCCTCTGCAAGTGACCCCCATGCCTCTCCATTTCCTTGGCCACATGTATCCTGTCCCCATGCGGGCGGCTAATCCAGAAAAAGAGGGAAAGAGCTCACCACTGCGACCACCTGAGGGAGGTGTTGGGGTGAGATCAGCTGTTCAAAGGAGGCAATAGGGACAGAATCGGAGACTTGAAGCTCCTCGAGTGACCTCTGACCTTTCCAGACCTGCTCTTCAATCAGACACAGCGATTTTAAAGTTGAATGTGATTGTAACTAGACCCATTTGAAACCCTTCACCACACAAGACAAAGCCCGTAGGATTCATCATGAACTATTTATTTCTCCTCCCCTGGCTCCCTGCAGCCACCTTGGAGCTTTCCCTCATCTCTCCCAGGCTGGGCTCACTTGATTGCAGGAGCTCAGCGGAGGGTCCAGCTTTGCTCTTTCGCTTCCATTCTTCACGTCTTTGGGTGGCTGCATTTGCAGCTGAGCAGCCTGATGGAAACATTGAGTCCTCTGTCTCGGCAGGCAGGCCCAGCCGCGAAAGCCAAAGACTCCCTGAGAACAGGGGGAGGTTCGCCTGAACTCTCAGGAACGGAGGCTGGGCCCATAGGGTAGGGTTACCATATTTGAACTTTCAAAAAAGAGGACTGTCACGGAGTGTGGGGGAGTCCAGGCCCTGCACCCCTCTTCCTGGGATTCACTGAGACTCTCAGCCAGCCAGTAAAACAGAAGGTTTATTGGACAACAGGAACACAGTCCAAAACAGAGCTTGTGGGTACACCCAGGACCCCTCAGTGAAGTCCTTCTGGGGGAGCAGGGAGCTTAGACCCCAGCCCTGGGGTTCCCTGAGTTCCTCCACCCAGCCCCAAACTGAAAACTAAACCCACCCAGCAGGTTCCCTGCTGCAGCCTCCGTCCACATTCCTGGGCAGAGGTGTCACCTCCCCCTCCCCCTCCTGGCTCAGGTGACAGGCTCTCAGGTCTCCCCTCCCCAGGGCACATTCCCAGGTCAACACTCCCCCCTCCCTGCTGCGTCACATCGTCACATCTCTCCCCCCTTCGAGACTGAACGGAGCGGGGTCACTGTGACCAGTGACCTGGGGAAGTTCGGGGCCCCCTCTCCGGGACAGCGCATCCGCTATCAGGTTGGCCCTTCCCTTCACATGGACCACGTCCATGTCGTAATCCTGCAGGAGCAGGCTCCACCTCAGGAGCTTGGCGTTGGCTCCTTTCATCTGGTGCAGCCAGGTCAGGGGAGAGTGGTCGGTGTAGACGGTGAAGTGTCGCCCGAAGAGATAGGGCTCTAGTTTCTTGAGGGCCCACACCATGGCCAGGCACTCCTTCTCGATGGCCGCGTAGTGTTGCTCCCGGGGTAGCAACTTCTTGCTCAGGTACACGATGGGGTGTCTCTCCCCCTTTTCATCCTCCTGCATTAACACCGCCCCCAGTCCCGTGTCGGAGGCGTCGGTGAACACCACAAAGGGCTTGTCAAAGTCTGGGTTTGCTAGAACTGGGCCACTGACCAGAGCCTCCTTCAGCGCCCGGAAAGCCTCCTGGCACTGCTCGGTCCAGACCACCTTGTCTGGCTTCCCCTTCTTTCATAGCTCAGTGATGGAGGTGGCTATGGCGCTAAAGTGGGGCACAAATCTTCGGTAGTATCCTGCCATCCCAATAAAGGCTTGGACCTGCTTTTTGGTGTGGGGAGCGGGCCAGTCTCTGATCACCTCCACCTTGGCCGGTTCCGGCTTTAGGCGGCCGCTCCCCACCCGATGGCCCAGGTAAGATACTTCAGCCATCCCCACCTTGCACTTCTCTGCTTTGACAGTCAGCCCAGCCCCCTGGAGTCGGTCCAGCACTTGTCTAACCTGGGACACGTGGTCCTCCCAGGTCTGGCTAAAGACACAGATGTCGTCAATATACGCCACGGCAAAACTCTCCATCCCCCTCAGGAGCTGGTCCACCAGGCGCTGGAAGGTGGCCGGCGCTCCCTTGAGGCCGAAAGGCAGGGTCAGAAACTCATAGAGTCCCAGAGGGGTGATAAAGGCTGATTTCAGCCGGGCATCTGCATCCAGCGGCACTTGCCAGTAGCCCTTTGTAAGGTCCATGGTGGTAAGGTACCGAGCTCCTCCCAGCTTGTCTAGGAGCTCGTCCGGCCTGGGCATGGGGTAGGCATCCGATACAGTGATGGCATTGAGCTTCCGATAGTCCACACAGAACCGGACTGACCCATCCTTTTTGGGGACCAGCACCACCGGCGAGGCCCAAGGGCTGGCCGATGGCTGGATCACCCCCAAAGCCAGCATGTCCCGGACCTCTCTTTCCAGGTCCTGAGCAGTTTTCCCTGTGACTCGGAAGGGGGAGCATCTTATCGGCGGGTGCAACCCTGTCTGCACCCGGTGGACAGTCAGATTAGTGCGTCCAGGCTGGTTGGAAAACAGCTGTCGGTACGGATGCAGCACCCCCCTGACCTCGGCTTGCTGGGCAGGGGTGAGCTGATCCGAGAGGGGGATTGTTTCCAGGGGGGAACCAGCTCTGGTCCCAGGGAATAGATCTACTAAAGGGTCATCTCCCTGCTCCTCCCACTGACCACACACAGCTAACACCACATTCCCCCTGGCATAATATGGCTTCATCATATTCACATGGTACACCCGGCGGTGGTGGGCCCGGTTCGACAGCTCCACCACATAGTTTACCTCATTGAGCTGCTTGACGACCTTGAACGGGCCCTCCCAGGCGGCCTGTAGTTTGTTCTTTCTCACGGGGATGAGAACCATCACCTGATCCCCGGTGGCGTAGGCACGGGCCCGCGCCGTGCGGTCATACCAGACCTTCTGCTTCCTCTGGGCTCTGGCCAGATTCTCCCTGGCCAGGCCCATGAGTTCAGCCAGTCTCTCTCGGAAGGTCAGGACATACTCCACCACTGACTCTCCATCGGGAGTGGCCTTCCCCTCCCACTCGTCTCTCATCAGGTCCAGGGGGCCCCTCACCCTCCTTCCATATAACAGTTCGAAAGGCGAAAATCCGGTAGACTCCTGGGGCACCTCCCTGTACGCGAACAGCAGGTGAGGTAAGTACTTGTCCCAATCCTGCGGGTGCTGGTTCATAAAGGTTTTCAGCATCATCTTTAGCGTCCCGTTAAACCTCTCCACCAGCCCATTGGACTGGGGGTGATACGCTGAGGCCCAGTCATGCCGGACCCCACATTTCTCCCACAAGCACCGGAGCAGGGCCGACATGAAGTTGGAGCCTTGGTCTGTCAAGACTTCCCTGGGGAACCCCACTCGGCTGAAAATGGTCAGGAGCGCATCTGCCACGGTGTCTGCTTCAATGGAAGCTAAGGGCACGGCCTCGGGGTAGCGGGTGGCGAAATCTACCACCACCAGAATGTATTTCTTCCCCGACCGGGTCGTCTTGCTGAGAGGCCCCACGATGTCCATGGCCACCTTCTGGAAAGGCTCCTCTATGATGGGCAAAGGTCTCAACGCCGCTTTCCCCTTGTCCCGGGCCTTCCCCACCCTCTGACAGGGGTCACAGGATCGGCAATACTGCCGGACGGTGGTAAAGACCCCGGGCCAGTAAAAGTTCTGTAGCAACCTCTGCCGGGTGCGCCGGATTCCCTGGTGCCCTGCGAGGGGGATGTCATGGGCCAGGGACAGGAGCTTGCGGCGGTACTTCTGGGGGACCACCAGCTGCCTCCTGATCCCACAGGACTCCCCTTCCCCTGGGGGAGCCCATTCTCGGTACAGGAACCCCTTCTCCCACAGGAACCTCTCCTGGCAGCCTCTCCTCATGGTCCGTCCCTCACTGAGGTCGGCCAGGTCCCTGAGCTTCTGCAAGGAGGGATCTTTCCTCAACTCGGCCTGGAACTCAGCGGCTGGGGAAGGGATGGGGCCCGGTTCCCCCTCCGTGGCCAGGTCTGAGGCCGCAGCCTCTCTGAGCCGTGCCCCTCGGCGCTCCCTCCCCACCCGAGTAGGGTCTCGCGCCTCCAGTGTGGTACCCTCCCCAGGGTCAGGTCGCAGTGCCCCTCGCCGGCTCTGGCTACGGGTCACAACCAGGGCGGTCTGGGGGTCGCTTGGCCAGTCCTCTAGGTCTCCCCCCATCAAAACTTCAGTGGGCAAATGGTGGTGTACCCCCACATCCTTGGGGCCCTCCTTGGTCCCCCATTTCAGGTGTACCCTTGCCACGGGCACCTTAAATGGGGTCCCGCCCACCCCCGTCAGGGTCAGGTAGGTGTTGGGCACCACCCGATCTGGGGCCACCACCTCGGGCCGGGCCAGCGTCACCTCCGCGCCCGTATCCCAGTATCCATTGACCTTCCTCCCATCCACCTCCAGGGGAACAAGGCACTCTCTCCGGAGGGACAGCCCCGCACCCACCCTGTAAACCGAGCACCCTGAGTCCAGAGCCTCCAGCCCTCTGGCGGGGCTGGCTGGGGGTACTCTTCCCTCCTGAGCAGGTGGCAAACTGGTAGCCCCCCTTTCCTGGGTCGCCTGCCCCTCGTCCAGCTGAGTCCCTACCCAGTTAACCCTGGGTAGGTTGGGTCTGCTCAGTTTGTCCCTGAGCCCGGGGCACTGGGCCCGTACATGGCCTCTCTGGCCACAGTGATAGCAGCTCAGGTCACGTTGGTCCCCTCGAACGGGTCGGAGGGGCCCGACACCAGGCGTTCCCCTTTGGAGGGGGTTCTCCCTATTTCCCCGCTGGGAGGCCCCATGGTGACTCTCTCTCTGCATCGGGGGGGGCCTGTTCTTTTGGGACTCCTCCCGGCTACCCCCTGACCGACTGTTCACAAACTCGTCGGCCAGCTGCCCTGCATGCTGGGGGTTCGCGAGCTTTTTGTCCACCAGCCACAGCCTCAGGTCGGAAGGGCACTGTTCATACAGGTGCTCCAGTACAAACAGGTCAAGCAGGTCCTCTTTAGTTTGGGCCCCCGCTGTCCACTTGCGGGCATATCCCTGCATCCTGTTGACCAGTTGTAGGTAGGTGACCTCAGGCGTTTTACGCTGACTCCGGAACCTTCTCCGGTACATCTCGGGGGTCAGCCCAAACTCACGGAGCAGGGCCTGTTTGAACAGTTCATAGTCCCCTGCCTCTGCCCCTGTCATCCGGCTGTAGACCTCCACGGCTTTGGGGTCCAGTAAGGGGGTGAGGAACTGGAGCCTGTCTGCAGGGTCAACCCTGTGCAGCTCGCAGGCATTCTCAAAGGCCGTCAGGAAGCTATCTATGTCCTCCCCCTCCTTCCGCTGGGCCAGGAAGCACTTATCAAAGCTCCTTGCAGTCTTGGGTTCCCCCTCACTCACCGCAGCCGGGGCCCCACTGCTCCTCAGCCTGGCCAGCTCCAGTTCATGCTGTCTTTGTTTCTCCTTCTCCTGCTGCTCATGTTGACGTTCCCTCTCCTTCTCCTGACGTTCCCTCTCCTTCTCCTGACGCTCCCTCTCCTTCTCCTCCTGCTCATGTTGACGTTGTTTCTCCTTCTCCTCCTGCTCATGTTGACGTTGTTTCTCCTTCTCCTCCTGCTCATGTTGACGTTGTTTCTCCTCATGTTGACGTTGTTTTTCATGATCCTCCAGCTCCCTCATTTTCCTCTCCCTCTCCCATTCCAGCCGCATCCGCTCCAGGGATGGGGAGCTCCGCTGGGAGGATCCCCTGCTGGCTGCTGGGGTCAGGGGGCCCTCGGTATTCGCTGGGCTTCCCACAACCCCTCCCCCAGGCATAGGTAGGAAGGGTCTCGGGGTGTCCTGGGCAGCAGTCTGACCCCTCCCAGCCTGGTCAGGCCCCAGGGCCCACGCTGCGTCCGCCGGGCGGCTTCCCTCAGGGACAGGGATCGGGTCATCCAAGCGATCCCTCTCCTCCAGCTGGGCAATCAGCTGTTCCTTGGTGGACCTCCCGACGCGCAGCCCCCTCTGCCTGCACAGCTCCACCAGGTCGCTCTTAAGGCGTTTAGCGTACATCTCCCGGCTGGCCACTCGCAGGCCGGGCAGCTGTCCACGGTTTCCAGGAAAAGCCCCTAGTGTGCCAGTCCTTCTTGAGGTCACCACCTCTTTGCCAGGGTCGAGCTGCAGACTCCTCCGCCCCTGGGACCGCTCGCTGCAATCCCCCGGGGGACCCTGTTACTGCAAAAGTCCTTCTCTCTGGTCACACACTCCCAGGGGTTAACCGCCCCCTGAAACCGTCTCTCTCTGAATCTTCAGCACGCCTGGTCCCCGTCAATCCCCCTTCGTTTTACTGTTCCCCAGTCACTTACTGCAGGAAGCGCCGTTCACGGGGTGCAGTAGATCCCACCGCTGCCACCAGTTGTCACGGAGTGTGGGGGAGTCCAGGCCCTGCACCCCTCTTCCTGGGATTCACTGAGACTCTCAGCCAGCCAGTAAAACAGAAGGTTTATTGGACAACAGGAACACAGTCCAAAACAGAGCTTGTGGGTACACCCAGGACCCCTCAGTGAAGTCCTTCTGGGGGAGCAGGGAGCTTAGACCCCAGCCCTGGGGTTCCCTGAGTTCCTCCACCCAGCCCCAAACTGAAAACTAAACCCACCCAGCAGGTTCCCTGCTGCAGCCTCCGTCCACATTCCTGGGCAGAGGTGTCACCTCCCCCTCCCCCTCCTGGCTCAGGTGACAGGCTCTCAGGTCTCCCCTCCCCAGGGCACATTCCCAGGTCAACACTCCCCCCTCCCTGCTGCGTCACATCGTCACAAGGACACTCCGGGGCGGGGGGGTGGAGTTGTAGCCCTGCCCCCTACCTACTCCCTCCCACTTCCTGCCCCCTGACTGCCCCCCACAGAACTGCCAACCCATCCAACCCCCGCTGCTCCTTGTCCCCTGATCGCCCCCTCCCAGGACCCTGCTCTCTATCTAAGCCTTCCTTCTCCCTGTCTCCAACTGCCCCCTCCTTAGACCCCCCCAACCTAACTGCCCCCCTAGAACTTCCCCCCTACCTGTCCCCTGACTGCCCCACCCCCTATCCGCACCCCCGCCCCCTGACAGACCCCCGGGTCTCCCACACCTATCCAACCACTCCCTGTCCTCTGACTGCCCTCGCAGAACCCCCAACCCATCTACCCCCCCTGCTCCCTGCCCCTGACATTGCCCCCAAACCTCCGCCGCATCCAAACCCCCTGCTCCCTGTCCCTTGTCTCCCCGACCCCTCTCCATATGCCCACCCCCGACAGGCTCCCTCCAGAACCCCTGACCCATCCAACCCCTCCTGCTCCCTGTCCCCTGACTGCCCCTTGGGACCCCATGCCCCTTCTCCAGCCCCCCGGCCCCCGTACCCTGCTGCTCAGAGCACTGTGTCTGGGGTGCGGAGCCAGACACAGTGCCGCGCTCCCCCGCAGAGCGTGCAGCTCCCCCCCCCCAGCCCCCAGAGTGCTGCATTGGGAGGGAAATCCCGGCCCTTTGGAGAGTTTTACAAATTCCTCCCAGAGGGCGATTTAAAACCCAAAAAGCCGGTCATGTCCGGGAAAATCCGGACGCATGGTAACCTGACCACAGGGACTCCAGGATCTGCAGCTGCTGCCACCTCTATGGTGAATCCTCCGACTCATCACCAACCAGCTCTTCCCCATTCTCCCAGCCGGCCCCACGGTCTGACCGTGCAGGAGAACAGAAACCCTTTGGGACAGCAGGAGAGTCTCCTCAATGCCGCACACTTTGCATGGCTTCCCGCGGTCACCGGGAAACACGACTACCCTGCCCCCAGCAGTCTCTCAAGGAGCTGCCGGCGCAGTCACTGGGCACCCACTCGTAATGGTCTCGGGCAGTGGCATTGCAGAGGGAGCTGAGCAGACCGTCCCTTCTGTGACTTCCTGAATTGCTGCCAGGACGGATTCTCTTCTGCGCTAGGGAGAGTCCCCGAGGACAAGCAGCTGTGGTAGGGGAGGGGGCAAGACAAGCTCTCCCCCTGAGCCCTTGACTAGCAGGCAAGCAGGACTCTGGGAGCCAAGGGATCGGTGTGTCTTGCTGGGAGAGCAGAGCTGGAGAGCAGAAAAGGGCACTGGAGGAATTGTAGAAAAGTTAGTGTCATGGCTGGGTCATGGGCAGCCAGACCTAGTGGTCAGAGGCAGAGTCCACACTCACGAGACAGGAGTCGAGAGCCAGCTGGGTCAGGACACTGGAAGAGCATAAGCAAAAGACCAAATTGTGTTCAGCACCTCAAGTCAGATGAGTCACCCCGAGTCCGCATGCCAGGAAATCAAGCCTGGGGAGTGGGAGCAGGAACAGCCAACACACGGTCCAGAGCCGGGGAGGAGCTCGGGTGTTCAGACAGCTTCTTGTTCCTGCTGCTGGTTTAAGGAGGTCCCGGGGGCAGATTAGCTGCTCTGGGACTCTGCCAATAGGAGCCTCAAACTGGGTCTGGACTTCGTCAGTCCTAGGTAAGCAGTTTTTCGTCGGCTTCCAGGTGGCGTGCTGGAGGGTGGCTGCTCCCAGGAACCCTGCAGACCCGGGTTAATGACCCATGGGTCATGACAGTGAGTGATCTCTCCCTGCTCAAACCTCCTGCACGAAACAGTCTCCAGGGTCCCGGACGCATCCTCTGAGAAGAAATAAACACAGTCACGAGGACAAATAGGCTATGGAACAGGAGCCCCCTCTTTGTTGCAACAGCCCCAAGTGCCCGGAAGAGTGGATGGTTCTTACCTCCAGGAGATGCCTGGGATCTTCCATCTAAGCCTCAATGGGACCCTTGTTTCTTGGTCTGACAGGATGAGATCATCTGTCTCCACTGCTCCCTGCGCTGGGCTGGCTGCAGCACACATTTGTGTAAGAGGCTGGGCCAGAGAGATGTTACAGTCAGGGTCCAGGCAGCCCAGAAGGAGAACAGAGGGTCTGAAACCACAAGACGAAGCAATCAAATCAGCGGATTCAACAGAGAAGTTTTCTACCCTACAGGGACATCAAAGAAGGTCTGTTAGGAAAGCTGAGATGTTAGTCTGGAAACTGCTAAGGCAAAGATTGTGACTTGTTAAGATTCAGTTTAAGTCACTACAAAGTGTGTTGTGTTTTGTTTCTCTCTTTGAAATTTGTCTCTTTCTCTTGCTTAGTTTCACTTAAATCTCTTCTTTGTTACTGCGCTTCCCAAAGCACCTCAGGGTTGTGTGTTTGAGTGAAGTGTGAGTCTCCAGCCTACCCAACAGGCTGAGCTGTGCCCTGTCTCTCTGAAGGTAGGGAATAATTTCTGAGCGGTGCTGGGCCCAGAGTCCAAGGGCAGTTCACCAGACATCTCCTGTGAAGCCCAAAGAGACCAAAGGAGCAGGAGAGATTCAGGCCCCACTGATCCATGGGAACTTCCCACAGAAGAGGCTACACAGGGCTCCAGACACAGCCAGCAGGATCCCTCCCACAAGCTGGGCCATGTCCTTCCCCTCCCAGCCCCACAGCTTCCTCCCCACCCCAGCCTCAGGAACCCCTCCCACCTCCCTGCTCTCCCCACCCACTCTCCAATACCAGGCTGTTTCCAGAATGGAAGCAGGTGCGTACCAGAGTTCACTCACCGCTAGATGCTGGCCAGGCCTCGTGTCACCGCTTTCTAGCTGGGCTAGCAACCCCGCTGAGACTCACTCTTCCAGTTTGTTGGCTGGGAACTCAGCCCTTTACTCCACTCCTTCCAGGGTTCTGCTCCTTCCAAACAAAGTCCAAAAATGTCTTGAACAGAAACAAGGCCTTTCACCCTCGTGGGGAGTTCTCTCTCAGCCTGATTTCGGCTCGGCCTGCCCTTCTTGGGTTTCTAGAGTCTTCTATGTCCCCTTCCTTAGGGATGGTGAGAGAAGCCGGTCCTACCCTGGACTCCAGGGTTTGGCCCAAGGCCATCTACTGAACAGCTCGCTCTGCTTCTGGACTTTTGCTGCTGTTTTCCCTTGTTTCCTCTCAGGTGGGGGGCTCACTTGGTCATCAATTTGGCCTAGCCCCAGGCTAGGCAGCCATAGGCCAAGCCACCCTCTTCGATACCCTCCTCCTTCAAATCCGGTCCAGCCCAGCTGACAGGTTTGCTGAGGGGATGGTGAAACCCCATTGCTGATCAGAAGGAGGTCAGAGTCTGTTCTCTAGGAGCTGAAGGTCCGTTTGTCCTGCTGCGGGAAGTGGAGCTGGAGAGCGGAGATGTTAGGTGAAAGAGACTGCATGATGGAGTTGGAGACTGAGGGACGGGAGCCTCCTCCCACAAACGCTCCCAGGAGAACAGGTTTGAGGAGTTCTCTGGGGAGTCTCTTGCTAGGAAAAGAACAAGGGTGGCACATTGATGGAGATGTCTCTGTGCCAGGGATGGGGGAAGCTCCCAGCCAGGCTATGCAGCAGAGATCCCATTTCTCCCCCAAGAAACCCATATGAGCCAGGCTATGCAGCAGAGATCCCATTTCTCCCCCAAGAAACCCAGATGCCCAAAGAAGTCAATGGCTCTTACCTCCACGAGGGAGCGGGGTCTTCCCTCTCAGCCTCTTTGAGAACTACCACTGCTTGGTTTCCTCTGACCAGGGACCTGCCCCCACTGCTCCCTGAGGTGGTTCAGCTTCTGACAGCACCCATCTGGGAGGCTGTCACACACCCCAGGGCCTAGAAGACATGGGGGGAGGAGGCTCCTCTTCATGTCACACTCTGAGAGCCCAGAGAAGGGCCAAAGGAAGAATAAAGGGCAGGAGATGAAGCTAGCCCTGAGTCTCTGTCCCATCCTCACCTCCTCAAATGTGGAGCTTCCTGAGCTTCAGTTGGGCAGACAGTCTGTCGCCCTGACACAAAGGTCCTTCTGCGCCATATGGGGCAGGAAGATCTCTGCCTGGGAGCACGGAGAATGGGATGGGGGTGAGATCTAGAAGGAAAGAGGGGAGGGGTATGGGTGTGAGGGAAAGAGCTCCTGCCCCAGATGAAGGAATTTGGGGGGCCGAGGGAAGGACCCGGCTCCACAGAGAGGGGAGAGAATTTCTGTGAGTGCCAGGGGCCTCCATTTCCTCTTCCACTAGCCCCCCATTTACAGTGAGACAGAGCAGTACCTGCAGCAGGGAGCGGGACTTGCTGAACAGGGAGGGGAACCTTGAAGAGCATCAGATGAGCCACAGCCCTTGCAGCACCTCGGGCATCTGGTGCAAGTGCCTGATGATGTGAAGCTGGCACATGACCTTGGCTGTGACATCCTCGTGCTGCAGGGGAACGAGAACATGTCAGAGACTGAGACACTCCCCGGGAATCAGGGAGGATGAAGGGGACCTGGAATCAGCACCATCATTTCCACCCAGCAGCTGCTCATGTCTGAGTGGTGGATTCACCCTCCCGACCCCCAGGATGGAGGCTTGCTGTCCTCTCTAGTGACCTCCAGTGCCAACCCCCTTCCTTGTCGGCTGAACTCCTGCCACCTCCCCATCCGTGCCCCTGACAGCTGTTCCACCTCCAACCCACCTGGGGACACCGCTCAAGTTCGGAGAACCCTCTCCTCCACCCCTACCTCCATCCCCACCCAGGTAGGGGGCTCTAGCAGGGTGGCGGGGGGCAGGAGGGATTCTGGCAGCAGTGAAGTGGGATGGGGAGAGCTTGAGACCTTTCCCCAAGTCACCCCAGTGACAAAAGCTGAAGCCACAGGATGGTAGCCCTGGTGAACGGGGCAGGTCAGCAGCCTCTGCCGACTGAATCCTCCCAATATCTCGAGAGTGGGTCCAGCCCTACCAGCAGCAAGACCAGCTTCCCACGCCCATGTGCCTCAGCCCTTCCTGCTCAGTCGCCAGCACCAGTCAGTCCTTGGCCTCCCAGGCTGCCAGGGAAGGGAGCAACTCTCGATGGTGGCTCGGGTGACATGGACACTAGGCTATGGGGAAATGGGTGCAGCTCTGTGGGGCAGGAAAGGTTCCCAGAGGGCACTTAGGGGACTCTCCTGTCCTTCCCAGGAGTGATAGCAGAGCACCACATCCTAAGAAGAGAAGTCCATGAAGTCCAGAAGTCCCCACTAGGCTCCTTGCCACCAGGCCAGCGAATGGCGATAGGATGGGAATGAGGCCCTGGCCCCCACCTCAAGCTCCTGAGTCGATTGCAGCTGCTTACCGTGACCCCCATCAGTTGCTGGGCTTCCCCCAGGAGGGAGTAGATGAGCACCAGCCCAGCCTGGCTGACACGCAGCAGGGGGTCGTGGATGGCCAGCACTGCTGTCTGCACAAAGGATCTCTTCTGCCCGATGGAGAAGAATTTTCCAAAGACCTAAAACCAAGAGGACACGAGGCTCGAGCAGATTGCCCACAGCCAGTCTCCAAGTCCTGGCCGTACAATGGCCTCTAGTGCCCCAAAGGGCGGGGAAGAGAGCTGCTGTGGCCAAGGCACTTCATTCCCCAGGAGGCTTTCAGGCTCCCAGGGCTCAGGGAAGCCCCTTTATTAAAAGGTCGCAGATGCTTAGGGACCAAAGCCTCCAGTGGCTCTTTCAGGAGGGCAATTTATGGCAGGGGCCAGGATGGGCTGGAAATGGATCTCTAATGTGTGTGAGCAGGCCCACTCTGCTGTGCAGGGCACAGAGACCACAGGGGACCCTGTCTTGCTTCCAGCAGAGAGATCTCCTGCACCTCAGTGGCTAGAGGAGTGTGTGTGTGTTGTGGGGGGCGAGGGGGTTGGAGCTGACAGACCAAAGGTCTCTTCCCCGCAGCTTAGTGATTTCTCTCGTCGCTGGGAATGGCCTCTGCAGCTCCTTGGTTTCTTCACAGGGAATCCAACTTGCAGCCTGACAAGGACAAGGAGACTCATGGCCCAGTCCCCATCCCAGACACTCCTCGGAGACTTTTCTTCCGCTGCAGGAATTCAGCTTGTGGGAGGCGAGACAAGCTCACACAGTCTCTCTCACGGGGCATCTGTGGAGCAGCGTTCTGTCGATGCCCTTGTCGATCCAGGAGCCACTCCAAAGCCTCCTCTGTCATGTTGTGGAAATCACCCATTTCACCTTTGACTCCAGTCTGGGGGCACTGTGTTACGGTGTGTTCGAAGGTTTGGATATTCTCACCACAGTTGTGAGACGGGGGCGGGGGGGTGTCTTTGATTTTCTACTTGTGCAGCAAGGATCCGCAACTTGGCTCAGTGACAATGTACTTCTTTGGAACAGTGGCTGAGGTCCAGATACTCTGCCATTCCCTGGCCGGGTCTGGAGACATGAGGGAGGCGCATGTGGTCCATATTGGCTCTGGAGCTCACTATGTCCCCTACCCAGTTCCCAGGTTGGGGCATTCTGCTTCCTGACCGGCAATGGAATTGGGCAAAGCCCACCTCCTTTCTCTGCTTCTACAGGGTGCGGGGAATTAAACAAGGGTCTGATCAAGCAATCGTGACTGACTGACTCAGGGCTCTCCTCTCAGACACTTGGGGATCAGCCAGGAGGTCAAGGAGTACAGAGACACCCAGAACCATAATCCTATATTAACTCACCCACCCGGGGATCCTCCTTATGCCACGTAGCAATGCAGCCATGTAAGACACTCAAATCACGGCAACTAGCGAGGTTCCAATGTGGGACCTTTAGCACCAGCCTGTCCCACTGGTTGCTGGACGAGGAACTCTGAGCTGGAAATAAGGAGCGGGCTCTTTTCCTGTCTCCAGGAGGCATCCGCTGCAGGGAACCCAGCCAGCCACACTCCCTGAGCTGTGTCATGCCCTGGCACAGTGCCCTTACCTCCCCCACTGTGGCTGTATTCTTATAGCCCAAGAGCCTTCTGTCCTGGTGCCAGTCATAGCACCAGAGATCTTCCGCATCATGTATGGTCAGGCCTGGAAGAGAGAGAGAGAGAGAGACTTTTCTCATTCTGGTTGCAGTTTCTGTGTCCTTCCAATCCCATTGGTGGCTGCACAGTGGAGTGGAGAAGAACAGAGGCAGAGAGAGACTTGTCCTCCAGCTGGGGTCAGTCTGAGAGAACTGGTCTGGGGTCCCATTATCCACCTGTGGTCACTCATAGTCCCCTATTGGGTTCCGTGTCCCAGCTGGGTTCCTTACCCCTCTGTTGGAGCAGCAGTTGGTAGAGCCGGTAAGTCCCCTCCCTGGCCTGCCGGCTGATGTCCTTGTCTGGATCGCTGACAAATAGAGCCAGCTGGGCCACATGGTGACCCATCCTAGGGAACTCAGCTGAGATCTAACGGAAGGGAGAGGAGAGGGGACTCCATCAGCATTTTCCTCTCAGCTCCCTGTCCCCCCTGGGCCAGAGGGCTCCTTCTCTTTAGCCCCTCTGCAGAAGATGCTGGGGGAGAGGAGCTTGAGATCGACCCTTCATTTGCTCTGCTGCCAAGGGAGCCCGGAGCTGCTTTGGGATGCCAAGCAGGGGCTGGAGCATGGGCCCCTTAAAGGCCCAGGGACAACACTGAACCAGGACAAGAAGAACTTGACTCAAGCCTAGCTCAGTCCTGCTCTGACTCTGCCTCCCCATGAAGAACCCTCCTAACCCACAGCCCTGGCAGCAGCAGATCCTGCAGCCCGCTGGAGCCAGCCCGCCTCCGCCTGGAGCCAGCAAGCTGGGCTCGGAGCTCACTTACGTCAAACTCAGGGAGGGTGACTGTGTATCTCAGCAGGGCTGTGCTGCTCCTGATAGCCCTGGCTCGCTCCTGCGACACCCTGGACACGACCCACAAGTTGACATGCTGTGGGGAAAGGAGGCAGGTCAGACTCAGTGGCCAGGTGCACCTGCTTTGCAAATGAGCCCCACGCCCCCAGCCCCAGGGGCCTGAGACATTCTGCGCAGGGGGGAATAGCTGAGTCCTTGATGGCAGAGCTTTAGAAGGGGATTCTTTCCCCCAGGACGCAGCTTGTACCCTGCAGGTCACAACTTCTCAGTGTCTCTCTAGACTGGGACAATGTTCGGGGTCGGGGCTGGTCCCATCCTCCCAGAACTCCTGATTCCTGAACAGTTCACCAGAAAAGGAGACTGAACCCTCGGCCCTTCCCTGCTACGAAAATGCTTGCGGGGATGTAGGGAGTGACTGAGAACACAATCCCCCCAGGAATTTCAGAGCAGATGAGAGGGAAGGGCTGATTCCCTGGGATCCTCCTGTTTCTCTAGGAAAGAGCCTGTGTCTCTTCTCTGAGAACCATCTCCCGAATCTCATGCAGTGTGTGTGTTGGAGGGGTGGGGGAAGGGTGGGTTTTCAGACTCTCACTCCCCAAGACAGCCAGGAGCCCTGTGGTTAGTCCTCAGCAGAACCAGGCAGAGCTCTGGCTTGAAGTCCCAGCTCCTTCCTCTGTCCCTCAAGAAGGAAGGACCTCACACTGCATTGCACTGACCTCCCCAACCAAGGATGGCCCACTGGGGACCCAGCTAGGAGGACAGAGTAGAAAATGCATCTTCCAGTCTCTCCTTACCAGTCCCCCAAAGAGGTCAGGTGAAATGGGGCTTACCTCCAGGATGAAGTGGAGCCTGTCTGTGTCTGGGGACTCTGCCAGCAGGTTCCCCAGCATGGCATCCAGGACCTCTGGGATGACTTTGTGCAGAGCCTGCAAAGCATGGGTCAGACTTAGGGAACCTGGGCCTACACCTGCCACAGGATGGGAAGAGGGGTCTCTGGGAAGCACTGGGAAGACTCCCAAAAACACATCTCCCGGCCTCTCTCCTTCACATCCCACTGCAGGCAATTCGCAAGAATTGATGACCCCTGGACCTTTGATCCATGAGCTTAGCAGGTCTCTGCAGAGGGCCTTGTAGGCAGAAGAGTAGGAAACAGCCAAGTTGCTATGGATGGAAGCTGGGCTTCTGGGCAAAACACGGCTTATGGAAGAAGAAAGAAAGAAAGAAAGAAAGAAAGAAAGAAAGAAAGAAAGAAAGAAAGAAAGAAAGAAAGAAAGAAAGAAAGAAAGAAAGTAATCCCCCAGGGAGGGGTAATCTCTTCCCTGCTGGAGGGAAGGATCCAACCCTGAAGCTTGTTCCATCTCCGCTACCCCACCCCTAAAGCTGGAGCTCCAGCGAATCAAGGGAGCAGGGACCAAGGACCACTCTGGAAAAGTAAGAGGATGGAGGAGGAGGAGGTACCTGGATGTCGGTGGTGTCCTTCTCCGTGCCCAGGGTGAAGACGGAGTGAAGGGCAGCTCGCAAGAGGTGGGTCTCTAGGGCTGGCTCCAGGGCAGGTTTCATGGTGCTGGCAAGAGAGAGGAGCTGGTATTAGACTGTGCAGTACGGGGGTGGGACTGTCGCCAACACGGACACCAAGCCACAGGGATAGAGGCACAGGCTGGCGAGAATGGAAACTGAGGCACTTAGCTAGGGAATGACAAGGCCAAGGCGTCCCAGACAGACAGTGGCAGGACAGGAATAGCTCCTGTTCCCTGGAGCCTGCTGCCCCTCCTGTAGCTGAGCCCGGGAGTGAGCCCCTCCCCAAGGCCCCTGTCATGTTATGGGAGTGAAAAGAACAGCCCTGCCAGGAGAGAGTGACCCTTCCCACCCCACCATCTCTGCCAGAGGCGCCACTCTTGGGACGTGACCTGGGCGGGACAGTGACGGTGACTCCCAGCCTTGGGCCTGAGCAGCACTGGGGTGAGGGGAGCCGGCGGGGTTGGGGGGTGGGGCTGTCTCAGTACCAGAGGTTGCCCACTGCAGCCAGGGAGTGGGCGAGGACGGCGCTGGGTGACGAGTCATCGGGAAGCTCCTCGATGAGCTCCTGTGAGACGCGAAGGAGACAAAGGAGCGTGTGAGATTCAGGCCCGACTCACACCTCCCAGTGAGGAGATGACACAGCCAGTGCCCCACATGGCCAGCAGGATCCCCCACCACCTTCCGCTCCTCCCATTCCTTCCTGCCCATCAGACTTGTCCCCCTTCCCGGATTCCTGCCCAGCTCACTCCCAATCCCCTTCTCTCCTCCTCCCTCTCAAAACTGCCCCCATTCAGCCCCATCCCGATGACCGAGCTGGGACCATGTGATTCCTTGGCCCCCACTCTCAGCTGCCCTCCAGCCCCACAATTCCCCCTCTGCCCACTACTGACCAATCTCAGAATTTCTCCCTTCTCTTTTCCCAAGTCTTCAGCCCCAGCAATCCTTGTGCTCTGATGCCCCCTCCAACACCACCCAGCCCCTACCCATTAGCCCGGCGATACCCCTGCCAATCCCGTGTCTCTCTCCTCCCTCCAGCTGCCGTATGGCGTGTCTTACTCACCATGATCCTCTTCACCACAGCTGCCTTGCAGCAGCGCGGCTCCAGCGTGTCCTCCCCTCTCTCCCGTGCAGCCAGACATGCGGGGTAGATGGCCTGAAGGAACAGGAGCTGCTGCCCCTCATCCTGGACCCACCAGGAGTGGGGTATAGCGAGAGAGAACCTGTTAGCTAGGGACCTTCCTGCCCCACCCACACCAGCTCCAGGGCTCAGGCCTCAATGGGGGATTGTGGGGACCCGCCTATTGTCCAAATTCCCCACCACTCCTACACAAGCAGGATCAGGAACTGGGACAGTGCCTGTGGGGGGAGACGACCTCGGCTGTTGTGGGACAAACACCCCCATCTTGGGGGTCCCACATCATGGATGTAAAAGGGCCCCATTAGGGGTGGTGGATCAGGAGGGACAAGACCCTTGGCAGGGGGTGGGGATGCTGGGAAGGGACAGGGCAATCTTGCTTCCAGCCCAGGTGGGGAACATTTGTACCTTATCTCTGCACTGGAGCTGCTCTCGGATGACCTTGAGAGCAGCTTCATCTTCGGCCATGTCCACCCCTTCCTCCTACTCTGAATCCAGAGGGGTCCCTGCACCAGGGAGGGAAGGACAGGGGCGTGGCGGGCAGAGCAGGATTCAAGACCCTCCTTCCCACCTCAGGCACCCAGGGCAGATCGGGCTCCAAACCTCCCTCTCAGGGATGCCTTCAGCCCCCAACAGCTGCAGAAGCCCAGAGCAGAGCCCCCCTCCCCTGCCCAGGACTCCAGGGGAGGTGCCTGTTCCCCACAGCCCCAGAGCAGCAAGGACCAACGTGGCAGCAGCTCTTTACGCCCCCACCCCCAGGTCCGTGTGCGGAAGGGGCAGCTGTGTGACGGCTGCTGCTGTCAGTGGGGTTTGTGGGGCTCAGGCCAGACACCTGGGCTGGGGACCCCCCCCGTATCCCTGGGAGAGCATCTGGGCCCAGGGTGTTCACATCCCGTCCTCAGCCCTCCCTCAGCCCAGCCTGGCTCCTCACCTGGAACAAAGCAGTGGCCTCCATCGGCCTGGCTGCTGCCAGAGGCCCAGGTGCTGCCGCTGTCCCCTGCTGAGCTGCTGGTGCTGGGACAGGGACCTTCCCCCTCCTGGCCGGCGGGGGCTGGAAGGGCCTCAGAGACCGGGCAGGGCGATGCCTCCTGATGCGAAGGAGGGCTGGGCTCCTGGGGCCGCTGCTGCCCACACAACAAGCCCCAGAGCCACCCTGCCCGGCGCCCCTCCTGGGCTGGGTCCTGTCTGTGAAACCGCAGCCTGGGCCAGCTCCACTGGGGCCTGGTCGGGGCCTCTCCCAGCTCGGCGCCTGCGCCGGGAGCCAGGTTCCTTTTCCAGAAGGCCGGGCACTTCCGCCGTCTGGCCTGGACGGGAGCTGCTTCCCCACCAGCGGGGACGCAGGGCTTGCTCTGCCCCTTGGGAAAGTGGCAGCTGCTTCCCTCAGGCTCTGGGGCCACCTGCAGAGCCTTCCTCCGGAACATCCGCAGGAGCCTGGCCATCCTGGAACCGAGCGGAGAGCAGGGGTGAGTCTGGGCTCAAGGCAGCCTTTCACTCATGGGCCTTTTCCGTCCCTCCTCCTCCCTGCTCCGACCACACCAGCCCCCTCTACCCCCACAGGAGTGCAGGGAGTGCCATCTCCACACACGGGCAGGAGTTCATTGCATGATCTGCTCCCAACGTTCCCCCTCGTAATCCCTGCTGAGGCAATAGCCAGGAAGTCTCATCCTTTTCCAGCAAGGGGGTCAGTCCCAAAGACCATCGGTTCCTCTGGACAAGCAGCCCCCTCCTGTCGTCCCAGGCCACTCTCCTGCCCAGGCTAGAGAAGGAACAGAACCCTGGAGCCCGGACTTCTCCTGCGAAACCATTCCCCACGTCAAAGTCACAAAGACCCTAAGCACAGGAAGACCAGGGCCCTCCTCGTTCCCCATTGATTTCCAGGCTCAGCAGCTCACAGGGTCTGGCCCAGCTCAGAGACTCTCAGCCTGGGGAACAGTGTCCCACAAGGGAAGGGCTGGGAGTCCCATTGCTGGAACCTTTCCAAACACACTGGAGACGGCTCTGGAGAAGCCCCTGCCCGGTCTAAGAGTGCGGGGCTCCTGGGTGCTGTTGGCAAATGATATCCCCCTTTGGAGATAGTCTCTCCCCCTGTTTCTCCTCTCCCCAGACAGACAGGGGAAGACATGGAGGAACCCGAATGCCACTCACTTGCTCTCAGTGATGGGAGATGGATGGCGGATGTTCAGGGTCAGCAGACGTCCCTCGCCCTCCTCCTCACTCTCCAAGCCCAAGGCAGGCTGGAGAGGGTGGTGACCTCAGGAGTTACCCTGCCCAGCCAGCAGGCAGGGTGATGACACGAGGGCGATCGACTGCCTGTGAAAACAAGAGTCTGTCTTATTGCCAAGGGACGGAGAAACTCAGCCAGCAGCAGGGGGGTGTAGAACACTGCCCTAGGGCGGAGGTGACAGCGCCTCCAGGATCCTGACATCCCAGCACTTTACACACCTTCCTGGAGCCTCCCAACCCCGCTGGGCTGTAGCCATCGGACCCCAACCCTACTGATAGCAAACGGGCCTCAGCTACCGGCTCAGGGTCACACTGAGTGTCAGAGCCATGGATGGACCCCTTCACTAACCACTGCCGCACACTCCCTCCCACAGCTGGCAATTGCAACCAGGCCCTAATGGCTGGTCCCCCTGCCTTTGAGAGGGAGGGTCACTCCTGCTTCCATTGCTGCCTCTTGATCTGTGGGACTTTGGGCAAGTTGCTCCCCGTCTCTATGGCTCTCTGGGACTCACATCCCTGAATGGGCTTTAAAAAAGACAATGGTAAAAGTTTGGCCCCAACTAGTTCTTGTTTCTCGAGACTAGCCATTTTAGCAAAGTTTAGAGTTCTTGACATTCAGCTCCTGGAAACATCCCTTTCTCCTTCACAGACGGCCTTAACATCCCTTATCTCACCCAGGCTCACTGCTGCCTGGAGTTAGAGAATTGACCCTGTTCCCTTTGGACCTACCCAAGGTGTCACACAGCAAAGCGGTGATGGAGCCAGAAAGAGAAGACAACAGTCCTGACTCCTATTCTAACAGACAACAACCCACCCGGAGGCAGGGATAAAGCCCAGGAAATAAGGTGTGAACATTTGCATGAAAACCGTTTTCTGTCAGAAAATCCATTCAGACGAAACCACTTGGTTTCTTGAAATCGTAACAAGTAGGGTGAGATTTCTTTGCAAAAATATTTGTTTGCAAAACAAGAGCATCTCCTGTCCGTCACAGCGCATTAAAGTGTCTCATCGTACACAAAGTGGAGACACTATGCTCTAGAAAATTAGATGAGATGCTTCAGTCTGAGCTAAGTACTTGCTGCTTTTCACAATTTCAAAACAATAAAATACAAATGAAATTGAATATTAGGTCATAATCTGCTATGGCTCAGTGTGATAGGACACCCCCTAGTCTGCACTGCTCCGAGTGACACTCTTCAGTGGATCCCCAGCATCCACCCATGGCGAGGTAGGTGGGAGTGGATTGTTATTCGTACTTGACAGAAGGAGAAACGAAGGCTGAGAAAGGAGCAGTGACTTGTCTTAGCTGATGCAGCCAGTCAGTAGCAGAGTTGCTCTCAAATGAGCTACAGACCAACAATTGTTCCTAGTAATTATTCAGCAATTATTTCAGAAGAATTGGAATGTTCGAGAGGATCATGAACTGCTCCGAGACAATGAATGGAGAGCAGCGTCAACATTGGTCAAACATAGAACTGGTTGTGACTTATTTGCTTGGTCATAAAAGAGAACAACAAAGACCAGAGTTTCCTCCCTGTCAATAGCCCCCTCCTCAGCCAATCAAGGTTGGGACTTTGAGGAGTGGGAGGCTAAGGGTTCTCATGAAATAGCCCAAAGAATGGCCCTGGTCACCACCGAGGGGATCACTCTCGGAGCACTAGTCCAGTCTCACCTCTCTGTGAGGGCCTCCCACAACCCCCCTGTGACGAAGTGGGACTGTTCTTAATGTTCCCTCTGAATAGTGTGGGGGTGCCTCAGTGTCCCCTATGAAGTTCCTAAGTATCTAGGTTGTGCGATAAGGGTGTATGATCATTGCAGAGCCCTAGAGGGCAGGTGTGTGCAGGGGACTGGACACAGAGAATGGCCGACACCCTGTTTCCTGGCAACTGATAGCCTGGGCCCTTCCCCCCTGCAAGGTGGGGGAGTGAAGGGCAGACGTGGTTGTCTGGCTCACTGCCCCCCCAAAATGGACCCAGCTGAGGGGTCCTGTTCTCTGCACCTGCAAGCTCTGTTTTAGACCATGTTCCTGTCATCTAATAAACCTCTGTCTTATTGGCTGGCTGAGAGTCACATCTGACTGCGAAGTTGGGGTGCAGGAACCTCTGGCTTCCCCAGGAGCCCTGCCTGAGCGGACTCGCTGGGGGAAGCGCAGGGAGGGGCAGAGGATGCTGAATGCTCTGAGGTTAGACCCAGGAAGGTGGAGCCGGGTGAGCTGTGTGTCCTGAAGACAGGCTGCTTACAGAAAGGCGACTGCCCCAGAGTCCTGCCTGGCTTCATGGGGAGCAGTTCCAGAGCATCGCCCAGGGACTCCGTGACACCCCCCCCCCCGGCCCCCGCTCCACCCACAGAGCTCCTGGTGGTGGGAGGAGAGCAGAGGAAAAGGACAAAGGAAGCAAGAAGAGAAAGGTAGGAGGGACAGAGGAAAAGGGAAAACAGAAAGGAGAAACCCCAATGTCCCCAGTAATTCTAAGGGACAAAGTCCTAGGTCAGAAATAAAATACTGCCCCCACAATCTAATGTTTTCCTTTCCTAAAAATCAGCCAGCACCTGATGGATCAGACTGAACAGGTTCCAAACCTCTCCGAGGCTCTTACCTTCTACACAGGGACGTCTGTTTTCGAGCAAAACCACTACAAGAAAAGGAGAAAACTCCGAAGAGGGTCCTCCTTGCACTCACGTACGTGCAAGTGAATGCTCTCTCAGTCCTCCAGGAGAGACCTCGAGAAGGAGACGTGCTGAAGCAAAGCCAGAGGGATCTCCGAGGTTGTCCCTGTCCTGCACCCCTGTCCTGCCTGGCTGATGTCAAGATCTCTCTGTGAGGTCATCGCCTCCCCACCACCTTTGTCCAATAGGCTGAGGTCCTGCCAAAGGCCCTTGTGATGTCACTGTGTCACGGAGTGTGGGGGAGTCCAGGCCCTGCACCCCTCTTCCTGGGATTCACTGAGACTCTCAGCCAGCCAGTAAAACAGAAGGTTTATTGGACAACAGGAACACAGTCCAAAACAGAGCTTGTGGGTACACCCAGGACCCCTCAGTGAAGTCCTTCTGGGGGAGCAGGGAGCTTAGACCCCAGCCCTGGGGTTCCCTGTGTTCCTCCACCCAGCCCCAAACTGAAACTAAACCCACCGAGCAGGTTCCCTGCTGCAGCCTCCGTCCACATTCCTGGGCAGAGGTGTTACCTCCCCCTCCACCTCCTGGCTCAGGTGACAGGCTCTCAGGTCTCCCGTCCCCAGGGCACATTCCCAGGTCAACACTCCCCCCTCCCTGCTGCGTCACATCGTCACATCTCTCCCCCCTTCGAGACTGAACTGAGCGGGGTCACTGTGACCAGTGACCTGGGGAAGTTCGGGGCCCCCTCTCCGGGACAGCGCATCCGCTATCAGGTTGGCACTTCCCTTCACATGGACCACATCCATGTCGTAATCCTGCAGGAGCAGGCTCCACCTCAGGAGCTTGGCGTTGGCTCCTTTCATCTGGTGCAGCCAGGTCAGGGGAGAGTGGTCGGTGTAGACGGTGAAGTGTCGCCCGAAGAGATAGGGCTCTAGTTTCTTGAGGGCCCACACCATGGCCAGGCACTCCTTCTCGATGGCCGCGTAGTGTTGCTCCCGGGGTAGCAACTTCTTGCTCAGGTACACGATGGGGTGTCTCTCCCCCTTTTCATCCTCCTGCATTAACACCGCCCCCAGTCCCGTGTCGGAGGCGTCGGTGAACACCACAAAGGGCTTGTCAAAGTCTGGGTTTGCTAGAACTGGGCCACTGACCAGAGCCTCCTTCAGCGCCCGGAAAGCCTCCTGGCACTGCTCGGTCCAGACCACCTTGTCTGGCTTCCCCTTCTTGCATAGCTCAGTGATGGGGGTGGCTATGGCGCTAAAGTGGGGCACAAATCTTCGGTAGTATCCTGCCATCCCAATAAAGGCTTGGACCTGCTTTTTGGTGTGGGGAGCGGGCCAGTCTCTGATCACCTCCACCTTGGCCGGTTCTGGCTTTAGGCGGCCGCTCCCCACCCGATGGCCCAGGTAAGATACTTCAGCCATCCCCACCTTGCACTTCTCCGCTTTGACAGTCAGCCCAGCCCCCTGGAGTCGGTCCAGCACTTGTCTAACCTGGGACACGTGGTCCTCCCAGGTCTGGCTAAAGACACAGATGTCGTCAATATACGCCACGGCAAAACTCTCCATCCCCCTCAGGAGCTGGTCCACCAGGCGCTGGAAGGTGGCCGGCGCTCCCTTGAGGCCGAAAGGCAGGGTCAGAAACTCATAGAGCCCCAGAGGGGTGATAAAGGCCGATTTCAGCCGGGCATCTGCATCCAGCGGCACCTGCCAGTAGCCCTTTGTAAGGTCCATGGTGGTAAGGTACCGAGCTCCTCCCAGCTTGTCTAGGAGCTCGTCCGGCCTGGGCATGGGGTAGGCATCCGATACAGTGATGGCATTGAGCTTCCGATAGTCCACACAGAACCGGACTGACCCATCCCTTTTGGGGACCAGCACCACCGGCGAGGCCCAAGGGCTGGCCGATGGCTGGATCACCCCCAAAGCCAGCATGTCCCGGACCTCTCTTTCCAGGTCCTGAGCAGTTTTCCCTGTGACTCGGAAGGGGGAGCATCTTATCGGCGGGTGCGACCCTATCTGCAGCCGGTGGACAGTCAGATTAGTGCGTCCAGGCTGGTTGGAAAACAGCTGTCGGTACGGATGCAGCACCCCCCTGACCTCAGCTTGCTGGGCAGGGGTGAGCTGATCCGAGAGGGGGATTGTTTCCAGGGGGGAACCAGCTCTGGTCCCAGGGAATAGATCTACTAAAGGGTCATCTCCCTGCTCCTCCCACTGACCACACACAGCTAACACCACATTCCCCCTGGCATAATATGGCTTCATCATATTCACATGGTACACCCGGCGGTGGTGGGCCCGGTTCGACAGCTCCACCACATAGTTTACCTCATTGAGCTGCTTGACGACCTTGAACGGGCCCTCCCAGGCGGCCTGTAGTTTGTTCTTTCTCACGGGGATGAGAACCATCACCTGATCCCCGGTGGCGTAGGCACGGGCCCGCGCCGTGCGGTCATACCAGACCTTCTGCTTCCTCTGGGCTCTGGCCAGATTCTCCCTGGCCAGGCCCAGGAGTTCAGCCAGTCTCTCTCGGAAGGTCAGGACATACTCCACCACTGACTCTCCATCGGGAGTGGCCTTCCCCTCCCACTCGTCTCTCATCAGGTCCAGGGGGCCCCTCACCCTCCTTCCATATAACAGTTCGAAAGGCGAAAATCCGGTAGACTCCTGGGGCACCTCCCTGTACGCGAACAGCAGGTGAGGTAAATACTTGTCCCAATCCTGCGGGTGCTGGTTCATAAAGGTTTTCAGCATCATCTTTAGCGTCCCGTTAAACCTCTCCACCAGCCCATTGGACTGGGGGTGATACGCTGAGGCCCAGTCATGCCGGACCCCACATTTCTCCCACAAGCACCGGAGCAGGGCCGACATGAAGTTGGAGCCTTGGTCTGTCAAGACTTCCCTGGGGAACCCCACTCGGCTGAAAATGGTCAGGAGCGCATCTGCCACGGTGTCTGCTTCAATGGAAGCTAAGGGCACTGCCTCGGGGTAGCGGGTGGCGAAATCTACCACCACCAGAATGTATTTCTTCCCCGACCGGGTCGTCTTGCTGAGAGGCCCCACGATGTCCATGGCCACCTTCTGGAAAGGCTCCTCTATGATGGGCAAAGGTCTCAACGCCGCTTTCCCCTTGTCCCGGGCCTTCCCCACCCTCTGACAGGGGTCACAGGATCGGCAATACTGCCGGACGGTGGTAAAGACCCCGGGCCAGTAAAAGTTCTGTAGCAACCTCTGCCGGGTGCGCCGGATTCCCTGGTGCCCTGCGAGGGGGATGTCATGGGCCAGGGACAGGAGCTTGCGGCGGTACTTCTGGGGGACCACCAGCTGCCTCCTGATCCCACAGGACTCCCCTTCCCCTGGGGGAGCCCATTCTCGGTACAGGAACCCCTTCTCCCACAGGAACCTCTCCTGGCAGCCTCTCCTCATGGTCCGTCCCTCACTGAGGTCGGCCAGGTCCCTGAGCTTCTGCAAGGAGGGATCTTTCCTCAACTCGGCCTGGAACTCAGCGGCTGGGGAAGGGATGGGGCCCGGTTCCCCCTCCGTGGCCAGGTCTGAGGCCGCAGCCTCTCTGAGCCGTGCCCCTCGGCGCTCCCTCCCCACCCGAGTAGGGTCTCGCGCCTCCAGTGTGGTACCCTCCCCAGGGTCAGGTCGCAGTGCCCCTCGCCGGCTCTGGCTACGGGTCACAACCAGGGCGGTCTGGGGGTCGCTTGGCCAGTCCTCTAGGTCCCCCCCCATCAAAACTTCAGTGGGCAAATGGTGGTGTACCCCCACATCCTTGGGGCCCTCCTTGGTCCCCCATTTCAGGTGTACCCTTGCCACGGGCACCTTAAATGGGGTCCCGCCCACCCCCGTCAGGGTCAGGTAGGTGTTGGGCACCACCCGATCTGGGGCCACCACCTCGGGCCGGGCCAGCGTCACCTCCGCGCCCGTATCCCAGTATCCATTGACCTTCCTCCCATCCACCTCCAGGGGAACAAGGCACTCTCTCCGGAGGGACAGCCCCGCACCCACCCTGTAAACCGAGCACCCTGAGTCCAGAGCCTCCAGCCCTCTGGCGGGGCTGGCTGGGGTACTCTTCCCTCCTGAGCAGGTGGCAAACTGGTAGCCCCCCTTTCCTGGGTCGCCTGCCCCTCGTCCAGCTGAGTCCCTACCCAGTTAACCCTGGGTAGGTTGGGTCTGCTCAGTTTGTCCCGGAGCCCGGGGCACTGGGCCCGTACGTGGCCTCTCTGGCCACAGTGATAGCAGCTCAGGTCACGTTGGTCCCCTCGAACGGGTCGGAGGGGCCCGACACCAGGCGTTCCCCTTTGGAGGGGGTTCTCCCTATTTCCCCGCTGGGAGGCCCCATGGTGACTCTCTCTCTGCATCGGGGGGGGCCTGTTCTTTTGGGACTCCTCCCGGCTACCCCCTGACCGACTGTTCACAAACTCGTCGGCCAGCTGCCCTGCATGCTGGGGGTTCGCGAGCTTTTTGTCCACCAGCCACAGCCTCAGGTCGGAAGGGCACTGTTCATACAGGTGCTCCAGTACAAACAGGTCAAGCAGGTCCTCTTTAGTTTGGGCCCCCGCTGTCCACTTGCGGGCATATCCCTGCATCCTGTTGACCAGTTGTAGGTAGGTGACCTCAGGTGCTTTACGCTGACTCCGGAACCTTCTCCGGTACATCTCGGGGGTCAGCCCAAACTCACGGAGCAGGGCCTGTTTGAACAGTTCATAGTCCCCTGCCTCTGCCCCTGTCATCCGGCTGTAGACCTCCACGGCTTTGGGGTCCAGTAAGGGGGTGAGGAACTGGAGCCTGTCTGCAGGGTCAACCCTGTGCAGCTCGCAGGCATTCTCAAAGGCCGTCAGGAAGCTATCCATGTCCTCCCCCTCCTTCCGCTGGGCCAGGAAGCACTTATCAAAGCTCCTTGCAGTCTTGGGTCCCCCCTCACTCACCGCAGCCGGGGCCCCACTGCTCCTCAGCCTGGCCAGCTCCAGTTCATGCTGTCTTTGTTTCTCCTTCTCCTGCTGCTCATGTTGACGTTCCCTCTCCTTCTCCTCCTGCTCATGTTGACGTTGTTTCTCCTTCTCCTCCTGCTCATGTTGACGTTGTTTCTCCTCATGTTGACGTTGTTTTTCATGATCCTCCAGCTCCCTCATTTTCCTCTCCCTCTCCCATTCCAGCCGCATCCGCTCCAGGGATGGGGAGCTCCGCTGGGAGGATCCCCTGCTGGCTGCTGGGGTCAGGGGGCCCTCGGTATTCGCTGGGCTTCCCACAACCCCTCCCCCAGGCATAGGTAGGAAGGGTCTCGGGGTGTCCTGGGCAGCAGTCTGACCCCTCCCAGCCTGGTCAGGCCCCAGGGCCCACGCTGCGTCCGCCGGGCGGCTTCCCTCACGGACAGGGATCGGGTCATCCAAGCGATCCCTCTCCTCCAGCTGGGCAATCAGCTGTTCCTTGGTGGACCTCCCGACGCGCAGCCCCCTCTGCCTGCACAGCTCCACCAGGTCGCTCTTAAGGCGTTTAGCGTACATCTCCCGGCTGGCCACTCGCAGGCCGGGCAGCTGTCCACGGTTTCCAGGAAAAGCCCCTAGTGTGCCAGTCCTTCTTGAGGTCACCACCTCTTTGCCAGGGTCGAGCTGCAGACTCCTCCGCCCCTGGGACCGCTCGCTGCAATCCCCCGGGGGACCCTGTTACTGCAAAAGTCCTTCTCTCTGGTCACACACTCCCAGGGGTTAACCGCCCCCTGAAACCGTCTCTCTCTGAATCTTCAGCACGCCTGGTCCCCGTCAATCCCCCTTCGTTTTACTGTTCCCCAGTCACTTACTGCAGGAAGCGCCGTTCACGGGGTGCAGTAGATCCCACCGCTGCCACCAGTTGTCACGGAGTGTGGGGGAGTCCAGGCCCTGCACCCCTCTTCCTGGGATTCACTGAGACTCTCAGCCAGCCAGTAAAACAGAAGGTTTATTGGACAACAGGAACACAGTCCAAAACAGAGCTTGTGGGTACACCCAGGACCCCTCAGTGAAGTCCTTAGGCAGGGAGCTTAGACCCCAGCCCTGGGGTTCCCTGTGTTCCTCCACCCAGCCCCAAACTGAAACTAAACCCACCGAGCAGGTTCCCTGCTGCAGCCTCCGTCCACATTCCTGGGCAGAGGTGTTACCTCCCCCTCCCCCTCCTGGCTCAGGTGACAGGCTCTCAGGTCTCCCGTCCCCAGGGCACATTCCCAGGTCAACACTCCCCCCTCCCTGCTGCGTCACATCGTCACACACTGCCACATCCATCCCTCCCCTGCAGTGCTGATGTTCTGCCCCTGTCCAGCTACATTGGATGTTTGAGCTGCTTCCCCTGGATCACCCCACTCAATGACACTTCCTTGTGGGGTGACACTGACTACACAGTAGAACACAGAGGTTCTTCCCCAGGCCACAATTAGGTTTCACAAGTTAGTCGACTTTATGGCCAGAAGGAACCGTTCGAGCATTTAATCTCATCCCCTGCGTATCCTAAGGCCTCCTGTATGTCAGAAGAGCTGGGCTTTTCTTTTACTCAAACATTTTCCAGAAAGGCATCTAGTCTTTATTCGAAGAGATCAAGAGATGGAGAAGCCATCATTTCTCTTGGTTCTTTGTGCCAATGACGAACCACCCTCTTACAAATCTGGGTCTTAATGTCATTATACTTTTTCTGATTTCTGCTTCCATCCATGGGGTCTTGTCATGCCTTTCTCTGCGACATAAAAGAGCCCTTTTATACTCAACATTTTCTCTCCAGGAAGTCAAGCAACTCACTTCTCATTCTTCTCTTGTATATACTAAACAGATTGAGGTTTTTCAATGTCTCATTATAGGGCGTCATCCCCATCACTCAGTTATGAATCTTTTCTGCACCCTCTCCAATTGTTTTAACATAATATTCAAAATGTGCACACAAGAACTGGATTCAACATTCCAACATCAGTCTCACCAATGCTCTTTCACTTCCCTTTCCATCCTCACTACTCTATCCAGCCAAGAATGGCTTTAACCTTTTTTAACACAGTTTCACATTGACAGCTCATGTTGAGCAGCTCGTCCACTATGGCCCCAAAATCCTTTTCAGGGTCACTGCTTTCCAGCGGATTGTCCCCAATTCTGTAGGGTGCCGCCTGACTGCTTTGTTACTGGAGGTATGGGGTTGCATTTGGCTTGATTAAAACCTAATTATTTCGTAAGTATTTCAGAAGAACTAGCCCATTAGAGAGAGAATCGTGAATTACTCAAAGACAATGAACGGAGAAAAGCGGCAAGAGCAATCAAATACATATTTGGTTACGGCCTATTTCCTTGGCCTTAAAAGAGGGTAACAAGGACCAGAGCCTCCTCCCTCACAATAGCCCCAAGCTCCCCCAATCAGCATTGAGACTCTGAGAAGCAGAAAGCTGAGAGTTTAGAGCTCTTAGAGCACCATTCCAGCCACATGTCTTTGGGAGGGCCTCCCGCAATGAGAGTTGGAGTGCAACCCCCCCCGCCCCCGCTCCGTCCCCAACTCCAGACGCACAGACAGATCCTGGTGGTGAAAGGAAAGCAGGGGAAAAGGACAAAGATGCAAGAGGAGACGAGAAAGGAGGGAGAGACAGGAAAAGGGAAAACAAAAAGGAGAAACCCCAGTGTCCCCAGTAATTCTAAGGGACAAAGTCCTAGGTCGGAAATAAAATGCTGCCCCCACAATCTAGTGTTTTCCATTCCTAAAAATCAGCCGGCACCTCATGGATCAGACTGAACAGGTTCCAAACCTCTCCGAGGCTCTTACCTTCTATATAGAGACGTCTGTTTTCAAGCAAAACCACTACAAGAAAAGGAGAAAACTCCGAAGAGGGTCCTCCTTGCGCTCACGAATGTGAAAGTGAATGCTCTCTCAGTCCTCCAGGAGAGGCCTCGAGAAGGAGACGTGCTGAAGCAAAGCCAGAGGGATCTCCGAGGTTGTCCCTGTCCTGCACCCCTGTCCTGCCTGGCTGATGTCAAGATCTCTCTGTGAGGTCATCGCCTCCCCACCACCTTTGTCCAATAAGCTGAGGTCCTGCCAAAGGCCCTTGTGATGTCACTGCAACACCCACCCCTCCCCTGCAGTGCTGATGTCCTGCCCCTGTCCAGCTACATTGGATGTTTGAGCTGCTTCCCCTGGATCACCCCCTCAATGAGCGTTCATTGTGGGCTCAAGCTGAACACAGTAAAACATCAGAGGCTTCTCCCCATGCTACGCTCAGTTTTTCATAAATTTATGGACTTTATGGACAGAAGAGACAATTAGAGCATGTCATCCGACCCCCTGCATATCACATGCTTTCTGTAGAGCATAGGAGCTAGTTTTTGACTACACACGTTCCAGAAAGGCATCTAGTCTTCATTAGAAGACATCAAGAGGTGTGGAATTCCCACCACTTCCCTTTCTAGTTTGTTCCTTTGGTGATTCATCCTCATGGTTGAATATGTGTGCCCTCTTTCGAATATGAATTGGTCTCTTTTGAGTTTCCAGCCACTGGGGTCTTGTTATGCTTTTCTCTGCTAGATTAATGAGCCCTTTAATACCCGATATTTTCTCTCCATGAAGTCACTTCAACACTTCAATGACATCACCTCCCGATCTTTTTTATCATCTAAACAGACTGAGCTCTTTCAATAGCTCATTCGCAGGCATTTTTCTCCAGCCCTCAAAACGTTTCGTTGCTTTTTGCTGCCCCATCTCCAATATTTCAAAATCTTTTTTCAAAAGTGGATGCCAAAACTGGATGCAGTATTCCATGATCAGTCTTCCTCATGGTGTGTCACCTCCCTCTGCGCCTCACTGCTCTTTTCAAACATCTAATGATGGCTTTAGCCCCGTTCACCACAGCATCACCCTGGGTGCTCATGTTGAATGGCTTGCCCAGCATGGCCCCGAAATCCTCTTCACAGTCAGTGCTTTCCTGGATACACTTCCCCACTCTGTAGGTGTGGCCTGCATGCTTTGTCGCTAGCTATAGGACCCTTCCTTTGGTTATTTTCAAACTTGTTTTCTTTGAATGGGTCCAGCTTCTCAAGGGATCCGATTTCTCTGTGTCACTGCCCTGTCCTCGTCATTAGTTACCACTCTACTACTATTTTATCACCCACCAATGTTAGCAGCAGTGATTTTTTATTTGGGTTGCAGTTCATTGATATTGATTTTCAAGAATTAGTCCTTGAGAGCCTCTTCATATCCCTAGTGCCTAGAACCTGCTCCACACAGCACAGCGAGAAAAGGCCGCCCGGCCCAGCTGTGCCATAGGGACTAAGCACAGAACAACCTTAGGAGCTTGTGTCATCCATAGCTTCTGAACAACATGTGGGGGTCATCAGCTTACAAATACATTCTAGACCGGTAGCGTAGACAGGCCCCAAATGTATCTAAGTGTCCCGCCTTGAAAAAGAGGAGAGAAAAAAACAGAACCTTGATTAGCTTTATTTTATAGTCGTGGAAACTGAGGCACAGAGAAGCAAAGAGATTCGCTCATGGTCAAAAAGCCAGGAATAGAAAACGGCAGATCTGCTGATAGTCAGTCCTGGGCCCTAGCCGTGTTTGTCCTGGCCTCTCTGCTTCAGCTCCAGCAACAACCCGAGTCGAGGTTTTCTTCGTCTCCATGTCCTTTAACTTCACGTCACTGCAGAAGAAAGATTGTTTCTGACCAGCTGGCTCTAATGCATGGAGATGTCTTTCCAGAAGACGTGCTCTGGCTCAGTCCCATGTCGTAGGTTTTCTGGAGGAAGCGCTCGGTGACATTCTAGGGCCTGTGTTACACAGAAGATGGACAGAATGGTCCTTTCTGACCTTAATTCTTTTCTTTCGCTAGGAGGGTAACGCTGGACATTTTCTCTCATTCACTTTCCTTTGGAATAATTTCAATCCAGTCCAAAGGATTTCCTCTTCCATTGTGTCTTCAGCACCTTTCCTAGCAAACAGTTCCTGTTTGAGCACAGGTTTCCAATTTCAGGCTGTCCCAGGGGGAGATGGCCATGAAAGGGATAGTAGCTCAACTGAACCTATCCCCAGGTGAAGGGAATAAGTGCAGGGGCAGAAGGAGAGGCCCCGAGATAGGACAGATTCTTCTGCTGGGCTAAGAGTATAGTTGGATGCACTTCACTTCACTTCATCGGATGCATTCAGTGGAAAATACAGTGAGGAGATTTATATACACACAGAACGTGAAAAAATGGGTGTTATCATACACACTCACTTCAGATGAGCTATTACCAGCAGTGGGGGGGGGGGAGAAAACCTTTTGTAGTGATAATCAAGGTGGGCCATTTCCAGCAGTTAACAAGAACGTCTGAGGAGCAGTGGGGGGTGGGGGAATAAACATGGGGAAATAGTTTTACTTTGTGTAATGACTCATCCATTCCCAGTCTTTATTCAAGCCTAAATTAATTGTATCCAGTTTGCAAATTAACTCCAATTCAGCAGTCTCTCCTTGGAGTCTGTTTTTGAAGTCTTTTTGTTGTAATATAGCAACTTTTAGGTCAGAGATCGAGTGACCAGAGAGATTGAAGTGTTCTCCGACTGGTTTATGAACGTTATAATTCTTGTCATCTGATTTGTGTCCATTTATTCTTTTACGTAGAGACTGTCCGGTTTGGCCAATGTACATGGCAGGGGGCATTGCTGGCACATGATGGCATAGATCACATTGGTAGATGTGCAGGTGAACGAGCCTCTGATAGTGTGGCTGATGTGATTAGGCCCTATGATGGTGTTCCCTGAATAGATATGTGGACACAGGTGGCAACGGGCTTTGTTGCAAGGATAGGTTCCTGGGTGAGTGGTTCTGTTGTGTGGTGTGTGGTTGCTGGTGAGTATTTGCTTCAGGTTGGGGGGCTGTCTGTAGTCAAGGACTGGCCTGTCTCCCAAGATTTGTGAGAGTGAAATGGCCCACCTTGATTATCACTACAAAAGGTTTTCTTCCCCCCCCCCCACACACTCTCCTGCTGGTAATAGCTCATCTGAAGTGAGTGTGTATGATAACACCCATTTTTTCACGTTCTGTGTGTATATAAATCTCCTCACTGTATTTTCCACTGAATGCATCCGATGAAGTGAGCTGTAGCTCACGAAAGCTTATGCTCAACTAAATTGGTTAGTCTCTAAGGTGCCACAAGTCCACCTTTTCTTTTTGCTTAGATGAATGGGTCTGTAGTTGCCTGGATCACTTTTTCCCCTCTTGCTTTACTATCATCGGACACTAGATGGGGAGGAAGAGCCTCACCAGCTCTATAAAACCAGCTGGGGGAAGGCTGGGAGCAACAGGTATCAGAATAAGCTAGACCCGGGCTTCTCAAACTTTTGTTTTTGCTGGCCCCACTTTGAAAGTATTTCAGGCTATGACAACCCCCGACCCCCAAACAGTCATAGCAAGTTACTGTACGGACTCATAGAAACATATGCATGGTATTGCCATCCTCACTTCTGGGCTGCTACGGGCGGGGCACTGCCCTCAGAGCTGGGCAGCTGGAGAGGGGCAGCTGTTGTAGCCCTCTTCCCCTCCTGCCCCCCTCCCCTGAGAATATTTTTGTGATCTCTTGACCCCCCCCCTCCCCCGCCATAGCCTTGCAACCCCCTTTTGGGTCAGGACTCCCAGTTGGACAAATGCCGAGCTAGACAATCTCAAACCATGAACTAGTTCCCAGGCGTCTCTGGGCCGATTCTCAGAGGAGGCAGCTCCCAGAATCAGGCCCTCGATGGCTCTCCCAGTGCAGCAGGCCCTGGGTGCAGCGATCGGTTTGAAACAGGAACCCCTGCAAGATGCTCTCTACCTTCAGTTCCTGACCCCTCCAGGGGCCGAGTGCATCTCCCCCATCCTCAGGCAGAGCTCAGAGCAGAGTCAGCAGCAGCAGCCCCTCCCCGGCGAGAGCTCCGAGCGAAGGCAGGGGCCTGGCAGAGAGAGCAGAGGGGCACAGGCAGGTCAGCGGAGGGGTGGAAGGTGGATCCCACCCCAGGAGATTTAACAGAGAGAAGAAAGCGGGGCTGTGAGAGCGCAGAACAGAGACACCCCCCAGCAAATCCTCCCACCCCAGACACTGAGATCCCGGCCTGGGAGAGGGGTTCGCTCCCCAACACTTACTCACGACAGCTGCAGCAAGGGGTCCCTGTGGGGCGGGAGGAGCTTCCACCCCGCTCCGGCTGGCTGGATCTGGAAAGAGAGAGAGAGAACAGGGAGAGGAGAGTGCGGTGAGGAGTTGGTGCCCAGGGGTCCCCCTGCCCCGCTCCTAGCTCTGGACCCCCATTGCAGGGGTATCTGTGGGTGTGTTCAGGGAAGGGCCGGGGGCTCTGCTCCATCAGGGCTGAGAGTGTCAGAGCAAAGTAACTGTAACACTGCTGAGTATTTTCAATGTTGCCTCACCCTGAATGTCACTGATCCCCCAGTTTAGAATGCGTCTCCCCGGCCGCTTCTCTTGCTAATTTGAACCTCAGGGAACACATCAAAGCTCTCTCCTGTCCCCCACAGCTGCTGGGTTTGGGCCACTGCCAGGGCCCTCTACACCGGGGTTAACATCTGGATCCTGGCCAAGCTGGTTCTAGCCCATGTGGCCAACCCCCAGTGACCAAAAATCACAAGTCAGAGCCCCACAAAACCATCAGATTGGCTTAAACAAGATGAGATTTTGAAAACAACTGTGGGTTCTGTTCTTGATCTCCTGGTGGTGGAGCCTTTAGGGGTCACCTTTTCAAGCTTTTCTCCCCATCCAGGAGGGCTAGAACAAGAAAAACTTCTGACAAAAATGGCCAACCCCGCCAAAATCTTCTACCAGAATCAGAAAAAATTAGTCCAGAATGATTGAAAACAGAACAATTTTTGGTTTTTGAATTTTCCAAGAAGACAGTGAATGTTTTTTATTAAAGCCGACACTTACCACAAAAGGTTGCCTTTAATCAAACACCCAATTTTTCCGAAAAAAAAAAAAAATTGAACCATTTCAGTGGTTCTCAGACTTTTGTCCTGGTGACCCCTTCCACACAGCAAGCCTCTGAGTGCAACCCCCCGTTATAAATTATTAAACCACTTTAATATATTTAACACTGTTATAATGGCTGGGGATGAAGCAGGGTTTGGGGGTGGAGGCTGACAGCTCATGACCCCCACATAATAACCTCACGACCCCCAGTTTGAGGACCCCTGGACTACACTGAGCATGCACAGAAAGAGAGCCAGAGGGTTGAAAGGCTGCTGGGATGGACAAGACTTGTGGGGCTCTGAGAGACTGTCCCCCACCACCACCCCGCAGCAGTGTGAATTCAGCTCCAACCAGGGGCAGGAATCTGAAATCAGTTAAACAGCAGAGACTTCATGCAGGCAGAGGTCCGGCTTGCCAGGCAGGGACAGCTCCTTCCCTTCCAGAACGTGGGCATCAGCAAAACTCAAGCATCAGAAACCTGGGAATTAGAGGCGAGGGACAGAGGGCCCCCCCGCCCCCCAGCCCGGAGAGGGGGAAGGGGAGGGGAGAGGGGGGACAGAGGCCCCCCCCAGCTCGAAGAGGGGGAGGGGACCCCTTAGGGGGAGCGGTCGCCAAACGGCGATGCCCAGCCCATGAGTCGGGGTTCCGGCGGGGGGGGGGCTCTGGGGGGGGGTTCCAGCCCCTGCCCCCCAGTGTCCCGGAGCTCCCCCAGCGAGCCCGGCGTGGGTTGCACGTTTCTCACCGGCTCAAGACCCTGAGGGGAAAAGGACCCTGCCAGATTTACTTGGGGGTGGGTCTTTTGCTCATGGGTTGTGTTATGAATCCCGTGGGTGGTGTTTCCCCAGCATAATGCCGCATTGTTTCCCTCCTTTATTAAAAGGCTTTTGCTACACTCAGACTCTGTGCTTGCGAGAGGGGAAGTATTGCCTCTTGGAGGCACCCGGGGGTGGTTTGTAATTGTCCCAGGTCTCTGGGTGGGGGCTCGAGCTGGTTTTGTATTGCGTTATTGAAACCCCTAGATACTCAACCTGGCCCTTGTTGCTGCTAACTCTGACGTGCAGAAGGGTTACAGTTACATAGGAATTAGATGCAGTGCTCCTGTCAGCTAATTTCCAAGTTATCTGCAAAAAAACCCCTAGATTTTTCAGATGCCTAAGTAGTACCTGTTAAAGTTGCCCCCCCACCTGAAATGGCACCCCAGCACCCCCCCCCAGCATGTACTGAGAGTTGGTCAGTCCCTGTCCCAACACATAACATCCCCCCATGTATCTCTACTTTTCTCCAGCTCCCTCCATCCTACCCCCATTTTCCCTGCACCCCTGGGTCTCTCCCTGCCCCCTATGGGGCTGTCTCTCCGAGGCCCCATTCCGGAGAGAAGCGTGTGGCAGAGTTGAGAATGAATGACAAGTGATAGTTACATTCCACAATTTTCCAGGGAAACTTTGTTCCCTTGGGTTTGTGGCTGGCTGCTTCTTGGCTCTGTTCCCAGCACTGACGTGCTCCCTGGGCTGCTTTTCTGGCCCCCCTGGCTGGCTTGACCCTGTTCCCCAGCTCAGCTTGGACCCCTGCTTTCTCCTTAGCTCGGCCCCTCTCTCTCTGACCCAGGCAATTCTGGCTCACACAGACGATGGGACCCCCCTGGCCTCCTGACTCCCTGATTAACCTGCCCGCCCTGTCAATCAGGCTGACCTGGCGCATTGGCCTCTCCCCATTTTTCCTGGGGACCGGCAGTCTCAGGGTCCTGATTTCCCATTGACCCTTCCCCTTCCTTTTGGTACTGGCAGCTAGCTAACCCAAACACCCCCACTGAGTTTTAGTAAGTGGACAACAGTCACCTTACATCAGGGAGACTTGTACCCCCAAAGGGAGCAATATACCCCCAACTTCCTTAAACTGATGTGGCTCTCAGCCACTCTTGTAAAAGCAGGAGGGTTTATTAGCTGTCTGGAACACAGCGTAGAGAGTCCTTGGTTAGAACACAGAGTTCCGGCATGGTCCATCCGCGTCAACCGAGAGCCCTTTGACCCCTTTGTTGTCCCAGTTCTGGAGAGCGTCCCCGATTCCAGCGGCCCCACACTGAACAACCCCCAACGTGGCTCCTCTTCAGCCCTTTGTTTTTGTTCCTGAGCAAACCTTGTCCCCTGGCCTTCCTCCTCAGCCCTTTGTTCTCCAGCTGGTCCCATCCCACTGGTTTCCTGCAGAGGGTGGGCCATCCATGGTCGTTAGTTTCTGGGTGCCAAATGTCTGGGCAATTGGAGTGGCCATTGTCTTCTGGGGGTCTCCATGGGCATGGGGCCCCAGGGCCCAGGCATCTAGGCGTCGGCCATGTCTGTATCTCTGGGTCTCTACAAAGGATAAACAACCTTTTCCCACCACCTACTTAACCATGCGGCACATAGGGGAAACTGAGGCACATAGTATTCATACAAAATAGTACAGAAAATTCCCACTCTGTCACAGTTCCAACCCTCCCCCAGTCTGTGCCCGGGGCAGAGAGGCCCTTCTTTGCCCCTTCTCCCCCCGTCCCACCAGTCTCTGCCCCTGCTCGCCCAAGGATTGCAGTGGCTCTCAACTTTTCCATACTACTGTACCCCTTTCAGGACTCTGATTTACAGACCCCAAGTTACACCTCACTTAAAAACCATTCGCTTACAAAGCCGGACATAAAAATACAAAAGTGTCACACAGCCACTATTACGGAAAAATTGCTGACTCTCTCGTCGTTACCATATAATTATAAAATAAATCAGCTGGAAATGTACATGTCGGTGTACACTCCATAGAGCAAGGTGAAGACGTCACTGTCCGGAATGTTGGTTTGCACTGATGTCACCGGTGCTTTTAGGCAGCCCCTTGTAAAACTAGGCCACTAGCGAGATGAGCAGAGGCGGAGGAGGGTTTCCTGGGGCCCTGGGCCAGAGCAAGTGGACCCTCCTCCCCCTGCGGGGCGCCCGCCCCTTGTCCAATCAGAAGCAATATGCTAATAAGGCGTAGGATCTCCCCCGCGCTGTGTAGTTTCATTCTCCTCGCGGCTGGCTTTTTCGGGCGCTTTCCCTTGCCCGAGCCACGGGGGAAGACATGATGTGTGTGAAGGGGGGAGTTGGGGCTCCCCGCTCAGCTAATGCGCAGAGAGGGGGAGATGGAGCAGGGACCTGCCTTGCAAAGGATGCTGCAGCCCTGGAGTCCCTGGAGGAGGTAAGCTGTGATCTTCCTCCAGAGCAGTGCCCTGGGAACCTGACTCCCACCCGGCTCTGCAATGGGGGACTGGGGTTGGGGTGGAGACGGGGGGTTATTCTGAAGATCCCGGTGTCATCGCAGCCCTGTGATTATTGTTACAGCCCCCACAGGCAGGCTGCAGGGCCCCGCAGTGTCTGTGAATGGCATACGATTTGTACTGCAGCCGCTGTTGAATTGTGTGTCCATTCTTCGGCCACAAACTGAGCTTGAAGATTTTCGTTTCCCCCAAAGTGAGGTGTTGGGTTAAGGGGAGACTGGGGGGGGGGTTTCCAGGAAATGAACAGGAGCTTTTCGACGTGCCAGAAAACCCAGTAAAACACCCAGAATTGCTCCCAAGTCGGCGAGACGTCCTGCCTGTCAGAAAGGGCTCTGTTCTCCGGCAAATCCTCCCTTCGGGGGACAAACCAACCCCGTGTGCAGACGCCACTTCTCCCTTCCCGAGGAGCCTGGCCCGGAGCGCGGCGCGCATCGCTTGGCCCTCCTGCCCCGCTCCCTCCAACCTCTGGGGTCCCATGCTCCTGGCTGGGGTGGGGGGTGTTACGGCAGCTGGGAGGGGGGGCAGGCTCCTGGGGGACAGGGGAGCCGGGGTCTTTGCAGGAGCCTTGGCGAGAGAAGCTCACCCCTGAGCAACCCGACAGCTGCGCTCGCCCCTCGGGGGCTGCGAGCAGGAGCCGCGAACAGGCCGCGTGGCCGGGGAGCTCTCCGGGGGAAGGGCAGACGGTGTCTGACCCTGCATTGGCCTGGCTGGGGCGGGCGGGCTCGCTCTGCTCCTAACTCCAGCGGGAGAACAATGGTCCGCCGCCAGGGTGATGTTTAAATGGGGCGGGGGCGGGGGGGAGACACCTTTAAATCTGCTTGAACGCTCTGGGTGCCGTTGTGATGCGCTGTCACCCCCAGCGCCCCTGTCTTCTTTCACTTCGTCTCTCCCAGGCGGTGGGTGCAAGACCCAGGCTGTGGCTGCCTTTGTCTGTGCCCCGATGGCCGGGTTCCTCTCCCTTCTCGGGGGCAGCGGCGTTGTGGCCGAGCTGGGCCCGGAATGTGAGAGAGACAAGGCGGGGAGCTGACAGCTTTTCTTGGACCAACTTCTGGCGGTGAAAGGTACAAACTCTGGAGCTCCACAGAGCTCTTCTTCGGGTTTCCTCTGATGGCCTCCCCCAGCCCTGAAGACGAGCTCTGTGGAGCTCCGAGTTTGTATCTTCCACCAGTGGAAGTTAGTCCAGGAACAGGAATTACCCAGCTGGTCTCTCTCTTGCCTTGTTGCCGTCCTCCTCTTTCTCTCCACCCGTTTCACATCAGATGTTCAGGCTGGGAGCTCTTTGTAATTTGTCTTACTATCTGTGCGCAGCATCCCTAGACCAACCCCTAACCCGATCCAGGACAGGAACCTCTCAGCTCCACCCTATTTCTTTCCACTGCAGTCCTGCCTCAGGGATGGAGGCCCCATTGTGCCAGATGCCATCAAAAACACATCACAGAAAGACAATCCTTTCCCCAGGGAGCGTGCAGGCGAAGCACAATAAGTAATTCTCAGCCGTTTGTGCAGAGGAGCAGCAGTGACCTCTAGTGGGAAGAGGAATTCCCATTGCTGGAGCACAGACAATCATAACAATAGTGTAATAAAGAATACAACTGCTCTAGAGGTTGGATCCCAAAGTGCTTTACCAACCAGGTCGTACTCATGGGAATCCTTTCCCCCCACTACTGACATGCAGCCACCTCTGGAGTGAAACTCCACAACTGTTCAGCAGCACACAACACGGGCAGACGATGTCTTAGGGGAATGGTTGAAGCAGAATCCACTCACCTATTGGAATTTCACAGGGCATTTGAGGGAGGCAAATTGTAGTCCCCCGAACTGTCATTTGAACCGACTCAGATCTCCCCCATTAAAGAAGAGCCATAGGATTTGTAATGACCATAATGGGACCTTGCTTTTAACTCCCAGCTGAATCCTGACACCAGCAGAGGTACAGCGCCCCCAGCTGCCAGGTTGAGTCTCTGGGTTCTGTTCTGCCTTAGTCGGGGGTGTCATCCGTCTTCTTTGTTTCAACACTGAGTTTCCCTTGAGGTTTCCCATTGGGAAACAGCCTGGGTCTGACTCTGTTCAGCTTTTATAAGCTCACACGGTCAAACCTCAAGGAATTACATTTGAATGCACCAAGCCAGAGATTTCATAGAATCATAGAATCATAGAATATCAGGGTTGGAAGGGACCCCAGAAGGTCATCTAGTCCAACCCCCAATCTCCCAGCCAGTAATTCCTACATCGAGCCCAGAACTTGTGACTGAGTTAGAGCAGATCATTCGTAAGAGAGCAACTCCGTGTAAAGACTTGGAGTGAATTCTCTCCTCTCTGGCCTCCCAGCACCTTGCTTTCCTGACCTACAGCGTGCCCGGCTGTTTGAGTGCTGACCCTGAGAAAAGCCCTCACTACTACATTGAGCCTGAAGGCTTTTTACTAGGGCTGGCAAGCGATTAAAAAAAATAATTGCGCTTAATCGCACTGTTAAACCATAAGAGAATATCATTTATTTAAATATTTTTGGATGGTTTCTACATTTTCAAATATATTGATTTCAATTAGAACAGAATACAAAGTGTACGGTGCTCACTTTATATTTTTGGTTACCAATATTTGCACTGTAAAAAACAAAAGAAAGAGAATATTTCAATTCACCTAATACAAGTACTGGAGTGCAATCTCTTTATCGTGAAAGTTGAACTTACAAATGTAGCATTATGTACAAAAAATAACTGCATTCAAAAATAAAACAATGTAAAACTTTCAAGCCTACAAGTCCACTCAGTCCTACTTCAGCCAATCGCTCAGACAAACAAGTTTGGTTACAATTTGCAGGAGATAATGTTGCCCACTTCTTATTTACAATATGACCTGAAAGTGGGAACAGACGTTTGCATGGCACTGTTGTAGCCGGCATCACAAGATATTTATGTGCCAGATGCGCTAAAGATTCATATGTCCCTCCATGCTTAAACCACCATTCCGGAGGCCATGCGTCCATGCTGATGAGGGGTTCTGCTCAATAACGATCCATGGCGGAGCGGACCGAGGCATGTTCATTTTCATCATCTGAGTCGGATGCCACCAGCAGAGGGTTGATTTTCTTTTTTGGTGGTTTGGGTTCTGTAGTTTCCGTATCAGAGTGTTGCTCTTTGAAGACATCTGACAGCATGCTCCACACCCCGTCCCGATCAGATTTTGGAAGGTACTTCAGATTCTTAAACCTTGGGTTGAGTGCTGAATCTATCTTTAGAAATCTCACACTGGTACCTTCTTTGCATTTTGTCAAATCTGCTGTGAAAGTGTTCTTTAAATGAACATGTGTTGGGTCATCATCCGAGACTGCTATAGCATGAAATATAGGGCAGAATGTGGGTAAAACAGAACAGGAGACCTTCCATTCTCCCCCACGGAGTTCAATCACAAATTTAATTAACGCATTTATTTTTTTTAACGAGCATTATCAGCATGGAAGTATGTCCTCTGGAATGGTGGCCGAAGCATGAAGGGGCAGATGAATGTTTAGCATATCTGGCACATAAATACCTTGCAATGCTGGCTACAAAAGTGCCATGCGAATGCCTGTTCTCACTTTCAGGTGACATTGTAAATAAGAAGGGGGCAGCAGTATCTCCCGTCAATGTAAACAAAACTTGTTTATCTTAGCGATTGGCTGAACAAGAAGTAGGACTGACTGGACTTGTAGGCTCTAAAGTTTTACATTGTTTCGTTTTTGAGTGCAGTTATGTAAGAAAAAAATCCACATCTGTAAGTTACACTTTCAGGATAAAGAGATTGCACTACAGTACTTGTATGAGGTGAATAGAAAAATACTATTTCTTTTATCATTTTTACAGTGCAAATATTTGGAATCAAAAATAATCATGTAAAGTGAGCACTGTGCCCTTTGTGTTCGGTGTTGTAATAGCAATCAATATATTTGCAAATGTAGAAAAACATCCAAAAATATTTAATCAATTTCAATTGGTATTCTATTGTTTAACAGTGTGATCAATCACGATTAATTTTTTTAATCACAGTTAATTTTTTGAGTTAATCACGTGAGTTAACGGCGATTCATTGACAGCCCTGCTTTTTACACAACTGTTGGGGACACTTCAGCAATGTCTAGAACTAGAGCGGATACAGTGTAAGCCTCGTTCATGAAAAACGTGAAAAGAAATGACACTTTGATGTCCTTTGAAGGAAGTAGAAAAGTGAAAGTCCTCCCCCACTTTTCAAATGGAGGGAACTGTTAAGAGTAAATGTTTATTTCCCCTCCAAAACTGAATGAAATCCTCCCTCCCACCCTCAAAACCAGTATTTCCAATTTAGGTCCACTCCCCCATCAAAAAATGAAAAATGGCAATCAAAATAAAAACTTTCATTTGGGTCAAAATGGCATTTTCCCTTAAAAAACAACTTTGAACAAGAGTTTTCATCCAGCTGTAGTCTGAAGGTTCAGAATTAATGACACCTCGGTTCCCATCTCTCCCTCCAGAGGGATCCGGGTGCAAACTCTGCCCCAGGGACTGGCTGCTGCACGGGGACAAGTGCTACTGGCTGCCTAAGGAGCGTAAAGACTGGACTGGGAGCCGTGACGACTGCTCGGGGAAGAGCTCTCGCATGCTCGTGATCCAGAACCGGGAGGAGATGGTAACATCAAATACAGGCTCATCCAACTCCAGCTGGAGAAAGACGTGTGTCACTAGTTACAATCCCAGTGTAGCCTGACTCTACCACCCCCCCGCAAATCAAACTCCACACTGGGGTGTTTTCTCCCCTTCTAGGGGTCTGGCTTATTAGCATACAGTTCAGAACAAGAACCCCAGAGCTTTCCCACCCCAGACTGCCCAGTTGGCTCCTGCAGGCGTTTCACTCCCAGGCCCTCTGAGAGCTCAGCAGAGCCCTTCTGCATAGAGCTACTCACACAAACCTCCTACCCCATCAGATCTCTCCCTGCCCAGACTGGCTGCCCTTGTAGCCCCACCAGGCCTGGCTCCTGGTCACCTGCTTCCATCACCTTTGCCTCTGAGCCCAGGGGCACCTAGTCACAGGTGAGGCTCAACCCAGGACTCCCTTAAAGGGCCAGCTCACCCTGTGCCACCAAGGACTGGTGCTGATGTTACCATGTCTGCATAGAGAGAGCCACGTTTACCTGCACTGGGACCCTGCCCACCCAGGGGAGAGGGTGAACTAACTCAGGGGCTGGTGGGGTCTCCTGCTGGCATTATGGGCAGAGCTACTGAAGGAGAGAGCAGGCACTTCATGGGATCACTAAGGAAATTCTAGCATGTTACAGGATACTCATCCCCACCCCCTCTGCTGTGCACATCACAGGATTTCATACAAGATGTTGTACAAGATGCAAACCACATCTGGATTGGCCTTAAAGTGACACCCCCAGGGGGGAAATGGACCTGGGTGGACGGTTCCCCATTAGATCCAGTGCGGTGAGTGCTGCTTGACGTTTACTCTTTGAGATGTTTGGGGAAAGCTCCCATTGTATAACTTGCTCGTGTTAAATGTCCAGCGTCTGTCTGAGGCCTGGTCTACGCTGAAAAGTCTTCCCAGCGTAACTACGTGGGCTAAGGGTATTTCCCTAACAGAGGGGTGCCAGCAAAGGCCCTGGTGTAACAGCAGTTCTACCAATAGCTCTGTGTGTAGAGCAGTGTAGCTTAGGGGGATCGGGGAGCTGGCATAAGCGATAGCGGTAGAAGCAGTTGTATATGGATATAACTGTACTTATCCTGAGGGGACCCAGCTATTTTCCTCTTTCCATGGTGAAAACTGAGCATTTATTCCTGTTGTTTCCTATCTTTTAACCAGTTACTGATCCATGAGAGGACCTTCCCCCTTATCCCATGACAGCTTCCTTTGCTTAAAAGCCTTTGGTGAGGGACCTTATATTTTCCTACTTCTAATGTACTTAATTTTTTTAGGTTTTGCATCTCTAGGAAGTTGCTTCTCAAACTCTTCCTTGGCCTGCCTCCTTATACTTTACAATTTACTTGCTGGAGTTTGTGCTCCGTCCTAGTTTCCTCATTAGGTTTAGACTCCCAGTTTTTCAAGGATGCTTTTTGCCTCTAATGGCCTCCATGACTCTGCTGTTGAGCCAGGATAGCATTTTTTTGCTCCTCCTCCTGTCTTTTTTTATTTGGGGTACACACTAAGCCCTGGTCTACACTGGGTGTGTGTGTGTGCGGGGGGATCGACCTAAGATATGCAACTTCAGCTAGGAGACTAGCATAGCTGAAGTGGACGTATCTAGCTCGACTAACCTTGGCATCTTCACGGCGCTCCCCCTCCACTCCGCCTGCACCTCTCACGGCGCTGGAGTGCCGGAGTCGACGGGAGAGCGCTCGGGGTTCGATGTATCACGTCTAGACTAGACATGATAAACTGACCCCCAATAGATAGATCGCTACCTGCATTTCCGGCGGGTAGTGTAGACCTGCCCTTAGACGCGGTCTACATTACAGACTTATGACGGTATAACTATGCTGCTCAAGGGTGTGAAAAATCCACCCCCCAAGCGATGCAGGTATCCTGACCTCACCCCCAGTGTAGACAGCGCTACGTTGAGGGGAGCGCTTCTCCTGTCACCATAGCTATCGCCCTTGGGGAGGGGGATTGGCTCTGCTGATGGGAGAAGCTCTCTGGTCAGCGTAGGTAGCGTCTTCACTGCAGCGCTGTGAGTGTAGACAAGCCCCTCGTCTGAGCCTCTCATGCTGTTTTTAAGTCGTGTCCGTGATACTAGGAGACATTTGACCCTGGTGACAGCTCTGTGCAATTTCCATCCAACAAGCATCCACATGGTTTTGTGGTTCCCCTTTTAGAAGTGAAATGTGGGGGCTAGAAATCATCTCTCTGCATCATGCCCCGAGGTGACAGTTAGTCTGTCTGCTCCAATCACTCTTTATCCCGAGTCTGGAACAGGGTTAACAGGAGAGAATAAGGGACCCCCCCCCCACCAACACCACCACCTCAGACTGTCCCCTAGCTCAGTGGCGTGAGCCTACTCCTAAGAGGTGAGAGACGCCTGTTCAAATCCCTTCTCCTACCCAGCTACAAGGGGGACTTGAGTTGGGGTCTCCTACTTTCCAGGTGAGTGCCAGAACCCCTGGGCTAAATGTTACCAGGAAGCGCTTGCTCCTCTCTGGTTTCAGAGTAGCAGCCATGTTAGTCTGTATGCGCAAAAAGAAAAGGAGGACTTGTGGCACCTTAGAGACTAACCAATTTATTTGAGCATAAGCTTTCGTGAGCTACAGCTCACTTCATCAGATGCATTCATCGGCTGCATGCTCCTCGCTGCCAGTCTGTGGACGCTCACCTGTGAGGCCCAAGCTGGTACGGGTCCTTTGAACATGCCCACTGGCTTGGGGCCCCAAGGCAAGTCAGGCGGAGACTGGCTCCTGGACCATACTGGGGCTTAGGCAGCCAGCAGCCTAGAGGGAGGGAGCAGCACAGGTGCTCGGGGCGCACACAGACACCTCGTAAACTTTGACTCAGAAAATTGAGGCACCGAGCAAGTTCAGTCACTTCCAGGGTTTGGTGGCAACTGAGCTGGGGTTTGGTGAATCCCAGGGGGATGCGGTTCTGGGACGGAGGTGTCTGAAGTGGCCATTAGCCTCTTAAGTCTCTTTGTGAATCCAGCCCTAACCGTTCATCGGGACAAGTCCTCAGCTCCCTGCAGCTGTCCCGTTACCCAGGTCAAATGGTGCAGGTTTCCTCTCACCCATCAGACTTCGTTTTTAAAGGAAAGCTGAGATGTAGGAGATCAAGGTGGCGCTTCCAATGAACAAGTACCAGCTCCCCAACTCCACTGGCCACACGCATTCGCTGCTGGGCCTGCCGTCACTGCAGGGTAGCAATAGGCCCACTCTGCCCTCAAGTCCTTTGAGAATCTGTCTGGAGCATCCAGTCCCTGGTCCCCTGGGCACCGGTAGTATCCACAGATTCACTATTTCCAAAGGAACAGTAACATCCTCGGCCCCAGCTTACCAGCTCCAGCTCAGATCACTGCTCCACTTAACACACAGCGCTGCCATAGGCTCACAGCGAAATCACGCCTCAGTTCAACAAAGCCAAGAGTCAAGTGGAAGTGTTGGAAACAAATGGTTACATATAACAAAGTCATCACATGCGTTCTAGAGCCTAGACCGAACTAACAAGGTATTCTCCTGTCTAACCAAGTACAGCTCACCCGAAATCCTTGCAGCACTTCACAGCCAGGCAGGCTCGGACCCTTCTTTCATGAGACATGCATATGGTCAGTTTGTCTCCGAGGGGAAGGATCCAGTAGGTCTCTGCACACAGAGAGAGACCAGACCGATCCTTTGTCTTTATGCTTAAACACCACAGATGGACACACACACAGCCCCCTGCTGTTAGTTTCTTCCTGTAGATTTCCTTTTTTGTGGATTTTGCAATCTAATTTTGCACCTGGCTCAGTGTGCAAAGAGACATCCAACATCAGGCACACAATACACGGATGGCCAGACAGGGAAGTAACCCAGTGATGCGCAGAGCATTCCCCAATATTCTGGAATTGCTCAGATGTGATGGTCACAAGAAATCACAGTCAGGCTTTCCCAGGGCTAGATTCTATAATACTCTTGTTACCAGCCCCCTTCCACTGCAGCCTCCTGTCCTGTGTAAATGCATCGGGTTTGGTGCAGATCCAGTGTCTCTCACTGGTGCATTGCAAGCTGCTGACCGCACTCACACCATTCAGATACGCGCAGTCTCCTTCTCCTATTGGAAACCTGCAAGAGAGAAGCCAGGGAGCTGGTGTCAGGCAGGAGTTGGACATTTCCCATCAGTCACAGGCAGGGAGAGACGCTCTCGCACAGTGCAGGGAGCTGCTGCACTCACAGCCCCTCACGATTCCCCTTCCTGCACCTGCCACAGGCCCCAGCTAGAAAGGGGGCAGTGGGGCAGCAAGGCCAGGAAAGGTTCGAAGATCAACTGACCTCCATGGAGCATTTATGCCAGATGGGTATTAACCCAGATCCTACTCTCCCCCCCTCACACACCCAGCTGGGTCTGGATGGGCCCTTGCAGGCCCAACCCACGCAAACTGCCCCGGGCGCAGGTTCCAGGTGACTCTCAGTGTGGCGAGGAGCAGCAGTAACGCCGCAAAGAGGAGCTGGGTCCGGGGCTCCCTGGACAGTTTACATCAGCTCTCAGGCCAGAGGCCTGTCAGGACAGGCTGCATTGCAGGGGGCGGCTGGAGTGAAATGCCAGCAGCACAAACCCGGTGGCCATGGGGTGACCAAAGCCACTCACACAGAGCTTCCCGTGAGAGCTGGAGGCCAGCACTTCCCACCTGGGAACAGGGTGGGATCCAGGCCCACAGGCAAATCCTCCCCCATGCTCCCATCCTGGCCTCTCACAGTAGTCATGCACTGGGCTGGGAGGAGGCCCAGCACCACTCTTTGGGCAGGCCGGGATCTCCCTGCCCTCAGGCCACCAGCCTCTGGCTCGGGGTGAGATCTGTCCCAGAGAAGGGAGAGCCCAGCCCAAAGCCACCTGAGCAGATGGCTGTGGGTGGCTCCCCCACCAGCATCACCCCAGAAGAGCTCTGATGGGATGGCAATGATGCACCCAGAGCCTTCTGCTGGGGTGGGCGCCCGCAGGGTGGCAGATTTCAGGGTTAACACCCCACTGAGATGCCTGTTTACCCAGTTCCGGTAAATTGGCGTCACATTAGCTATCCTCCAGTCATCGGGTACAGAAGCGGATTTCAATGATAGGTTACAGACTACAGTTAGTAGTCCTGCAATTTCACCTTTGAGTTCCTGGTCCTGGTGACTTGTTACTGTTTAGTTTCTCCATTTGTTCCAAAACCTCCTCTAATGACACCTCCATCTGGGACAGTTCCTCAGATTTGTCACCTAAAAAGGACGGCTCAGGTTTGGGAATCTCCCTCACACGCTCAGCCATGAAGACTGCTGCAAAGAATTCATTTAGTTTCTCTGCAATGGCATGATGCCAGCTGCGGTGTGGACAGACCCCAAACAGGCCTGCTAACAGATGGGCTCATGATGCAATCACAAAGACAGACTGCTGCCGACATCAGGGCATCCTTGCTGGAATATGTGAAAATATCTGGCTGGGATCAAACAACGGGTCACCAACTGACTTGTTTCCTAAGCCTCCTCTGGGCACATTTTCCAGCTTCCCATCAATCGCAAAGGGCTTTTTTAAAAACACCATTCAGGTGTAAGTACATAAGACTGGCCACATGGGTCAGACCAATGGTCCATCTAGCCCAGTGTCCTGTCCTCCGATACTGGCCAGCGGTAGGTGCTTCCGAGGGAATGAACAGAACAGGGTCAGTATCGAGTGATCCATCCCATTCACTCCCAGCTTCTGGCAGTCAGATGTCTATGGACACTCAGAGCATGGGGTTGCATCCCTGACCATCCTGGCTGATAGGAACTGGTCGAGCTATCCTCTGTGAACTTGTCTACTTCTTGTTTGAACAGAGTTATACTACTGGCCTTCACAACATCCCCTGGCAACAAGCTCCACAGGTTGACTGTGTTGTGTGAAGAAATACTTCCTTTTGTTTGTGTCAGACCTGCTGCCTATTCATTTAATTGTGTGACCGCTAGGTCTTGCGTTACGTGAAGGCGTAAATAACACTTCCCTCTTCACTTTCTTGACCCCACTCATGATTTTATAGACCTCCTATATCCCCCCCTTAGTCGTCTCCCCTCATATGGAAGCTGTTCCATATCTCTAATCATATGGGGATAGTTGAAAACCCCCATTATTATTGGGTTTTCTGCTTTTGTAGCCTCTCTAATCTCGGTGAATTTCAGTCACCATCCTGGTCAGTAGTATATTCCTGCTGCTAGATTCTTATTCTTCAAGTGTGGAATTCCTATTCTTAGAGATGCTAGGATACAGTTGGGTTCGTTTAAGATTTTTACTGTTCTTTACTCTGTGCTTTCCTGGACACGTGGTGCCCCTCCCCCGCCAGCATGACCTACTCTGCCGTTCTTTCAGTGCTGATGGTCCAGGGTCAAACCCTGCTATCAGCTCAACTGGGGTTTGGTTATTTGATCCCACCCAGATCCCACTGAAATCCCTCTTGGGATGTCGTCTGGGCCATCTCTACTGTACCCCACTTCTCATGGCAGCCCCAGGCACTCAGCATTTGTGACTATCAGGCATCTTTAACGCAGATGGCCCCACTAAAGCCAGACAGATCTGAAAGCGTTGGCCAGTCTCCCAGCAGACAACACTTGCTTCCACCCATCACTAATACACAGAGTACATAGCACTGACTGGTGCGTCGGCCTGAACTCGCTATCTCAGACGCCAGGGACCCAAAGCCCTGGGAATTCACAGAGGACTTACAGGTTGTTGAATTTGGTGCCATTGGCCCATTTCCAGAGCTGCCCAGGGTCCCTCTGGAGGCCAATCCAGTGGTCAAATCTGCCTTTATAGCACAGCACGAAAGCCTCAAAACAGCAGAGGGAGAGGTGGGTTCAGAGCACAGGCTCTGTGCACCAGAGAATCACAGGGATACACTGAAGGGCTCTGTTTTCAGGGAAGGGCTGGGGATTTTCGCCTCCCTCTTGCCCAGCTCTGGGTAATTCAGTATTAACTTTCCTATCCCAAACCTCGCCTCGCCTTACAGAACAGCTGAGCTCCCCTCCCCATCACAGGGGAAGGGGAAGGAAAGAGCCCAGCTGATCTCAATAAGGGATGCTGGGAAGGGCCAGGGATGAGAGAAGAGCCACCAACTCCTCAGCCAGAAGGGGCCAGGGCTAAGAGGAGCCCCCCATCCTCATCTGGCTACCCAAGAGCACTGGCTCTTCAAGTCAATCTGGGATCTCAGTACCCCTTTGGCCCCATGCCACCCAGAAGACACTCAAGCCAGCCTAGCCTGAGAGAGGGGCGGTCTCCTTTTGAGAGGGCTGACAGCGAGTGATCCCCGCAGTCAGACACGGACACTAGAGGTGCCCCGGGCCAGCCAGCCAGGCCTGGCATTCAGCAACTGGAAGCTCATTTACTCAGAGCTGCTCCTCGAGCCCAGGTTCTCCTGCAGCAGCTGCTGAGCCAAGACCAGAACGTTGCAATGCGAGCATCTCTCACCATTTCCTGCTCACTGTTGATCTCAGCCAGGGAGGCGCTGAGCGCAGAGCAGTAGGTCAGGCTGTAGGTCCAGTTCCTTTCGGCCTCAGAGAAATAGTAGCATTTCCCTTGGTATGCGATCCAGCAACGGGCCCCGGTTCAGCTGACGGAAGCTTAGGTCTCCACACTGAGAATGAGACAGCGACACGTGGTGTGAGCGAGACCCGCCACCCGCCAACGAGGAGAACAGGGGGAGATCAGCCCCTGCGCCCCAGGCTTCTGAGATCCCTCGAACCAGGGTGGGTACTGAAAGGCCGTGGGGGAGCCAGGAGGACGCTGGGAATCCAGCCCCAGAGGGGGGTTATCTGGCTCTGCTCTCCCTCTCTTGGGTTCACATTCAACAGGAATGCAGCTGACAAGCAGCTCATGCCATGAAGCCCAGGACAGAGAGCTGGGCCCAAGCTCAGTGTTACAACACGGGGTGGGCAGAGAGCCACAGAGGGAGGGGACAGTTACCAGGGGGCCAGCAGGGGGGCAATAATTAATGGGTAGGAGATTAACTTCAACATGATTTGCCAGGTCTAGTACCCCAAGGAGTTCTGCTAGCCTGGACTGCTGCCCCCTCCCCCTGCTCTGCGCTTTGCTTCCCTGGAGAGGCAGGTTGAGATGAAGACGGGAACAAATTCCCTTCCCTTCAGGAGACCGAACGCCCGCTGCCCGGCCTGTCCAGCGCAGCCAGCCAGGTTCACGGTCACCACAAACAGCTGCCATCTGCGCTCGCACACGCTGTCTGTGCAGGCGGGGACGTCAACAGCGCGACGAGACCCTGCCCTGCCGAGGTCACCAACGGGTGGGTTTCACACTGCGTTAAGGGAGGTGTTGGTACTGCGTTCCACGGCTCCTTTCAGTGACACGCCAGCAGCTGCCCAGCACTGGGCACCACCTGGGGATGCAGGAAGGCCAGGCTGGCACCTCAGGGCGACACGCTGCAGGCAGAGGGCCCAGCTCATTGCTGCCCTGCACCGTCAATCACCCCCACTCTGCACGGCTATCAGTGACCGTGCCTGGGGCCCGGCAACAGTGACTTGGACCCAAAGTGCTCAGAGATGGGCCGGGGGGAGCTAATTTCAGTCCCGACACAGAGAGTGCCCAGGTGCAGCGGTCTGGGAGGGAGCAGGAGGAGGGTCTTGGAGGAACATCCCCCAGGAATCCTCTGTCCCGGGGCAGAAGCCAGACAGGACAGGAGGAGAGACTGACTGTGGTGGCTCCAGGGGGAATGGGATGTGCAGAGAGGGGGAAGGGAAGGGTGAGAACTCACCTGCCAGGACAATGATGAGAACTAAGAACATGGTTGCGAGGGCGACTGCGAGCACAATTGTACATTTCTTGTAGTTACATTTCCTGCAGTTAGGACAAGGATCTGAAACAGAAAGACCCGTCAGGCAGGGCCACGAGGACACGTCTCCCCCACGGCACCAGGGCTGGAGCTGCCTTAGAACAGTGGTTCTCACCCACCGGTTCGTGTACCCCTGGGGGTAAGCAGAGGTCTTCCACGGGGCACATCAACTCATCGAGAGATTTGCCTCGTGTTACGACAGGCTACATAAAAAGCACTAAGTCAGTACAAGCTAAAATTTCATACAGACAATGACTCGTTTATACTGCTCGATAGACTATACACGGAAAGGTACAGCGTTGATAGTCCAATTGATCTATTTCATAATTAAATACGCAACAATGAGAGAGTCATCAATTTTTCCGGAATAGTGGCTGTGACACTTTTGTATTTTTATGTCCGATTTTGGAAGCAAGTAGTTTTTTTAAGTGAGATGAAACTTAGCAGAGTGCAAGACAAATCAGCCTCCTGACAGGGCGACAGTCGTCTGGAAAGGCTGAGAACCACTGAACTCGAACATGCACCGTTCTGTCGATCGCTCTTTCCATCAGACGCTCTGGGAGAGGAGCCTGGAGGGTCAGGCAGGCTGGGGCTGGCAGAACAGCCCCTCCTTCCCCTCAGCCCAGTGCCCTCCCCTGGGCACTCCCAGCCAGGCTGCCAGGAGGCCTGGTGAGCTCAGGGGCACAGAGATAAGGACCCGCATGTCCTGGTGGCAGTTGCTCCAACTGCCCCCCCACCATCCCCACCCCCATTCTGCCCCCTGCCGAGCGCTGGCTGGGCCCACACTGCCGAGTGCCCCTGTCCCCGCACACTGGGGTCTCACACTGGCCATACACAGCAGAAGGGGGGAGAACGAACCAGGCCGAGATGGGCCAGGGCTGTCACAGGGGGTCTGACACACCCAGCCCAGGAGGGCCCTGAACAGCCCCACGGCCACCGCTGTGTCTGCCAGACAGCAGCTGTGAGCCAGGGATCGGTGCCCTGAGAGCCCCTGGGGGTGATCCAGTCCCTGCTGCCCACAGACCGGGGGTTGCTGGGCACTCGCTGCTGCCACTGAGAGCCTGGCCCCATGTGGGGCAGCCTCAGTGTCTCTCTCCAGCCTGTTCCCAGGCAGCGACACCCCATTACCTGGCTCCCCTCCAGTCTCCAGGTGTCCATTGCACTCAACAGGCCACTCCTGCAGCGGCTCTTCGCTCCCAGCAGGTCCAGCTGCTGGCCCCCCCATTGTCTCTCTCAGCCACACTCAGGCCGCACACTCTGCTGGAGACGCTGGGCTGGGGTCAGCTCCTCTCTGTGACTGGGTCCGATTCAGCAGCAGCGAAGCAGAGCTGGGGCCGGGGTCCTGGCCCTGGCTCCCCCGCACATCCTGCTCCGGACTCTCCGGCCGATCTGAAATTCGAGACGGACCCAGCAGGACAGGTCAGTGTGGGGGGAGGGGCACGATTTGTGGTTTCTCGTTCCCTGCCCAACAGCCCAACCCCCAGCCAGAGGCGGTGCCAGGATGATTGAACCCCCTTAAACGCCATCGGCCCCTCCATCCCCCAGGGCTTCAGAGACCTGATCTGCTACGGACCCCACCCGCCGCGCACCACCCCCGCGTGACAGGCACCCAGCTGGGGTTGACAGGAGGAAAAAGCCCTCCCTCCCCACACATACCTCCTGCAATCGAGAGCAAGTCGAGAATCCTAGCAGGAGTGGGGAGTTGGTGGGCAGGGGGAGAGAACCAGGATGGATTGAGTAAAATCAAGGCAATTAAATCACCAAGTCCAACGCCTCAATTGAAATGATCAATTTTAATCAACTTATCAATTTACACTTCAGTAATTTTCTAAGGCCAAGTGCCCACCCAGTGGGCGACAGAACCATTAAAACTTCATGTCCAAAACTTCCCCCACAGGGGGATGGGGAGGGGCGGGGAAATTGTGGGAGTGGCCCTTTCCTTCCCCCTTTTTCATTGGGAACGCAGGCAGGGGCAGGATGCCTGTGGGAAGCCCAGCCTGGGGCCTCCCAACATTGCGGGGGACAGGGGGCAACAGTGTGCTGATGCCCCGTCCCCCCCCTGGCTTGGGGCCATGGGAGGGGAAGGACCCAGGTAGCTCCATGCTGCACACAGGTGCCCCATCCCCAGGGAGCAGAGCAGAGGGGTGGGGAGAGCCACCAGACACCTAAGACAGGCCCTGCCCCCAGAGGAGAAGAAAGGGGGAAAAAAGAGAGCCCCCCCAGTCCAGAGAGGAGAAAAAGGGAGGGGAGGCACCCCCCCCCCCCCGCAGCCCGGAGAGTAGAGGAAGAGAGGACAGAGGGCCCCCCCAGCCCAGAGAGGGAGAAAGGGGGGGGACAGAGGCAGAGCGGGGGGGGTGAGACATGAGAGAGGACCCCCCCCACACTCGGAGAGAGGGAGGGGAAAGGGGGGAGTGGGGGAATAGAGAGCCCCCCCAGTCCGGAGAGGGGGAATGGAGACGATGCCCAGCCCACGAGTCGGGGTAAGGATGGAGGAGGGTTCGGGGGGGTTCCAGCCCCTGCCCCCCCCCCGTCCAGCGCTCCCCCCACGAGCCCAGCAGGGGTTGCACGTGTCTCACCGGCTCAGCAGCGACCGTCCGCGCCTGGAGCCTGCCCGTCCTCTGCGAGGCTCCACCCCCGCGCTCCGGGGCCCTTTAAAGCCTAGCGCAGACTCCACCCCCGCCCCGCCCATCCTGGCGCTTGTGGCCAATGGAGAGAGAGAGAGAGAGAGAGAGAGAGGGGCGGCCGGAGATGAGTTTGTCCCGCAACCCTGCAACCCGCACACCAGGGGGAGTTTAAACCTCGGTCACATTTTACTGGAATTCAATGGCCAGCTGCCGGCTTCCACTGAGAATTCCCTCCCCTCCCCCTCCCGCTCTCCGGGCTGGGCGGGGGAGGCCTCTGTCCCCTGCCCCTTCCCCTCTCCGGGCTGGCGGGGGGGGAGGCCTCCGTCCCCTCCCCCTCCCGCTCCCTCTCCCTCTCTCCGGGCTGGGGGGGGAGGCCTCCGTCCCCTCTCCCTCCCCCTCCCCCTCTCCAGGCTGGGGGCGGGAGGCCTCCGACCCCTCTCCCTCCCCCTCCCCCTCTCCGGGCTGGGGGCGGGAGGCCTCCGTCCCCTCTCCCTCCCCCTCCCCCTCTCCGGGCTGGGGGCGGGAGGCCTCCGTCCCCTCTCCCTCTCCCTGTCCCTTCCCCTTCCTGGCTGATGGGGGGAGGCCTCCGTCCCCTCTCCCTCTCTCTCCCCTCCCCCTCTCCAGGCTGCGGGGGGGTCTCCGTCCCCTCTCCCTCCCTCTTCCCCTCTCCGGGCTCGGGGGTGTCCTGGAGTCCCTGGGCGATGCTCTGGAGCTGCTCCCCATGAAGCCAGGCAGGACTCTGGGGCAGTCTCCTCTCTGGGAGCAGCCTGTCTGCAGGACACCCAGCTCACCCGGCTCCACCTTCCTGGGTCTGACCTCGGAGCATTCAGCATCCTCTGCCCCTCCGTGCGCTTCCCCCAGCGCGTCCGCTCAGGCGGGGTCTTGGGGAAGCCAGAGGGTCCTGCCCCCCAACTCCGCAGTCAGACGGGACTCAGCCAGCCAGTAAAACAGAAGGTTTATTAGACGCAGGAACATAGTCTAACACAGAGCTTTCAGGTGCAGAGAACAGGACCCCTCAGCTGGGTCCATTTTGGGGGGCAGTGAGCCAGAGAACCGCGTCTGCACTTCACTCCATGTCCCCAGCCAGCCCCAAACTGACTCCCCCTCCAGCCCCTCCTCCTCTGGGCTTTGTCCCTTTCCCGGGCCAGGAGGTCACCCGATTCCTTTGTTCTTCAACCCTTTAGCTCTCATCTTGCAGGGGGGAAGGGCTCAGGCCATCAGTGGCCAGGAAACAGGGTGTTGGCCATTGTCTGCGTCCAGACCCCTGCACACACCTGCCCTCTAGGGTTCTGCAAAGATCATACACCCTTCTCCCACCCTCTAGATACTTAAGAACTGCTTAGGGGAAACTGAGGCACCCCCACACTCTTCAGAGGAAACATTAAGAACAGTCCCACTTCGTCACATCTCTCCCCCCTTCGAGATCGAACTGAGCGGGGTCACTTTAGCCGGTGACCTGGGGAACTTCGAAGCCACCAATGTTCCCATGGATGCCCCAGCATCTCTCCCGTTCCTTGGTGGGATTTACCCCAGAGCCTTCCAGTTTCACGCCCTCCCTTAGGTCGGGGGTGGTCGATAGTACTCGCAGGCCACATGTGGGAAGGTTTATGCGGCCTGTGCCCTTTGGCCACCCCAAAACCCCCGGGGGTCAAACTGGAATCGGGTCTTCTCCCAGCGCTCCAGTCTGGAGGCCTGCAATTCGGGCTCTCTTGGTTAAGAGCCCCCCTCTTGACCTGGGCCACATACTGTTCACTGAAACAACTCGCATGGAGACATTCCTTTCTCAACAACCTTGTCTCCCCAACAAGCTGGCCAAACACAGCCACTTGGTTAGAGGACTGTTTAACTTTCTTAACAGCTTTCACTCCATCTGAGACCTTCTCAAAGCTCTCCACCCTGGATCTTTCAACAGGAAAGTCAGTGGCTTCATTCACAACAGAACATTTCTGGCTGTTAGGAACGGAGACTTTCTTGCTTAAATCACTTTCACACCCTTCAGTGGCAGTAAACTCCTTGCAAAGACTCCATGAGGATTCCTTTCCCTAGGGCTTGTCTCTGCGACAATTCACCCCTCACAGAAATTCTGCCTTTACCCTCTTCACCGAGGGCTTGCTCGAGAGGAACACTTTCCTGAGCAACAACAGACTCTTTCTGGGTCTCACTTACGTCCAGAATCACCTCTGGCCCATCAGGCGGATTCCTACCCAATCCCCTTTCAGGCAAACTTACAGACTTCCTAGATAAAAGGTCAGAAGCCTTCTCCTTCCCTTTGCCACACACTAGCAACAGGCAAAACACAAGCAGCAGACTTGTCTGGGCTCTGGGATTTTACAGAGACACTGACTGGATGCAACCTAGTTACAGGGCCATTCTCCCGAGCAGACCCAAACTTAGGACCCTTCCCTTCCTGGGCTTTAGCTGAATCCAGAACCAGCTCTGAGACGACTGCATGACCCTCAACCATCACAGGCTGAAAGGCCCCTTCTGTCTGCTCCACAGACAAAGAAGAGCCGGACACACTTTCTCCTTTCCCAGACCCACAGCTTGGGATCTCTTTCCCCTTGTCCCAGCACACAAGGCTGGTCACAGACAACTGCTTGGAGATCAGGGTAGCTCTCTCCCTAGGCAAGTCAATACCCCTGACAGACACAGGCATGTTTCCTTCACTGTCACAATTCTCCACCCAGCTAACAGGTAAGGTCCAGGGACACTCATCTTCCACTCTCCTCGTCTTCCCACCCTGATGACTAGACAAAGCCATCAGCTCACAAGGCTGCCTAGGCTCATCCAGACTTTCCTTACCAAGCACCTTGCCACTCCCAACAGATGCCCTGCCCTGCCTGTGTCTCCCCTCACTCAGCTGGGGTCTCAGCTTCCACTGTGCTCAGCACTGCCCTTACTGTCCCAGTGGGGATAGGCAGCAAGCTCGCTGCTTTCCTCACTGCATCAGAGCCAGTGTGAGCCCCCTCTCCGGTGTGCAAGGGGGTGGGGAGCATCTCTCTGTCCCACCCAGCCCCAGGGGGCTGGTTACAGGCAGGCAGGTAGCCTGAGCCTAGCAGCTCCTCCCTGCTGCCAGCCAGGTCATCTGCATTTTCACTGACCATTTCCCTCTCCACCGATTGGTTCCCTGCATTCAAATTCAAACCCTTGGCAGTTACAGGAACAGGGCCTGGATCCTGTCCCAAAGAGACACAGTCACCCCATAACAGGGTCTCACAGCTGATATCCTGGAGAACGCCAACGGCCAGCCAGCCCGACCCCTCCTGGGTCTGCACAGGGATCTGGGCCATAGGCAGGGCAAGGGGCTTCATCCCTGGGACCCTCACCCAGCCCCTCAGCATCTGAGGCTGCACTACCCAGGGCCTGACAACAGTTCTCTCTGTCCCAGGACCTCGCCGTCCCAGGAATGTCTCCCCATTGACCGTCACCTTCCGCTCCCACTGGAGGTCCGAGGGGCCTGGCCCCAGGAAACTTCACAGAGACATATAGGTTGGGGTCAGGAGTGGGAGCCTGTCCACCTCCCCACCCATCTGGCTGACGGAGTCTACGGCCTTGGGACCCAGCAAGGGAGCTAGACACTGGGGCTTTTCCGCAGGGTCCCCCTGGTTCAAATCGCCAGCCTGCTCAAAGGCAGTGAGGTGGGCATCCACATCCCCCCCTCCTTAACCAGGGGCAGCAATTTAGTCTCGAGGCTCCCTGTGGAGCTGGCACCCCAGGGTCTATCCCCACTCACCCCTGGGAGGCCTAGGCCTCTCCGCTCCCCCACCGCCAGTTCATGCTGCTGCTGCTTCTGCAGCTCTTTCTCGGGCTCTCGCTGTCTCTCACGGTCCTCTTGCTCTCTCAGACTCAGCTCCAATCCCATCCTTCTCCGATCCCCCGATGGGGAACCCGATCGTGAAGACCCTCGTCTGGTCGGGGACAGGAGTCTTGGCGATGCCTAGCTACCTCTCCAGCTGCTCCCAGATCCTGCTTTAGCTCCATTTGGGGTCAGGAATCTGTCCCTTAGAGCGGTCATCCTCCTCCAGCTGCACAATTAACTCTGCTTTGGTGAACTTTCCAATGCTCAACCCCCTCTTTCTGCACAGGGTTACAATGTCCTTCTTAAGGAGACGGTGACAGGCCATCACTCCGCTCTTCCCAAGTTGTTGCGGACTCACAGGCCTGTGTGCTCTCAGCTCCCCACGGTTTCCAGGGAGAACCCCTGATGTGCCAGCCCTTCTCGAGGTCACCACCTCTTTGCCAGGGTCGAGCTGCAGACTCCTCCGCCCCTTGGACCGCTCGCTGCAATTCCCAGGGGAACCCTGTTACTGCAAAAGTCCTTCTCTCTCCCAGGGCCAAGCCACAGGCTCCTCCGCCCCTGAGACTGCTCACCACAGTCCCCAGGGGGACCCCATTACTGCACAGACCTTCTCGCTGGTCACACACTCCCAGGGGTTAACCGCCCCCTGAAACCGCTCCTCTCTGAGCCTTCAGCACACCTGGTCCTCGTCAATCCCCCTTTGTGTTACTGCTCCTCAGTCACTTAGTGCAGGAAGTGCCATCCATGGGGTGCAGTACATCCCACCGCTGCCACCAGTTCTCACGGAGTCCCTGGGCGACGCTCTGGAACTGCTCCCTATGAAGCCAGTCAGGACTCTGGGGAAGTCTCCTTTCTGTGAGCAGACTGTCTGCAGGACACACAGCTCACACAGCTTCCACCTTCCTGGGACTGACCTCGGAGCATTTAGCATCCTCTCTGCCCCTCCCGGCGCTTCCCACAGCGAGACCACCCAGGCGGGGTCCTGGGGAAGCCAAAAGGTCCTGCCCCCCAACTCCGCAGTCAGACATGACTCTCAGCCAACCAGTAAAACAGAGGTTTATTAGATGACAGGAACATGGTCTAAAACAGAGCTTGTAGGTGCAGAGAACGGGACCCCTCAGCTGGGTCCATTTTGGGGGGCAGTGAACCAGACAACCACGTCTGCCCTTCACTCCACTCCCCAGCAGCCCCAAACTGGAACTCCCTCCAGCCCCTCCTCCTCTGTCCCTTTCCCGGGCCAGGAGGTCACCTGATTCCTTTGTTCTCCCACCCTTTAGCTCTCACCTTGCAGGGGGGAAGGGCCCGGGCCATTAGTTGCCAGGAAACAGGGTGTCGGCCATTCTCTCTGTCCAGACCCCTGCACACACCTGCCCTCTAGGGCTCTGCACTGATCATACACCCTTATCCCACTACCTAGATACTTAAGAACTGCCTAGGGGAAACTGAGGCACCCCCACACTCTTCAGAGGAAACATTAAGAACAGTCCCACTTCGTCACAGTTGCCTCACTCTGAATGTCACTGATCCCCCAGTTTAGAATGCGTCTCCCCGGCCGCTTCTCCTGCTAATTTGAACCTCAGGGAACACATCAAAGCTCTCTCCTGTCCCCCACAGCTGCTGGGTTTGGGCCACTGCCAGGGCCCTCTACACCGGGGTTAACATCTGGATCCTGGCCAAGCTGGTTCTAGCCCATGTGGCCAACCCCCAGTGACCAAAAATCACAAGTCAGAGCCCCACAAAACCATCAGATTGGCTTAAACAAGATGAGATTTTGAAAACAACTGTGGGTTCTGTTCTTGATCTCCTGGTGGTGGAGCCTTTAGGGGTCACCTTTTCAAGCTTTTCTCCCCATCCAGGAGGGCTAGAACAAGAAAAACTTCTGACAAAAATGGCCAACCCCGCCAAAATCTTCTACCAGAATCAGAAAAAATTAGTCCAGAATGATTGAAAACAGAACAATTTTTGGTTTTTGAATTTTCCAGGAAGACAGTGAATGTTTTTTTATTAAAGCCGACACTTTCCAGAAAAAGTTGCCTTTAATCAAACACCCAATTTTTCCTAAAAAAAAAAAAAAAAAAAGTCAATGGAACCATTTCAGTCCACTCGTTACAGCTGCTCTGAAATCCCTCATCTCACCCACCCCAGTTCCCACAACCTCCCCCCCCGCCCAACTCCAGCCCCTGCACCCATTGCACACACAGCTGTGCCCCCTGCCTGGCCATAGGGCCCCTTCCCTGTCCCCCCAAGAGCAGCTGCAGCAGATCCCAATCAGGGGATCCACACAGGGACCAGCCAGCTGCACCTGCTGCCACTCAGCCCTGCATGGTCCGTGTTTAGCCTCTCCCCGTCCCGGGCAGAGAAGTGTGGTACCTGGGGCTGTGTCAGGCCCATCCCTGCCATGAAGATGCCCTGTGGGCTGCGGTGCCCCGGCAGAGGGAGAAGCTGCTGAATCCACCTGGGCTCCAGGCAAGTGCTGGGTTGGGATCAGGCCCCTCTGGGGTGGCTGGGCAGCTGGTTTGCAGGGCTGGTCACCTCCTGGCCCCATGCAGATTGTCTGAACGTGGCAAGCTTCTCTCTAAGGGGAGCTCGGACAGTTCCTCCCAGACCTGTCAGTCAAGACATTGCCTTCTTTGTTTAGAACCAGTTGTGGGGTCCCCGTATCAGGATTCCCCCCTTATATCCCCTCACCAGGCCCTGGAGGGACCAGATAGAGGGATCTCACTTCAGTCCTTGGCCCTGGCCTGGTGAAATCCCTCAGGCACGTGGTGACATTCACTCGTGTTCATCCAGTCCCCACTTACAGGATTGTGACCAGTGGTGTCTCTCCCAAGCACCCCTGTCCCCATGCCACCCCAATGGGCTCCGGAGCTGTTGCCCCTCCATTCCCCACCCAGTTCTCTGGCTTCATACCCTCGCCCATGCTCCTGGTGTCATGCCCCACAATCTGATTGGCTGAGAATTCATTCCCAGTGCTTCCAGCCCAGGGTCCTTGTCCCTCCCTTCCCCCTACCCAGCCTGGGACAGGGGCAGCAGCTACCCCTGCAGCCCCACCAGCCGGAGCAAAAAGGAGAACAGGAGACGCAAAAGCGTGTGCGTCTCCTTTTAGGGTTGTGCCTCCAGCCCAAGAACCAAATGGATTATCCAGTGGTTCTCAAACTTTTGTCCTGGTGACCCCTTCCACACAGCAAGCCTCTGAGTGCAACTCCCCCACCCCCGTTATCAATTAAAAACCACTTTAATATATTTAACACTGTTATAATGGTTGGAGATGAAGCAGGGTTTGGGGGTGGAGGCTGACAGCTCATGACCCCCACATAATAACCTCACAACCCCCAGTTTGAGGACCCCGGACTACACTGAGCATGCACAGAAAGAGAGCCAGAGGGTTGAAAGGCCGCTGGGATGGACAAGACTTGTGGGGCTCTGAGAGACTGTCCCCCCCGGCCACCCCGCAGCAGTGTGAATTCAGCTCCAACCAGGGGCAGGAATCTGAAATCAGTTAAACAGCAGAGACTTCATGCAGGCAGAGGTCCGGCTTGCCGGGCAGGGACAGCTCCTTCCCTTCCAGAACGTGGGCATCAGCAAAACTCAAGCACCAGAAACCTGGGAATTAGAGGCGAGGGACAGAGGGCCCCCCGCCGCCCCAGCGCGGAGAGGGGGAGGGAGTCCCTTAGGGGGAGCGGCCCACGAGTCGGGGTTCAGGCGGGGAGGGGGTTCAGGGGGGTTCCAGCCCCTGCCCCCCCGTGTCCCGGCGTTCCCCCCATGAGCCCGGCGCGGGTTGCACGTTTCTCACCGGCTCAGCAGCGACCGTCCGCGCCCGGAGCCTGCCCAGCCTCAGCGGCCTCCGCCCGGCTGCGCTTTAAACCTCGCGGTGACTCCGCCCCACGACCCGCGCATTTTTGGCGCTCTTGGCCAATGGAGAGAGAGAGAGGAGCCTTATTAGCATAAATGCAAGGAGGCTCGTTGGTTGACATTTTGACATGATGTCAAGTGAACTGTGGTTAGCTTGGCACCTTTGGAAACCGCAGACTGCAAAGACTCTTATCCAACTGGTGTTACATATGGTGTTTCCCAGAATCAGCCCGACCAATGGCACAAAAAACAAAAGCTTGAGACGAACCTCTGTCCCCTCCCCCTCCCCCTCCCCGGGCTGGGGGGGGCCTCCGTCCCCCCTCCCTCTCCCTCTCCCTCTGCCTCCCCGGGCTGGGGGGGGCCTCCTTCCCCCGTCCTCTCCCTCCCCCTCCTCCTCCCTGGGCTGGGGGGCCCTCCATCCCCTCTCCCTCTCCCTCCCCCTCCCCCTCTCCGGGCTTGGGTGGGGGCTCCGTCCCCCCTCCCTCTCCCTCCCCTTCCCCGGGCTGGGGGGGGGTCTCCGTCCCCCCTTCCCCTCCCTCCCCCTCCCCGGGCTTGGGGGGGGCCTCTGTCCCCTCTCCCTCCCCCTCCCCGGGCTGGGGGGAGCCTCCATCCCCCCTCCCCCTCCCCAGCTGGGGTCCTCCGTCCCCTCTCCCTCCCCCTTCCCCTCTCCGGTCTGGGGCGGGGGCTCCGTCCCCCCTCCCTCCCCCTCCCCGGGCTTGGGGGGGCCTCCGTCCCCTCTCCCTCCCCCTCCCCGTCTCCAGGCTGGGGTGGGGGCTCCGTTCCCTCTCCCTTCCCCTCCCCCTCTCCGGGCTGGGGGGGGGCTCTGTCCACTCTCCCTCCCCCTCCCCCTCCCCGGGCTGGTGGGGTGGCTCTGTTCCCTCTCCCTCCCCCTCCCCCTCCCTCTCCCCCTCTCCAGGCTGGGGGGGCACCGTCTGTCACGGAGTGTGGGGGAGTCCAGGCCCTGCACCCCTCTTCCTGGGATTCACTGAGACTCTCAGCCAGCCAGTAAAACAGAAGGTTTATTGGACAACAGGAACACAGTCCAAAACAGAGCTTGTGGGGACACCCAGGACCCCTCAGTCAAGTCCTTCTGGGGGAGCAGAGTCCTGGGGTTCCCTGCGTTCCTCCACCCAGCCCCAAACTGAAACTAAACCCCCCCAGCAGGCTCCCTTCGGCAGCCTGTCTTCACATTCCTGGGCAGAGGTGTCACCTCCCCCTCCCCCTCCTGGCTCAGGTGACAGGCTCTCAGGTCTCCCATCCCCAGGGCACATTCCCAGGTCAACACTCCCCTCTCCCTGCTGCCTCACATTCTCACAGCAACACCCATTGTTTCATGTTCTCTGTGTATATAAAATCTCCCCACTGTATTTTCCACTGCATGCATCTGATGAAGTGAGCTGTAGCTCACGAAAGCTTACGCTCAAATAAATTTGTTTGTCTCTAAGGTGCCACAAGTCCTCCTTTTCTTTTTGCAGATACAGACTAACACGGCTGCTATTCTGAAACCTGTCATTAATTTCATTTGGTGACCCTTAGTTCTTGTGTTATGAGATGGAGTAAATAACACTTCCTTATTTACTTTCTCCACACGTGTCATGATTTTATACACCTCTATCTTATCCCCCATTAGTTGTCTCTTTTCCAAGCTGAAAAGTCCCAGTCTTATTAATCTCTCCTCACATGGAAGCTGTTCCATACCCCTAATCATTTTTGTTGCCCTTTTCTGAACCTTTTCCAATTCCAATATATCTTTTTGGAGATGGGGCGACCACATCTGCACACAGTATTCAAGATGTGGGCGTACCATGGATTTCTATAGAGGCTGTGGTCTCAACACCCCAGTAACCTAACCAGTGTCAAGTTGGTTTTAGGTTTCCCAGCACAGGAGAGGTTTTGAGGGGCGATTTGAAAGAGAGCAATGCGAAGGCTTTGCAAATGTTGACGGGGAGCTCCTCCTAGGGGTGATAGCGAATGAGAGAGGCCAGGTAGGGTGTGGATTGTGAAGACAAGGTTATACATCGATCTACGGCACTTCGGTCCCCCACACCCCATCACTGTAGTACGGGAGCATCTCACAATCTTTGGATGGATTTATCTTCCCAATGTCCCTGTGTATCTAACCTGAATTCTCCCCTTAGGAAAAACTCCACCTGATCCGGCTGGAGAACAGCCAGACGTTCCACCTCCAAACTGCACCATAGAACATCTGTACCCTCTCATGTTCACCCCACCCATGTCCTCGCCCTCGCGTCCTGCTTCAACAGCAGGTGGCAGGGCCTGCTGCCCCCTGAGAGCGTGAGGAACCCCGGGGGGCCAGTACCGCTGTCCGGCCCCACGGCCAGCCGAGGATACTAGTTGGTGGCTCCTCCCTGGAGCCATAAGCCAGGGTGTGTACCTGGCACAGCTCCCCAGCTCCCCCGGTGCCTCTCCCTTTTGTGGAGACAGAGACCCAGGCACACGGCATTTTTGTTGCAGCCCCTCTTCCAGCTCCTCTAGAACCTCTCTGCATTTCTCCCTGTACCTCCTGAGCTGTACACATGCCCCGGCCACCCCACAAAGCCATAAGATCCCCTCCTCAACCACCTCCTGGCGCTGGCCCGAAGGCCATCTGTCACTCCAGGAGCAGAAAGCTGGATGGGGTTTGCCCTGCGACTGTGGGGCCTATTTCTGGTCCCTTGTCTGCTCCTGTCTCCGGGGAGAGTTCCTCTGGGCAGTGCCCACTGACTCCTGGACGCCTTGGAGGAGCGGTGGGGGCTGTCGGGGGTTCTCTGCTCGGCGTCCCCCTCCGGATCCCTGATTTTCCACCTGAGACCAGGCTCCCGTTCCTGTTTTCTCCTTTGTTGTCCCCCACCATCAACTGGAGCCTGGACTTACTGGTTCCTCCCCCTTTGTCAAGGGACAGGGCCTTTAGTTTTGGGCAGGCCCAGCCCGGCCTGTGCTAATACTTCCCATAGCACAAGAACCCACAGGGAGTGACTCACCCTGGCATCGGCTCCCTTTACCCTGCCCAGGAGAGCGAGGGGCAGCTCTTCTGTGCTGCCTTTTCTCGGCCCCCCTAAAAGGGGACGGACCCCATAGGGAAGGAGTTGAATTCCCCAGAGGTTTCATACTTTGATTCCCCCGGGGTGCCCATAGTTTTGTACCACCAGGCAGAAGCAAACCCCCATAGTTTGCTCCTCTCCCCCCTCCCTCATGGACTTGGAGTTGCCCCCTCCCCAAAATCTGAAATGGCGCCCCTGGATCCTCCCCACCACACCGAGCCTCTCCCTCACGGCCTTGAACATGCCCCTCCCCATTAGCCTCTCCCTCCTCCCCCCTCCATTCGGCCTTTCTGTTCATCATGCAGACCATCAGTTTCCCGCCTTTTCAGGCTGGCGATCCCCCCTGCACAATAAAAAATGCCCCAACCCCCTGAGGTTTCCTGTCCAAGTCAGAGTAAACCTTGTGTCAGTGCAAACGACGCCAGGAGCCTGCACCCCGGCTACAGCGACGACATCGGATCTCGCCAACACCCCAGGGTTTGGCCACCCCAGTTTCACCCTGGAAATTGTCTTTTCTTCGCCTAAGATTGTAATAAAATTTGCAACACCTCACGCCCCCACCCCTTCCCTCCCCTCTAGACTCCACCCATGCGGGGGGGGAGGGGGGGCAGGTGTCCTGTCAAAAAACTGCTCCCTGACAGAATTTGCTGCTTAGATTGTCCTGAGCATGCTCGGTAACATCTGCTGAAGCCGCAGTCCTCAGCCTGCCCTTACTTGGAATCAAATTCTGCTGCCTGCTTTTTACAGGGGCTACAAGGGGGCAAAGGGCAGCGGGGCTCGATCCGGTTTTATAGTGGGGGGTGCTGAAAGCCAGCTCATGCAACTGTGTGTTCAACAGCAATGTGGAAAGGTGCAATTCCCGTTCCCACTGCATGGGTGGAGCACAGCTCCGGGATTCGAAATAATGCCAGCTTCCTTCTCACAGCCCCAGCTTTCACAGAGAAAGCTGGGGGCAGGGATTTCCCTACACCCCCCCCCCCCCAGTTTTGTGAACTAGTTACCTGCAGCGTTGCCACTTTAGTGATTGTTTGGAAATTTGAATTGAAATTGAAACATTAATACCCACTTTAAAAGCATATAGAGTGTATGATAAAATACGTGTATCTGAAAAAATATAATAGATTTGGAAAGTATGAACATAGACTAGCTTCCTTATACAGCTGTTGTTTTTGGTGGCAATGTCAGCGCATTCATTTCAGTGATGTTGGCCAGCGTAGTAATTTCAAATGATGATTTGTAAGCAAAGTCTAAATGAGCTCTCCCTGAGAGCTAGTGATGAGCTGGGGACTGGGGGGAAAGGCTTCAGGACCAGATTGTATTTACATTCACACCTAATCTACCTCGGTATCCAGCAAACAGAGCTGTGTTGCCCAAGTGATAGATTTTGGCTGGGGCTGGGTTACAAATCACTTGACTGGGGGGGGAGGGGGGATGAAAGGTTGTTGTTCTTATTGCATGAGTAAAGGGCAGCAGAACTGTACTTAGCCTGCGCTGACTGAGGGCATCAAGAGAGAGGGTGGGGACCTGTCCCTCTCCACTGTTTAAAGACAGAGCTGATTAGGCTCCATAGAGAGTCTTTTGTTCTGTTCAGTGACCCCTGCAGCTGAAATGTCTGAGAATCCGGTCTAAGTGCTCAGACCTGCTGTGGGAAGACACGGCCCAGCCTGCACTAGCAGCGAGGTTCCCCCACTGAGAGCTGGGTGGAACCGCGAGAGACCAGCTCGCAGAGGTCACAATGGCAGGTGGCAGCAGAAGGTGACAGCGCAGGGCTATCAGGGCAGAGCAACAGAGTGAACGGTGGCCTGACAAAAAACAGCAGCCAGAGCACTGGACTATGTTTTAGTGACTTTTCTCCAGAAGCTAGATTTGTGACTGGGAAACTTACATAAATATATGTTCCCTAGCAGGCCAAGATTTTTAAAATGCGTTATTTGCCAACGTCATTATCTCACATCATCGCTATCTCAAGAGGTCATTATCTTGGGGAGTTTCTGTACTAAACTTTTTTTTTTTATTATAATTATTTTTTATGTAAGAATGGCTATATTGGGTCAAATCAGTGGTCCATCTATCCCAGTGTCCTGTCTTCCGACAATGACTATTCCAGGTGCTTCAGAGGGAATGAACAGAACAGGGAATCATTGATTGATCCATCCCCTGTCGTCCACTCCCAGCTTCTGGTGAACAAAGGCTAGGGATACTCAGATCATGATGTTGCATCCCTGCCCATCCTGGCTAATAGCCATTGATGGACCTATCCTCCATGAACTGATCGAATTCTTTTTTGAACCCTGTTATAATTCTGGCCTTCACAAGATCCCTGGCAAAAAAGTGACTGTGCGTTGTGTGATGAAATACTTCCTTTTGTTTGTTTTAAACGTACTGCCCGTTAATGTCATTGGGTGACCCTGGGTCTTGTGTTAAATGAAGGGGTAATAACACTTCTTTATTCATTTTCTCCACACCAATCCAGATTTTATAAGACTCTATCGTATCCACGCTTAGTCGTCTCTTTTCCAAGCTGAAAAGGCCCAGTCTTCTCTCCTCATATGGAATCTGTTCCATATCCCTAATCATTTTTGTTCCCCTTCTCTGTACCTTTTCCAATTCCAATATTTCTTTTTTTAGATGGGGTGACCAGAACTACATGCAGTATTTGAGATGTGGGCATGTCATGGATTTATATAGTAGAAGTGGAGGAGCTTGGTTTGCCGGACGGATCAGCTACGCCAATACTGACAACCGACATGAAAAGGCTGCCTCTGACCTGCGTCGACATGCAGAAAGCCTTCTAAGCCAGTCACTGTCAAAGCCAATTTTAGAAGAATTTAAGGAGGCTGTTAAGAATGCTGGAGACACAACTCAGTTTATGTGAACCAACATGGCTGTGGCATCATACTTCCTATTTAAGCACGAGATACCACACACTACAAACTAGAGGCCTATGTTAAGCGCATTGTCACTTGTTAATCCTGAAGTTGGACACTGGTTCTGAACAAGACTGGCAAATGCTCACTCTCTTTCTGCAAAAAGCTCAGCTGACTCTCTAGAAGCATGCGGTGCAACAGGAAAAGACTCAGGAGTTGAAAAAGTGAAGAATTCTCTCACCATATTCAAAATATGTGCATACATGGCCGGCGAATGCACCAATGCAAATAGGCATCAAGTATTAAGTCATTGCCTATGTTATCTTGATGTCTCTGGTAGGCCAGTAGATGCATTCTAGATGTTCAGGTTATAGAAGACACATCAGCTGCATCTGTGACATATTAGAAGAGTTAAATGCTTGTCAATTGAACCCCAAAGAGATGGCTGCTTGTGCATTTGATGGAGCTACAAACTTCTCTGCAAGACATAGTGGAGTACAAGCTCTGCTCAGAGAAAAGTGTCACCCTCATCTCTCCTATACACACTGTAGAGGCCATCTACGCCAACTAGCGCTAGTACAAGCTGCAGAATCTCCAAGACATTAAAAAGCCACAAATTTCATGGCTTTTTTATACTCTTTTTTCAGCAAGAGTCCAAAAAGATTGAACATTTTGGAAACAAATAGAAGATACCCTGGGATTGAAGTTCAAATGAGTCCAACCTGGGAAAACCTGCTGGCTTTCTCATGAGTGATTCTTGGCAGTTGTCTTAAAATTACTGCAACCGTTATGACTGGCTTTGGAAAGTATCCACCAAGAGAGGACAGATCTAAGTAGTGAGGCTGGGGGATTACTTTTGTTACTGAGGGTATGTCTACACTATGAAATTAGGTCGCTTTTATAGAAGTCGATTTTTCAGAACCAACTTTATTTCGTCGATTGTGTGTCCCCCCACTAAGCGCATTACATCGGGGAGTGCGTCCACAGTACAGTGGCGAGCATCAATTCTCAGAGCGGTGCACTGTGGGTAGCTATCCCACAGTCCCCAGAGTCTCTACTGCCCATTGGAATTCTGGGTTAAGCTCCCAATGCCTGATGGGGCAAAAACATTGTCGCGGGTGGGTTTGGGTACATATCGTCAGTGTCCCCTCCCTTCCTCCCTCCCTCCATGGAAGCAACAGCAGACAATCGTTTCGTGCCTTTTTTCCTGGATGACCCGTGCAGACGCCACAGTACTGCAAGCGTGGAGCCCGTTCAGCTCACCGCTGCAGTTGTGAGCATTGTAAACACCTCACGCATTATCCTCCAGTATGTGCAGAACCTGCAAAAGCAGGCGAGGAGGCGACGGCAGCGCGGTGATGAGAGTGATGAGGACATGGACACGCACTTCTGTCAAAGCACGGACCCTGGCAATTTGGACATCATGGTGGCAATGGGACAGGTTCATGCCGTGGAACGCTGATTCTGGGCCTGGGAAACAAGCACAGACTATTGGGACCACATAGTGTTGCGGGTCTGGGATGATTCCCAGTGGCTGCGAAACTTTCTCATGCGTAAGGGCACTTTCATGGAACTTTGTGACTTGCTTTCCCCTGCCCTGAAGCACAAGAATACCAAGATGAGAGCAGCCCTCACAGTTGAGAAATGAGTGGCGATAGCCCTCTGGAAGCTTGCAATGCCTGACTGCTACCTGTCAGTTGGGAATTAATTTGGAGTGGGCAAATCAACTTTGGGGGCTGCTGGATCCAAGTAGCCAACGCAATCACTGAGCTGCTGCTATCAAGGGTAGTGACTCTGGGAAATGTGCAGGTCATAGTGGATGGCTTTGCTGCAATGGGGTTCCCCAACTGTGGTGGGGCGGGAGGACTGCATGAGCTCGGAAAACATGTCATCACGAGTGCGGATTTTTTGCCTTCTAATCTGGGATAGCCTCTGGGATGGAGATGATAGGGGGAGCATAGAAACAGTTGCACCTGTGGGAGGAAAAAAAGGGAGAGCAGAATTAAAAAAGATACATTTTAGAGAACAAAGGGGAGACTCTTTCAGAGTGAATCAAGCGATTCAAACCACACAGCACATGTTCTTTCCATACAAGGTCGTGTTTTGCCTTTTATATTGAGTGCCTGCTGGTTTGGTGTGAGACATCACACGCAGCTGGGCACCAGAATTTGGCTTGCAGGTAGCCATGGTAATCCCAAGGGGCACGCGGAGTTCGGCTACTTCCGCCTTCCTAACATGTGGGAATGCTTTCGAACTGCGGTGCCCTCCTGTCCCACACCAAGCAATGCCTGGTGGGTTGGCCATTTAAAAGGAGAGGCTGCAGTTTTCAGGTGGATGTGCACCACAACACACGCCCCCCCCAACCCAATTCTCTGGGATGATCGCTTCACCCCTCGCCCCACCACGTGGCTATCATCAGCCACACGCAAACAGCTCAGCAAGAACGGGCACCTCTGAATGTCCCCTTAAACAAATTCCCCTATTTCAACCAGGTGACCATGAATGATATCGCTCTCCTGAGGCTAACACAGAGAGATAAACGACGAATGTTGCTTGAATGCGCCCAAAACCCAGAAGCATTCGCTGCCATGCTCTGTGCTGCAATGATTCCAGACGACTTGCTACTGGCTTGGTGTGGTAAAGTGTCCTACCATGGAGGACGGAATAAGGCTGCCCCACCCAGAAAGCTTCTGCAAAGGCTTTCAAAGTAGCTCCAGCAGAGCTTCATTGAGATGTCCCTGGAGGATTCCCGCTCCATCCCCGGACACATGAACAGACTTTTCCAGTAGCTGTACTGGCCGTGAATCCATCCCAAGTCTTCAGGGCAAATGAATCACTAAACACACTTGCTTTTAAACCCTTACTGTATTTACAAAGGTACGCTCACCAGAAGTGCCTTCTCTGGCTTCATGGGTCAGGAGCCCGCCTTGGGAGGTTGTGGAGGGTATTGGCTCCAGAGTGATGAAGAGTTCCTGGCAGCCGGGGCGAACGGATTCACCACTTGCTTGCTGTGCATTCTCCTCCTCCTCCTCTCTTCCTCCTCCACAAAATCCTCCTCCCTGTTCAGTGAGACTCCCCCCTTGCAGGTATCCACAGACAGAGCTGGGGTAGTGGTAGGGTCCCCCCGTAGAAGTGCATGTAGCTCATCATAGTAGCGGCATGTCTAGGGCTCTGACCAGGAGCATCCGTTTGCCTCCTTTGTTTTTTGGCAGGCTTGCCTGAGCGCCTTAATTTTCACATGGCACTGCTGTGCCTCCCTGGAGTAGCCTCTGTCCATCATGCCCCGGGAGATTTTCGCATGCATGTTGGTGATCCGTTTTTTTAAATCGAGTTCTGCCTGCACAGATTCTTCTCCCCATACAGCGATCAGATCCAGTACCTCCCGTTTGGTCCATGCTGGAGCTGTTTTTTGATTCTGGGACTGCATGGTCACCTGTGCTGATGAGCTCTGCATGGTCTGCTGTGCTGATGAACTCTGCATGGTCACCTGGGCTGATGAGCTCGCCATGCTGGCCAAACAGGAAATAAAATTCAGAAGTTCCCAGGGCTTTTCCTGTCTACCTGGCTAGTGCATCTGAGTTGAAAGTGCTGTCCAGAGCGGTCACAATGGAGCATTCTGGGATAGCTCCCAGAGGCCGATACCATCCAATTGCGTCTACACTACCCCAAATTCGAACCAGTGAGGCCAATTTTACTGCTACTCCCTTCGCCAGGGAGGAGTACAGAAACTGATTTTAAGAGCCCTTTAAGTCAACAAAACGGGGTTGGTTGTGTGGACGGATTGAGTTTTAATGCTACCTAACACGGCTAAATTCGACCTAATTGCGTACGGTAGAGGAGGCCTAAGTTCAGAGAAGACTCTCGCCATTCTCTCTCTTGTAAGTCTACTGTTGAAACCACTTGGGTCATTAAACAATGTCATCCAGGCATCTGCTACAACAGGAGTAGATCTCTGTCCAGCACTAGAAGCTATCCTTGGATCAATCAATCAGAGAGATCCATTGAAAATCTGGAAGCAAAGACTTCAGTCCAGAAGTTGACTAATGAAGGTACTTATATTGACTCCATAAGTGAAGAGGACAAGAAGTGTTTGTTAAGCCAGGTGAAAAAGTACAGACTTGATTCTTACAAATCTACAGTGGAGATTTCTGGATTCTACTCAACCTCCACGTAGCTTTTACAGATGCCTGTCTTATAAAACATCGACAGTTGAGTGGAGTGAGGCACTCCCAGCAATGGGGCTGCCATGTGCTCAGGACAGAAGAGAGAATTTTGAACACAGAGTGGAATATCATACCATGAACGAACGAAGATTTAACTTCAACTTCTTCATCATCACTAGTGGTTCGACCCAATCTTTGTGCTCTGTTTCCTAGGATGAAAGAAGCAGGAATTCATCTCTTGCTAATCTCAGTCACAACAGCTACAGCTGAGTGTTCTTTTTTCTCATTGAATAGAATTTTGTGTTCTGAAAGAAGTCGCCTTCTGCCCGATCATGTCGCATATAATGAAGGACTGGAAGGAACGGACACACCAGAAGACACCAAAGAGTACCAAATTACCACAAGAAACTAAGATGGATGTAGATGTAGGCTTGAATAGCCAACTTTAATTTTTGTGATGATTTTAAAACATGAGTTAAATCTAATACAATGGTCACAAAACATTTTTCAGTTTTTATAATGGTGCCATACAGCCCACCTTTGCCCTCACTGTGTCAGCCCTCATCGGCCCTCATGCCCCACCCCCCCCAGAATATTCCAACACCCCCCATAATTTCAGTTCCTGGGAAAAGCACTGGCAAGTCCCTTTTTACCTGTGTGTTCCCAGGGCTGAGCGGATCTCACTGTCTGTGTTCTGCGGAGAGATGAGGCCCTGTCTCTGGTTCTGTGCTGGGGGAGACCTGGACAGTCTGGCTCAGCAGGAGGGAATTAAGGGGTGCCCTTGCTGCCAGAACACTAGGCTCAGTGGTATGTCAGCGTGTCAAGTGACCATCCCCAGGGGGTCCCGAACAGAAAACCTCTTACACAGTCTGAACTGTTTATATTTTTAATGATTATTTCTGACGTTTGCCTTGAGTCTGGCACTGATAGCAAGGTTCTCAATGAGGACAGTTGATGTATCTTGGCTCTCTGCTCCGGTGGTTTTTGTTGGTTTTCTTCAGTCGTTTGGACAAGAGATTTGCATATTCTGCTGCTTCCTCCTCGTCCTTCTGAGTGCGTTGCTTTTCGAGAGCAAGAAGTCTGAGTCTCTCGGGCAGCACTTGGGGAATTAGCAATGTTTGGTTCTTAGGAGCCTTGGTCCAGAGTTTCTTGCCTTCCTTTCGCAGGGGTTTGCTCAGTATATATTGACCGACATCATCTGTTTTGGAACGGTAGAACAGCTGGCGGATTCTGCCAGCCCTCTTGGGACCAAGTCGAGGAGGCCCCAGGAATCCCCCACGTCTGAATCTCCTCCTCCTCCTCCCATCCCCCCATCTCCTCGACCTCCATCTCCTCCTCCTCCCTTCCCCCCATCTCCTCCACATCGCTGCTGTTGGGGTCCTCCTGGAGCTGGGGCTTCGCTGGGGCACTGGCCCCTTGACCCCCAGCAGCACCTCCCTTAGCACCGCAGCAGGTGCAATCCAAAGGCAGAGCACGGCCAGGGGAGAAGGCAGAGCGCACAGAGACTTGTGCTGCTCGCACAGGCAGGAGCAAGGAGGCGAAAACCTCCCCCCAGTGACGCTGGGCCTGACTCTGCTGCCATGAGGATGCCCCGTGGGCTGCGTTGCCTGGGCAGGGGGAGAAGCTGATGGCTCCATCTGCCGCCGGAGTACCAAAGCAGCCCGAGCCTAGACCAACAGAGCCCGGCTCGCACAGGATCGGGGGCTCTTGAAGCGGGCTAAAAGCGAGTCCCGCCAGGAGCCCGGCTTCGGCTGAAGCCCGCTGGGCTGCTCTCGCAGCTGGCTCTGTCGGGTCAACGATCCCAGGGCGATCGGCGGGGTCCGTAACGTCGCCTCCAGCTCCCTAGGAGCCGCTCCCACGATCAAATCAGCCCCACTCGCTAAGAGCAATTTAAAATCAGCTTTTCCATGAATACTTCAGTCACTTTCTAGGGGAAAGTGCGCGCTCGCTGGTTGACAGAACCCTTCAAACATCTTCACGTCCTACTAAAGCATTTACGACAAGCCGGGCCCGGCTCCCTAGCAGCGCCGAGCACCGCCCGCAGTCGCGGCCCTAGCCTCGTGGGCCGCTCCACCACTGTGACGAGGGGCTCGGTGCCAGCACGGGCTGCGGCCCCTTCTGCTAGGGAGGGACTAACTCCACCAGGAGCCAGGCCAGGCCAGAAGGTGAATGATGCTAGGCAGCTCTGCATCCCTGGGGGAGCGACAGGGTCCCATAATAACAATAGAGGTCAGGAGCCTAAATACCTTGTTGATCTGGGCCTGGGAGAGAGGAGACCAGGAGGAGCTTAGAGAGTGGAGTGTGTGAGGCTGATGAGAGATGGGGACAGGTGTGACACTTGTACCGGGACCCGGAGCTCAAAACGTCTGTAACTGGGGTGGAATGGAAGGGGTGGGGTTCCAGCAAACATGATGTACCCCAGATTTCTATAGACAGGCATGTAGAGTGCATGTGTGTCAGCAGAAGGCGAGGGGGTGGGAGGGATAGGTCAGTGGTTTGAGCATTGGCCTGCTAAACCCAGAGTTGTGAGTTCAATCTTTGAGGGGGCCATTTACAGATCTCGGGCAAAAACTGGGGATTGGTCCTGCTTTGAGCAGGGGGTTGGACTAGATGAGGTCCCTTCCAACCTTGATATTCTATGTGACCCGATTTCATATTCTTGCAACTGCATCCATGTTTTCTTTAACTGTGGCCTCATAGCAGGTAGGAATTTCCTCCCTACTGGGAGCGAGTGTAAGTTGGTGTGAGGATGTGATGCAGCAGGGAGGGGGGGGTGTTGACCTGGGAATGTGCCCTGGGGACGGGAGACCTGAGAGCCTGTAACCTGAGCCAGGAGGGGGAGGGGGAGGTGAACCTCGGCCCAGGAATGTGGACGGAGGCTGCAGCAGGGAACCTGCTGGGTGGGTTTAGTTTCAGTTTGGGGCTGGGTGGAGGAAGACAGGGAACCCCAGGGCTGGGGTCTAAGCTCCCTGCTCCCCCAGAAGGACTTCACTGAGGGGTCCTGGGGGTACCCACAAGCTCTGTTTTGGACTGTGTTCCTGTTGTCCAATAAACCTTCTGTTTTACTGGCTGGCTGAGAGTCTCAGTGAATCCCAGGAAGAGGGGTGCAGGGCCTGGACTCCCCCACACTCCGTGACAGTCGTCAATATACGCCACGGCAAAACTCTCCATCCCCCTCAGGAGCTGGTCCACCAGGCGCTGGAAGGTGGCCGGCGCTCCCTTGAGGCCGAAAGGCAGGGTCAGAAACTCATAGAGCCCCAGAGGGGTGATAAAGGCCGATTTCAGCCGGGCATCTGCATCCAGCGGCACTTGCCAGTAGCCCTTTGTAAGGTCCATGGTGGTAAGGTACCGAGCTCCTCCCAGCTTGTCTAGGAGCTCGTCCGGCCTGGGCATGGGGTAGGCATCCGATACAGTGATGGCATTGAGCTTCCGATAGTCCACACAGAACCGGACTGACCCATCCTTTTTGGGGACCAGCACCACCGGCGAGGCCCAAGGGCTGGCCGATGGCTGGATCACCCCCAAAGCCAGCATGTCCCGGACCTCTCTTTCCAGGTCCTGAGCAGTTTTCCCTGTGACTCGGAAGGGGGAGCATCTTATCGGCGGGTGCGACCCTGTCTGCAGCCGGTGGACAGTCAGATTAGTGCGTCCAGGCTGGTTGGAAAACAGCTGTCGGTACGGATGCAGCACCCCCCTGACCTCAGCTTGCTGGGCAGGGGTGAGCTGATCCGAGAGGGGGATTGTTTCCAGGGGGGAACCAGCTCTGGTCCCAGGGAATAGATCTACTAAAGGGTCATCTCCCTGCTCCTCCCACTGACCACACACAGCTAACACCACATTCCCCCTGGCATAATATGGCTTCATCATATTCACATGGTACACCCGGCGGTGGTGGGCCCGGTTCGACAGCTCCACCACATAGTTTACCTCATTGAGCTGCTTGACGACCTTGAACGGGCCCTCCCAGGCGGCCTGTAGTTTGTTCTTTCTCACGGGGATGAGAACCATCACCTGATCCCCGGTGGCGTAGGCACGGGCCCGCGCCGTGCGGTCATACCAGACCTTCTGCTTCCTCTGGGCTCTGGCCAGATTCTCCCTGGCCAGGCCCATGAGTTCAGCCAGTCTCTCTCGGAAGGTCAGGACATACTCCACCACTGACTCTCCATCGGGAGTGGCCTTCCCCTCCCACTCGTCTCTCATCAGGTCCAGGGGGCCCCTCACCCTCCTTCCATATAACAGTTCGAAAGGCGAAAATCCGGTAGACTCCTGGGGCACCTCCCTGTACGCGAACAGCAGGTGAGGTAAGTACTTGTCCCAATCCTGCGGGTGCTGGTTCATAAAGGTTTTCAGCATCATCTTTAGCGTCCCGTTAAACCTCTCCACCAGCCCATTGGACTGGGGGTGATACGCTGAGGCCCAGTCATGCCGGACCCCACATTTCTCCCACAAGCACCGGAGCAGGGCCGACATGAAGTTGGAGCCTTGGTCTGTCAAGACTTCCCTGGGGAACCCCACTCGGCTGAAAATGGTCAGGAGCGCATCTGCCACGGTGTCTGCTTCAATGGAAGCTAAGGGCACTGCCTCGGGGTAGCGGGTGGCGAAATCTACCACCACCAGAATGTATTTCTTCCCCGACCGGGTCGTCTTGCTGAGAGGCCCCACGATGTCCATGGCCACCTTCTGGAAAGGCTCCTCTATGATGGACAAAGGTCTCAACGCCGCTTTCCCCTTGTCCCGGGCCTTCCCCACCCTCTGACAGGGGTCACAGGATCGGCAATACTGCCGGACGGTGGTAAAGACCCCGGGCCAGTAAAAGTTCTGTAGCAACCTCTGCCGGGTGCGCCGGATTCCCTGGTGCCCTGCGAGGGGGATGTCATGGGCCAGGGACAGGAGCTTGCGGCGGTACTTCTGGGGGACCACCAGCTGCCTCCTGACCCCACAGGACTCCCCTTCCCCTGGGGGAGCCCATTCTCGGTACAGGAACCCCTTCTCCCACAGGAACCTCTCCTGGCAGCCTCTCCTCATGGTCCGTCCCTCACTGAGGTCGGCCAGGTCCCTGAGCTTCTGCAAGGAGGGATCTTTCCTCAACTCGGCCTGGAACTCAGCGGCTGGGGAAGGGATGGGGCCCGGTTCCCCCTCCGTGGCCAGGTCTGAGGCCGCAGCCTCTCTGAGCCGTGCCCCTCGGCGCTCCCTCCCCACCCGAGTAGGGTCTCGCGCCTCCAGTGTGGTACCCTCCCCAGGGTCAGGTCGCAGTGCCCCTCGCCGGCTCTGGCTACGGGTCACAACCAGGGCGGTCTGGGGGTCGCTTGGCCAGTCCTCTAGGTCTCCCCCCATCAAAACTTCAGTGGGCAAATGGTGGTGTACCCCCACATCCTTGGGGCCCTCCTTGGTCCCCCATTTCAGGTGTACCCTTGCCACGGGCACCTTAAATGGGGTCCCGCCCACCCCCGTCAGGGTCAGGTAGGTGTTGGGCACCACCCGATCTGGGGCCACCACCTCGGGCCGGGCCAGCGTCACCTCCGCGCCCGTATCCCAGTATCCAATGACCTTCCTCCCATCCACCTCCAGGGGAACAAGGCACTCTCTCCGGAGGGACAGCCCCGCACCCACCCTGTAAACCGAGCACCCTGAGTCCAGAGCCTCCAGCCCTCTGGCGGGGCTGGCTGGGGGTACTCTTCCCTCCTGAGCAGGTGGCAAACTGGTAGCCCCCCTTTCCTGGGTCGCCTGCCCCTCGTCCAGCTGAGTCCCTACCCAGTTAACCCTGGGTAGGTTGGGTCTGCTCAGTTTGTCCCTGAGCCCGGGGCACTGGGCCCGTACGTGGCCTCTCTGGCCACAGTGATAGCAGCTCAGGTCACGTTGGTCCCCTCGAACGGGTCGGAGGGGCCCGACACCAGGCGTTCCCCTTTGGAGGGGGTTCTCCCTATTTCCCCGCTGGGAGGCCCCATGGTGACTCTCTCGCTGCATCGGGGGGGGCCTGTTCTTTTGGGACTCCTCCCGGCTACCCCCTGACCGACTGTTCACAAACTCGTCGGCCAGCTGCCCTGCATGCTGGGGGTTCGCGAGCTTTTTGTCCACCAGCCACAGCCTCAGGTCGGAAGGGCACTGTTCATACAGGTGCTCCAGTACAAACAGGTCAAGCAGGTCCTCTTTAGTTCGGGCCCCCGCTGTCCACTTGCGGGCATATCCCTGCATCCTGTTGACCAGTTGTAGGTAGGTGACCTCAGGCGTTTTACGCTGACTCCGGAACCTTTTCCTGTACATCTCGGGGGTCAGCCCAAACTCACGGAGCAGGGCCTGTTTGAACAGTTCATAGTCCCCTGCCTCTGGCCCTGTCATCCGGCTGTACACCTCCACGGCTTTGGGGTCCAGTAAGGGGGTGAGGAACTGGAGCCTGTCGGCAGGGTCAACCCTGTGCAGCTCGCAGGCATTCTCAAAGGCCGTCAGGAAGCTATCTATGTCCTCCCCCTCCTTCCGCTGGGCCAGGAAGCACTTATCAAAGCTCCTTGCAGTCTTGGGTCCCCCCTCACTCACCGCAGCCGGGGCCCCACTGCTCCTCAGCCTGGCCAGCTCCAGCTCATGCTGTCTTTGTTTCTCCTTCTCCTGCTGCTCATGTTGACGTTCCCTCTCCTTCTCCTGACGCTCCCTCTCCTTCTCCTGACGTTCCCTCTCCTTCTCCTCCTGCTCATGTTGACGTTGTTTCTCCTTCTCCTCCTGCTCATGTTGACGTTGTTTCTCCTCATGTTGACGTTGTTTTTCATGATCCTCCAGCTCCCTCATTTTCCTCTCCCTCTCCCATTCCAGCCGCATCCGCTCCAGGGATGGGGAGCTCCGCGGGGAGGATCCCCTGCTGGCTGCTGGGGTCAGGGGGCCCTCGGTATTCGCTGGGCTTCCCACAACCCCTCCCCCAGGCATAGGTAGGAAGGGTCTCGGGGTGTCCTGGGCAGCAGTCTGACCCCTCCCAGCCTGGTCAGGCCCCAGGGCCCACGCTGCGTCCGCCGGGCGGCTTCCCTCAGGGACAGGGATCGGGTCATCCAAGCGATCCCTCTCCTCCAGCTGGGCAATCAGCTGTTCCTTGGTGGACCTCCCGACGCGCAGCCCCCTCTGCCTGCACAGCTCCACCAGGTCGCTCTTAAGGCGTTTAGCGTACATCTCCCGGCTGGCCACTCGCAGGCCGGGCAGCTGTCCACGGTTTCCAGGAAAAGCCCCTAGTGTGCCAGTCCTTCTTGAGGTCACCACCTCTTTGCCAGGGTCGAGCTGCAGACTCCTCCGCCCCTGGGACCGCTCGCTGCAATCCCCCGGGGGACCCTGTTACTGCAAAAGTCCTTCTCTCTGGTCACACACTCCCAGGGGTTAACCGCCCCCTGGAACCGTCTCTCTCTGAATCTTCAGCACGCCTGGTCCCCGTCAATCCCCCTTCGTTTTACTGTTCCCCAGTCACTTACTGCAGGAAGCGCCGTTCACGGGGTGCAGTAGATCCCACCGCTGCCACCAGTTGTCACGGAGTGTGGGGGAGTCCAGGCCCTGCACCCCTCTTCCTGGGATTCACTGAGACTCTCAGCCAGCCAGTAAAACAGAAGGTTTATTGGACAACAGGAACACAGTCCAAAACAGAGCTTGTGGGTACCCCCAGGACCCCTCAGTGAAGTCCTTCTGGGGGAGCAGGGAGCTTAGACCCCAGCCCTGGGGTTCCCTGTCTTCCTCCACCCAGCCCCAAACTGAAACTAAACCCACCCAGCAGGTTCCCTGCTGCAGCCTCCGTCCACATTCCTGGGCAGAGGTGTCACCTCCCCCTCCCCCTCCTGGCTCAGGTGACAGGCTCTCAGGTCTCCCGTCCCCAGGGCACATTCCCAGGTCAACACTCCCCCCTCCCTGCTGCGTCACATCGTCACAACGACATCTGTGTCTTTAGCCAGACCTGGGAGGACCACGTGTCCCAGGTTAGACAAGTGCTGGACCGACTCCAGGGGGCTGGGCTGACTGTCAAAGCGGAGAAGTGCAAGGTGGGGATGGCTGAAGTATCTTACCTGGGCCATCGGGTGGGGAGCGGCCGCCTAAAGCCGGAACCGGCCAAGGTGGAGGTGATCAGAGACTGGCCCGCTCCCCACACCAAAAAGCAGGTCCAAGCCTTTATTGGGATGGCAGGATACTACCGAAGATTTGTGCCCCACTTTAGCGCCATAGCCACCCCCATCACTGAGCTATGCAAGAAGGGGAAGCCAGACAAGGTGGTCTGGACCGAGCAGTGCCAGGAGGCTTTCCGGGCGCTGAAGGAGGCTCTGGTCAGTGGCCCAGTTCTAGCAAACCCAGACTTTGACAAGCCCTTTGTGGTGTTCACCGACGCCTCCGACACGGGACTGGGGGCGGTGTTAATGCAGGAGGATGAAAAGGGGGAGAGACACCCCATCGTGTACCTGAGCAAGAAGTTGCTACCCCGGGAGCAACACTACGCGGCCATCGAGAAGGAGTGCCTGGCCATGGTGTGGGCCCTCAAGAAACTAGAGCCCTATCTCTTCGGGCGACACTTCACCGTCTACACCGACCACTCTCCCCTGACCTGGCTGCACCAGATGAAAGGAGCCAACGCCAAGCTCCTGAGGTGGAGCCTGCTCCTGCAGGATTACGACATGGACGTGGTCCATGTGAAGGGAAGTGCCAACCTGATAGCGGATGCGCTGTCCCGGAGAGGGGGCCCCGAACTTCCCCAGGTCACTGGTCACAGTGACCCCGCTCAGTTCAGTCTCGAAGGGGGGAGAGATGTGACGATGTGACGCAGCAGGGAGGGGGGAGTGTTGACCTGGGAATGTGCCCTGGGGACGGGAGACCTGAGAGCCTGTCACCTGAGCCAGGAGGGGGAGGGGGAGGTGACACCTCTGCCCAGGAATGTGGATGGAGGCTGCAGCAGGGAACCTGCTCGGTGGGTTTAGTTTCAGTTTGGGGCTGGGTGGAGGAACACAGGGAACCCCAGGGCTGGGGTCTAAGCTCCCTGCTCCCCCAGAAGGACTTCACTGAGGGGTCCTGGGTGTACCCACAAGCTCTGTTTTGGACTGTGTTCCTGTTGTCCAATAAACCTTCTGTTTTACTGGCTGGCTGAGAGTCTCAGTGAATCCCAGGAAGAGGGGTGCAGGGCCTGGACTCCCCCACACTCCGTGACAGGTCAGGACTCCCAGTTGGACAAATGCCGAGCTAGACAATCTCAAACCATGAACTAGTTCCCAGGCGTCTCTGGGCCGATTCTCAGAGGAGGCAGCTCCCAGAATCAGACCCTCGATGGCTCTCCCAGTGCAGCAGGCCCTGGGTGCAGCGATCGGTTTGAAACAGGAACCCCTGCAAGATGCTCTCTACCTTCAGTTCCTGACCCCTCCAGGGGCCGAGTGCATCTCCCCCATCCTCAGGCAGAGCTCAGAGCAGAGTCAGCAGCAGCAGCCCCTCCCCGGCGAGAGCTCCGAGCGAAGGCAGGGGCCTGGCAGAGAGAGCAGAGGGGCACAGGCAGGTCAGCGGAGGGGTGGAAGGTGGATCCCACCCCAGGAGATTTAACAGAGAGAAGAAAGCGGGGCTGTGAGAGCGCAGAACAGAGACACCCCCCAGCAAATCCCCCCACCCCAGACACTGAGATCCCGGCCTGGGAGAGGGGTTCGCTCCCCAACACTTACTCACGACAGCTGCAGCAAGGGGTCCCTGTGGGGCGGGAGGAGCTTCCACCCCGCTCCGGCTGGCTGGATCTGGAAAGAGAGAGAGAGAACAGGGAGAGGAGAGTGCGGTGAGGAGTTGGTGCCCAGGGGTCCCCCTGCCCCGCTCCTAGCTCTGGACCCCCATTGCAGGGGTATCTGTGGGTGTGTTCAGGGAAGGGCCGGGGGCTCTGCTCCATCAGGGCTGAGAGTGTCAGAGCAAAGTAACTGTAACACTGCTGAGTATTTTCAATGTTGCCTCACCCTGAATGTCACTGATCCCCCAGTTTAGAATGCGTCTCCCCGGCCGCTTCTCTTGCTAATTTGAACCTCAGGGAACACATCAAAGCTCTCTCCTGTCCCCCACAGCTGCTGGGTTTGGGCCACTGCCAGGGCCCTCTACACCGGGGTTAACATCTGGATCCTGGCCAAGCTGGTTCTAGCCCATGTGGCCAACCCCCAGTGACCAAAAATCACAAGTCAGAGCCCCACAAAACCATCAGATTGGCTTAAACAAGATGAGATTTTGAAAACAACTGTGGGTTCTGTTCTTGATCTCCTGGTGGTGGAGCCTTTAGGGGTCACCTTTTCAAGCTTTTCTCCCCATCCAGGAGGGCTAGAACAAGAAAAACTTCTGACAAAAATGGCCAACCCCGCCAAAATCTTCTACCAGAATCAGAAAAAATTAGTCCAGAATGATTGAAAACAGAACAATTTTTGGTTTTTGAATTTTCCAAGAAGACAGTGAATGTTTTTTATTAAAGACGACACTTTCCACAAAAGGTTGCCTTGAATCAAACACCCAATTTTTCCGAAAAAAAAAAAAAAATAATTGAACCATTTCAGTGGTTCTCAAACTTTTGTCCTGGTGACCCCTTCCACACAGCAAGCCTCTGAGTGCAACCCCCCGTTATAAATTATTAAACCACTTTAATATATTTAACACTGTTATAATGGCTGGGGATGAAGCAGGGTTTGGGGGTGGAGGCTGACAGCTCATGACCCCCACATAATAACCTCACGACCCCCAGTTTGAGGACCCCTGGACTACACTGAGCATGCACAGAAAGAGAGCCAGAGGGTTGAAAGGCTGCTGGGATGGACAAGACTTGTGGGGCTCTGAGAGACTGTCCCCCACCACCACCCCGCAGCAGTGTGAATTCAGCTCCAACCAGGGGCAGGAATCTGAAATCAGTTAAACAGCAGAGACTTCATGCAGGCAGAGGTCCGGCTTGCCAGGCAGGGACAGCTCCTTCCCTTCCAGAACGTGGGCATCAGCAAAACTCAAGCATCAGAAACCTGGGAATTAGAGGCGAGGGACAGAGGGCCCCCCCGCCCCCCAGCCCGGAGAGGGGGAAGGGGAGGGGAGAGGGGGGACAGAGGCCCCCCCCCAGCTCGAAGAGGGGGAGGGGACCCCTTAGGGGGAGCGGTCGCCAAACGGCGATGCCCAGCCCATGAGTCGGGGTTCCGGCGGGGGAGGGCTCTGGAGGGGGGGGTTCCAGCCCCTGCCCCCCAGTGTCCCGGAGCTCCCCCAGCGAGCCCGGCGTGGGTTGCACGTTTCTCACCGGCTCAAGACCCTGAGGGGAAAAGGACCCTGCCAGATTTACTTGGGGGTGGGTCTTTTGCTCATGGGTTGTGTTATGAATCCCGTGGGTGGTGTTTCCCCAGCATAATGCAGCATTGTTTCCCTCCTTTATTAAAAGGCTTTTGCTACACTCATACTCTGTGCTTGCGAGAGGGGAAGTATTGCCTCTTGGAGGCACCCGGGGGTGGTTTGTAATTGTCCCAGGTCTCTGGGTGGGGGCTCGAGCTGGTTTTGTATTGCGTTATTGAAACCCCTAGATACTCAACCTGGCCCTTGTTGCTGCTAACTCTGACGTGCAGAAGGGTTACAGTTACATAGGAATTAGATGCAGTGCTCCTGTCAGCTAATTTCCAAGTTATCTGCAAAAAAAACCCTAGATTTTTCAGATGCCTAAGTAGTACCTGTTAAAGTTGCCCCCCCACCTGAAATGGCACCCCAGCAACCCCCCCCCCAGCACGTACTGAGAGTTGGTCAGTCCCTGTCCCAACACATAACATCCCCCCCATGTATCTCTACTTTTCTCCAGCTCCCTCCATCCTACCCCCATTTTCCCTGCACCCCTGGGTCTCTCCCTGCCCCCTATGGGGCTGTCTCTCCGAGGCCCCATTCCGGAGAGAAGCGTGTGGCAGAGTTGAGAATGAATGACAAGTGATAGTTACATTCCACAATTTTCCAGGGAAACTTTGTTCCCTTGGGTTTGTGGCTGGCTGCTTCTTGGCTCTCTTCCCAGCACTGACGTGCTCCCTGGGCTGCTTTTCTGGCCCCCCTGGCTGGCATGACCCTGTTCCCCAGCTCAGCTTGGACCCCTGCTTTCTCCTTAGCTCGGCCCCTCTCTCTCTGACCCAGGCAATTCTGGCTCACACAGACGATGGGACCCCCTGGCCTCCTGACTCCCTGATTAACCTGCCCGCCCTGTCAATCAGGCTGACCTGGCGCATTGGCCTCTCCCCATTTTTCCTGGGGACCGGCAGTCTCAGGGTCCTGATTTCCCATTGACCCTTCCCCTTCCTTTTGGTACTGGCAGCTAGCTAACCCAAACACCCCCACTGAGTTTTAGTAAGTGGACAACAGTCACCTTACATCAGGGAGACTTGTACCCCCAAAGGGAGCAATGTACCCCCAACTTCCTTAAACTGAGGTGGCTCTCAGCCACTGTTGTAAAAGCAGGAGGGTTTATGAGCTGTCTGGAACACAGCGTAGAGAGTCCTTGGTTAGAACAGAGAGTTCCGGCATGGTCCATCCGCGTCAACCGAGAGCCCTTTGACCCCTTTGTTGTCCCAGTTCTGGAGAGCGTCCCCGATTCCAGCGGCCCCACACTGAACAACCCCCAACGTGGCTCCTCTTCAGCCCTTTGTTTTTGTTCCTGGGCAAACCTTGTCCCCTGGCCTTCCTCCTCAGCCCTTTGTTCTCCAGCTGGTCCCATCCCACTGGTTTCCTGCAGAGGGTGGGCCATCCATGGTCGTTAGTTTCTGGGTGCCAAATGTCTGGGCAATTGGAGTGGCCATTGTCTTCTGGGGGTCTCCATGGGCATGGGGCCCCAGGGCCCAGGCATCTAGGCGTCGGCCACGTCTGTATCTCTGGGTCTCTACAAAGGATAAACAACCTTTTCCCACCACCTACTTAACCATGCAGCACATAGGGGAAACTGAGGCACATAGTATTCATACAAAATAGTACAGAAAATTCCCACTCTGTCACAGTTCCAACCCTCCCCCAGTCTGTGCCCGGGGCAGAGAGGCCCTTCTTTGCCCCTTCTCCCCCCGTCCCACCAGTCTCTGCCCCTGCTCGCCCAAGGATTGCAGTGGCTCTCAACTTTTCCATACTACTGTACCCCTTTCAGGACTCTGATCTACAGACCCCAAGTTACACCTCACTTAAAAACCATTCGCTTACAAAGCCGGACATAAAAATACAAAAGTGTCACACAGCCACTATTACGGAAAAATTGCTGACTCTCTCGTCGTTACCATATAATTATAAAATAAATCAGCTGGAAATGTACATGTCGGTGTACACTCCATAGAGCAAGGTGAAGACGTCACTGTCCGGAATGTTGGTTTGCACTGATGTCACCGGTGCTTTTAGGCAGCCCCTTGTAAAACTAGGCCACTAGCGAGATGAGCAGAGGCGGAGGAGGGTTTCCTGGGGCCCTGGGCCAGAGCAAGTGGACCCTCCTCCCCCTGCGGGGCGCCCGCCCCTTGTCCAATCAGAAGCAATATGCTAATAAGGCGTAGGATCTCCCCCGCGCTGTGTAGTTTCATTCTCCTCGCGGCTGGCTTTTTCGGGCGCTTTCCCTTGCCCGAGCCACGGGGGAAGACATGATGTGTGTGAAGGGGGGAGTTGGGGCTCCCCGCTCAGCTAATGCGCAGAGAGGGGGAGATGGAGCAGGGACCTGCCTTGCAAAGGATGCTGCAGCCATGGAGTCCCTGGAGGAGGTAAGCTGTGATCTTCCTCCAGAGCAGTGCCCTGGGAACCTGACTCCCACCCCGGCTCTGCAATGGGGGACTGAGGTTGGGGTGGAGACGGGGGGTTATTCTGAAGATCCCGGTGTCATCGCAGCCCTGTGATTATTGTTACAGCCCCCCCAGGCAGGCTGCAGGGCCCCGCAGTGTCTGTGAATGACGTACGATTTGTACTGCAGCCGCTGTTGAATTGTGTGTCCATTCTTCGGCCACAAACTGAGCTTGAAGATTTTCGTTTCCCCCAAAGTGAGGTGTTGGGTTAAGGGGAGACTGGGGGGGGGGGGTTTCCAGGAAATGAACAGGAGCTTTTCGACGTGCCAGAAAACCCAGTAAAACACCCAGAATTGCTCCCAAGTCGGCGAGACGTCCTGCCTGTCAGAAAGGGCTCCTGTTCTCCGGCAAATCCTCCCCTCGGGGGACAAATCGACCCCGTGTGCAGACGCCACTTCTCCCTTCCCGAGGAGCCTGGCCCGGAGCGCGGCGCGCATCGCTTGGCCCTCCTGCCCCGCTCCCTCCAACCTCTGCGGTCCCATGCTCCTGGCTGGGTGGGGGGGGTGTTACGGCAGCTGTGGGGGGGCAGGCTCCTGGGGGACAGGGGAGCCGGGGTCTTTGCAGGAGCCTTGGCGAGAGAAGCTCACCCCTGAGCAACCCGACAGCTGCGCTCGCCCCTCGGGGGCTGCGAGCAGGAGCCGCGAACAGGCCGCGTGGCCGGGGAGCTCTCCGGGGGAAGGGCAGACGGTGTCTGACCCTGCATTGGCCTGGCTGGGGCGGGCGGGCTCGCTCTGCTCCTAACTCCAGCGGGAGAACAATGGTCCGCCGCCAGGGTGATGTTTAAATGGGCGGGGGGGCGGGGGGAGAGACACCTTTAAATCTGCTTGAACGCTCTGGGTGCCGTTGTGATGCGCTGTCACCCCCAGCGCCCCTGTCTTCTTTCACTTCGTCTCTCCCAGGCGGTGGGTGCAAGACCCAGGCTGTGGCTGCCTTTGTCTGTGCCCCGATGGCCGGGTTCCTCTCCCTTCTCGGGGGCAGCGGCGTTGTGGCCGGGCTGGGCCCGGAATGTGAGAGAGACAAGGCGGGGAGCTGACAGCTTTTCTTGGACCAACTTCTGGCGGTGAAAGGTACAAACTCTGGAGCTCCACAGAGCTCTTCTTCGGGTTTCCTCTGATGGCCTCCCCCAGCCCTGAAGACGAGCTCTGTGGAGCTCCGAGTTTGTATCTTCCACCAGTGGAAGTTAGTCCAGGAACAGGAATTACCCAGCTGGTCTCTCTCTTGCCTTGTTGCCGTCCTCCTCTTTCTCTCCACCCGTTTCACATCAGATGTTCAGGCTGGGAGCTCTTTGTGGCAGAGACTGTCTTACGATCTGTGCGCAGCATCCCTAGACCAACCCCTCATAGAATCATAGAATATCAGGGTTGGAAGGGACCCCTGAAGGTCATCTAGTCCAACCCCCTGCTCGAAGCAGGACCAATTCCCAGTTAAATCATCCCAGCCAGGGCTTTGTCAAGCCTGACCTTAAAAACCTCTAAGAAAGGAGATTCTACCACCTCCCTAGGTAACGCATTCCAGTGTTTCACCACCCTCTTAGTGAAAAAGTTTTTCCTAATATCCAATCTAAACCTCCCCCATTGCAACTTGAGACCATTACTCCTCGTTCTGTCATCTGCTACCATTGAGAACAGTCTAGAGCCATCCTCTTTGGAACCCCCTTTCAGGTAGTTGAAAGCAGCTATCAAATCCCCCCTCATTCTTCTCTTCTGCAGACTAAACAATCCCAGCTCCCTCAGCCTCTCCTCATAAGTCATGTGCTCTAGACCCCTAATCATTTTTGTTGCCCTTCGCTGGACTCTCTCCAATTTATCCACATCCTTCTTGTAGTGTGGGGCCCAAAACTGGACACAGTACTCCAGATGAGGCCTCACCAGTGTCGAATAGAGGGGAACGATCACGTCCCTCGATCTGCTGGCTATGCCCCTACTTATACATCCCAAAATGCCATTGGCCTTCTTGGCAACAAGGGCACACTGTTGACTCATATCCAGCTTCTCGTCCACTGTCACCCCTAGGTCCTTTTCCGCAGAACTGCTGCCTAGCCATTCGGTCCCTAGTCTGTAGCGGTGCATTGGATTCTTCCATCCTAAGTGCAGGACCCTGCACTTATCCTTATTGAACCTCATCAGATTTCTTTTGGCCCAATCCTCCAATTTGTCTAGGTCCTTCTGTATCCTATCCCTCCCCTCCAGCGTATCTACCACTCCTCCCAGTTTAGTATCATCCGCAAATTTGCTGAGAGTGCAATCCACACCATCCTCCAGATCATTTATGAAGATATTGAACAAAACCGGCCCCAGGACCGACCCCTGGGGCACTCCACTTGACACCGGCTGCCAACTAGACATGGAGCCATTGATCACTACCCGTTGAGCCCGACAATCTAGCCAGCTTTCTACCCACCTTATAGTGCATTCATCCAGCCCATACTTTCTTAACTTGCTGACAAGAATACTGTGGGAGACCGTGTCAAAAGCTTTGCTAAAGTCAAGAAACAATACATCCACTGCTTTCCCTTCATCCACAGAACCAGTAATCTCATCATAAAAGGCGATTAGATTAGTCAGGCATGACCTTCCCTTGGTGAATCCATGCTGACTGTTCCTGATCACTTTCCTCTCATGTAAGTGCTTCAGGATTGATTCTTTGAGGACCTGCTCCATGATTTTTCCAGGGACTGAGGTGAGGCTGACTGGCCTGTAGTTCCCAGGATCCTCCTTCTTCCCTTTTTTAAAGATTGCACCCTAACCCGATCCAGGACAGGAACCTCTCAGCTCCACCCTATTTCTTTCCACTGCAGTCCTGCCTCAGGGATGGAGGCCCCATTGTGCCAGATGCCATCAAAAACACATCACAGAAAGACAATCCTTTCCCCAGGGAGCGTGCAGGCGAAGCACAATAAGTAATTCTCAGCCGTTTGTGCAGAGGAGCAGCAGTGACCTCTAGTGGGAAGAGGAATTCCCATTGCTGGAGCACAGACAATCATAACAATAGTGTAATAAAGAATACAACTGCTCTAGAGGTTGGATCCCAAAGTGCTTTACCAACCAGGTCGTACTCATGGGAATCCTTTCCCCCCACTACTGACATGCAGCCACCTCTGGAGTGAAACTCCACAACTGTTCAGCAGCACACAACACGGGCAGACGATGTCTTAGGGGAATGGTTGAAGCAGAATCCACTCACCTATTGGAATTTCACAGGGCATTTGAGGGAGGCAAATTGTAGTCCCCCGAACTGTCATTTGAACCGACTCAGATCTCCCCCATTAAAGAAGAGCCATAGGATTTGTAATGACCATAATGGGACCTTGCTTTTAACTCCCAGCTGAATCCTGACACCAGCAGAGGTACAGCGCCCCCAGCTGCCAGGTTGAGTCTCTGGGTTCAGTTCTGCCTTAGTCGGGGGTGTCATCCGTCTTTTTTGTTTCAACACTGAGTTTCCCTTGAGGTTTCCCATTGGGAAACAGCCTGGGTCTGACTCTGTTCAGCTTTTATAAGCTCACACGGTCAAACCTCAAGGAATTACATTTGAATGCACCAAGCCAGAGATTTCATAGAATCATAGAATCATAGAATATCAGGGTTGGAAGGGACCCCAGAAGGTCATCTAGTCCAACCCCCAATCTCCCAGCCAGTAATTCCTACATCGAGCCCAGAACTTGTGACTGAGTTAGAGCAGATCATTCGTAAGAGAGCAACTCCGTCTAAAGACTTGGAGTGAATTCTCTCCTCTCTGGCCTCCCAGCACCTTGCTTTCCTGACCTACAGCGTGCCCAGCTGTTTGAGTGCTGACCCTGAGAAAAGCCCTCACTACTACATTGAGCCTGAAGGCTTTTTACTAGGGCTGGCAAGCGATTAAAAAAAATAATTGCGCTTAATCGCACTGTTAAACCATAAGAGAATATCATTTATTTAAATATTTTTGGATGGTTTCTACATTTTCAAATATATTGATTTCAATTAGAACAGAATACAAAGTGTACAGTGCTCACTTTATATTTTTGGTTACCAATATTTGCACTGTAAAAAACAAAAGAAAGAGAATATTTCAATTCACCTAATACAAGTACTGGAGTGCAATCTCTTTATCGTGAAAGTTGAACTTACAAATGTAGCATTATGTACAAAAAATAACTGCATTCAAAAATAAAACAATGTAAAACTTTCAAGCCTACAAGTCCACTCAGTCCTACTTCAGCCAATCGCTCAGACAAACAAGTTTGGTTACAATTTGCAGGAGATAATGTTGCCCACTTCTTATTTACAATATGACCTGAAAGTGGGAACAGACGTTTGCATGGCACTGTTGTAGCCGGCATCACAAGATATTTATGTGCCAGATGCGCTAAAGATTCATATGTCCCTCCATGCTTAAACCACCATTCCGGAGGCCATGCGTCCATGCTGATGAGGGGTTCTGCTCAATAACGATCCATGGCGGAGCGGACCGAGGCATGTTCATTTTCATCATCTGAGTCGGATGCCACCAGCAGAGGGTTGATTTTCTTTTTTGGTGGTTTGGGTTCTGTAGTTTCCGTATCAGAGTGTTGCTCTTTGAAGACATCTGACAGCATGCTCCACACCCCGTCCCGATCAGATTTTGGAAGGTACTTCAGATTCTTAAACCTTGGGTTGAGTGCTGAATCTATCTTTAGAAATCTCACACTGGTACCTTCTTTGCATTTTGTCAAATCTGCTGTGAAAGTGTTCTTTAAATGAACATGTGTTGGGTCATCATCCGAGACTGCTATAGCATGAAATATAGGGCAGAATGTGGGTAAAACAGAACAGGAGACCTACAATTCTCCCCCAAGGAGTTCAATCACAAATTTAATTAACGCATTTATTTTTTTTAACGAGCATTATCAGCATGGAAGCATGTCCTCTGGAATGGTGGCCGAAGCATGAAGGGGCAGATGAATGTTTAGCATATCTGGCACATAAATACCTTGCAATGCCGGCTACAAAAGTGCCATGCGAATGCCTGTTCTCACTTTCAGGTGACATTGTAAATAAGAAGGGGGCAGCAGTATCTCCCGTCAATGTAAACAAAACTTGTTTGTCTTAGCGATTGGCTGAACAAGAAGTAGGACTGACTGGACTTGTAGGCTCTAAAGTTTTACATTGTTTCGTTTTTGAGTGCAGTTATGTAAGAAAAAAATCCACATCTGTAAGTTACACTTTCAGGATAAAGAGATTGCACTACAAGACTTGTATGAGGTGAATAGAAAAATACTATTTCTTTTATCATTTTTACAGTGCAAATATTTGGAATCAAAAATAATCATGTAAAGTGAGCACTGTGCCCTTTGTGTTCGGTGTTGTAATAGCAATCAATATATTTGCAAATGTAGAAAAACATCCAAAAATATTTAATCAATTTCAATTGGTATTCTATTGTTTAACAGTGTGATTAATCACGATTAATTTTTTTAATCACAGTTAATTTTTTGAGTTAATCACGTGAGTTAACGGCGATTCATTGACAGCCCTGCTTTTTACACAACTGTAGGGGACACTTCAGCAATGTCTAGAACTAGAGCGGATACAGTGTAAGCCTAGTTCATGAAAAACGTGAAAAGAAATGACACTTTGATGTCCTTTGAAGGAAGTAGAAAAGTGAAAGTCCTCCCCCACTTTTCAAATGGAGGGAACTGTTAAGAATAAATGTTTATTTCCCCTCCAAAACTGAATGAAATCCTCCCTCCCACCCTCAAAACCAGTATTTCCAATTTAGGTCCACTCCCCCATCAAAAAATGAAAAATGGCAATCAAAATAAAAACTTTCATTTGGGTCAAAATGGCATTTTCCATTAAAAAACAACTTTGAACAAGAGTTTTCATCCAGCTGTAGTTTGAAGGTTCAGAATTAATGACACCTCGGTTCCCATCTCTCCCTCCAGAGGGATCCGGGTGCAAACTCTGCCCCAGGGACTGGCTGCTGCACGGGGACAAGTGCTACTGGCTGCCTAAGGAGCGTAAAGACTGGACTGGGAGCCGTGACGACTGCTCGGGGAAGAGCTCTCGCATGCTCGTGATCCAGAACCGGGAGGAGATGGTAACATCAAATACAGGCTCATCCAACTCCAGCTGGAGAAAGACGTGTGTCACTAGTTACAATCCCAATGTAGCCTGACTCTACCACCCCCCCGCAAATCAAACTCCACACTGGGGTGTTTTCTCCCCTTCTAGGGGTCTGGCTTATTAGCATACAGTTCAGAACAAGAACCCCAGAGCTTTCCCACCCCAGACTGCCCAGTTGGCTCCTGCAGGCGTTTCACTCCCAGGCCCTCTGAGAGCTCAGCAGAGCCCTTCTGCATAGAGCTACTCACACAAACCTCCTACCCCATCAGATCTCTCCCTGCCCAGACTGGCTGCCCTTGTAGCCCCACCAGGCCTGGCTCCTGGTCACCTGCTTCCATCACCTTTGCCTCTGAGCCCAGGGGCACCTAGTCACAGGTGAGGCTCAACCCAGGACTCCCTTAAAGGGCCAGCTCACCCTGTGCCACCAAGGACTGGTGCTGATGTTACCATGTCTGCATAGAGAGAGCCACGTTTACCTGCTCTGGGACCCTGCCCACCCAAGGGGAGAGGGTGAACTAACTCAGGGGCTGGTGCGGTCTCCTGCTGGCATTATGGGCAGAGCTACTGAAGGAGAGAGCAGGCACTTCATGGGATCACTAAGGGAATTCTAGCATGTTACAGGATACTCATCCCCACCCCCTCTGCTGTGCACATCACAGGATTTCATACAAGATGTTGTACAAGATGCAAACCACATCTGGATTGGCCTTAAAGTGACACCCCCAGGGGGGAAATGGACCTGGGTGGACGGTTCCCCATTAGATCCAGTGCGGTGAGTGCTGCTTGACGTTTACTCTTTGAGATGTTTGGGGAAAGCTCCCATTGTATAACTTGCTCGTGTTAAATGTCCAGCGTCTGTCTGAGGCCTGGTCTACGCTGAAAAGTCTTCCCAGCGTAACTACGTGGGCTAAGGGTATTTCCCTAACAGAGGGGTGCCAGCAAAGGCCCTGGTGTAACAGCAGTTCTACCAATAGCTCTGTGTGTAGAGCAGTGTAGCTTAGGGGGATCGGGGAGCTGGCATAAGCGATAGCGGTAGAAGCAGTTGTATATGGATATAACTGTACTTATCCTGAGGGGACCCAGCTATTTTCCTCTTTCCATGGTGAAAACTGAGCATTTATTCCTGTTGTTTCCTATCTTTTAACCAGTTACTGATCCATGAGAGGACCTTCCCCCTTATCCCATGACAGCTTCCTTTGCTTAAAAGCCTTTGGTGAGGGACCTTATATTTTCCTACTTCTAATGTACTTAATTTTTTTAGGTTTTGCATCTTTAGGAAGTTGCTTCTCAAACTCTTCCTTGGCCTGCCTCCTTATACTTTACAATTTACTTGCTGGAGTTTGTGCTCCGTCCTAGTTTCCTCATTAGGTTTAGACTCCCAGTTTTTCAAGGATGCTTTTTGCCTCTAATGGCCTCCATGACTCTGCTGTTGAGCCAGGATAGCATTTTTTTGCTCCTCCTCCTGTCTTTTTTTATTTGGGGTACACACTAAGCCCTGGTCTACACTGGGTGTGTGTGTGTGTGGGGGGATCGACCTAAGATATGCAACTTCAGCTAGGAGACTAGCATAGCTGAAGTGGACGTATCTAGCTCGACTTACCTTGGCATCTTCACGGCGCTCCCCCTCCACTCCGCCTGCACCTCTCACGGCGCTGGAGTGCCGGAGTCGACGGGAGAGCGCTCGGGGTTCGATGTATCACGTCTAGACTAGACATGATAAACTGACCCCCAATAGATAGATCGCTACCTGCATTTCCGGCGGGTAGTGTAGACCTGCCCTTAGACGCGGTCTACATTACAGACTTATGACGGTATAACTATGCTGCTCAAGGGTGTGAAAAATCCACCCCCCAAGCGATGCAGGTATCCTGACCTCACCCCCAGTGTAGACAGCGCTACGTTGAGGGGAGCGCTTCTCCTGTCACCATAGCTATCGCCCTTGGGGAGGGGGATTGGCTCTGCTGATGGGAGAAGCTCTCTGGTCAGCGTAGGTAGCGTCTTCACTGCAGCGCTGTGAGTGTAGACAAGCCCCTCGTCTGAGCCTCTCATGCTGTTTTTAAGTCGTGTCCGTGATACTAGGAGACATTTGACCCTAGTGACAGCTCTGTGCAATTTCCATCCAACAAGCATCCACATGGTTTTGTGGTTCCCCTTTTAGAAGTGAAATGTGGGGGCTAGAAATCATCTCTCTGCATCATGCCCCGAGGTGACAGTTAGTCTGTCTGCTCCAATCACTCTTTATCCCGAGTCTGGAACAGGGTTAACAGGAGAGAATAAGGGACCCCCCCACCACCACCACCTCAGACTGTCCCCTAGCTCAGTGGCGTGAGCCTACTCCTAAGAGGTGAGAGACGCCTGTTCAAATCCCTTCTCCTACCCAGCTACAAGGGGGACTTGAGTTGGGGTCTTCTACTTTCCAGGTGAGTGCCAGAACCCCTGGGCTAAATGTTACCAGGAAGCGCTTGCTCCTCTCTGGTTTCAGAGTAGCAGCCGTGTTAGTCTGTATGCGCAAAAAGAAAAGGAGGACTTGTGGCACCTCAGAGACTAACCAATTTATTTGAGCATAAGCTTTCGTGAGCTACAGCTCACTTCATCGGATGCATTCATCGGCTGCATGCTCCTCGCTGCCAGTCTGTGGACGCTCACCTGTGGGGCCCAAGCTGGTCGGGTCCTTTGAACATGCCCACTGGCTTGGGGCCCCAAGGCAAGTCAGGCGGAGACTGGCTCCTGGACCATACTGGGGCTTAGGCAGCCAGCAGCCTAGAGGGAGGGAGCAGCACAGGTGCTCGGGGCGCACACAGACACCTCGTAAACTTTGACTCAGAAAATTGAGGCACCGAGCAAGTTCAGGCGCTTCCAGCGTTTGGTGGCAGCTGAGCTGGGGTTTGGTGAATCCCAGGGGGATGCGGTTCTGGGACGGAGGTGTCTGAAGTGGCCATTAGCCTCTTAAGTCTCTTTGTGAATCCAGCCCTAACCGTTCATCGGGACAAGTCCTCAGCTCCCTGCAGCTCTCCCGTTACCCAGGTCGCACGGTGCAGGTTTCCTCTCACCCATCAGACTTCGTTTTTAAAGGAAAGCTGAGATGTAGGAGATCAAGGTGGCGCTTCCAATGAACAAGTACCAGGTCACCAACCCCATGGGATTCAGCCTCCTATGGTCCTTGCACCAGACCCCCTAACTCTGTGGGTCTCAAGCAGGGCTACATGTATCCCTGGGGTACGCAGAGGTCTTCCGAGGAGTAGGTCAACTCATCTAGATATTGGCCTAGTTTTACAACGAGCTACATAAAAAGCACTAGCGAAGTCAGTGCAAACTAAAATTTCAGACAGACACTGACTTGTTTACACTGTTCTATACGCTATACACGGATATGTAAGTACAATACTTATTTCCAATGGATTTATTTTATAATTGTATGGTACAAATCAGAGTCAGCAATTTTTCAGTAATAGTGGCTGTGGCAACATTTGTATTTTTAGGTCTGATTTTCTAAGCAAGTCGTTTTTAAGTCAGGTGAAACTTGGGGTACTCAAGACAAATCAGACTCCTGAAAGGGGTGCAGAGGTCTGGAAAGGTTGAGAGCCACTGCCCTAACTCATCTCACAGCCTGGGACATCTTCTCGACTGATGCTCTGCAGGAAAGTTAGAGATGAAGGACAACACCAGAGCCCAGCTTCCCATTAGGGGGAGGGGGAGGAAAGACTCACCCCTGGGCCTTTCCTTGTTACAGGGACCCACAGTGACACGAACTCTCTCTCACTCTGCAGCTTCTCAGGCTCTGCTGATGGGAACAGCTGCGGGTGGATAAAAGGCAGCCAGGTTCTGTCTGAGACGTGTGCCGTGGAGCTCAAATGGATCTGCCAGAAAGAAGCGGCCGTGATATAAACAGTGCAACTGAGGATCCACATTTGTGTGTCTGTAATGTGAAGTACCCCCCGCAGCGTAGACGTAAGGGTGGCAGTTCTGTGACATATTCCCCCCGCCGAGCCAGATTTCACAGGGGAGACCAGATTTCACAGTCTGTGATGCATTTTTCATGGTCATGAATTTGGTAAAGCCCTACTCACGGGGCGGGACTGTGGCTTTAGGCAGAGCAGAACTCTGGGAGGTGCTGGGACTCAGGTGCCCCGTGCAGTCACAGTTCCTCTCCTCGGTCCTCCTCACTGGGCTGGGGCCTTGGGGTGTAATTTTTAACTGCCCCAAACCTGCAGTAAGTTAATACCCTGCAATGTACCCGGGTACCCGGGGCTGGGAGGCACCTCGCCACCACCTGCCCTTTGCCTGAGGGAGCCTTGTCTGTGCCTGCCAGGGGTCAGCTCCCCAACTCCACTGGCCACACGCACTCGCTGCTGGGCCTGCCGTCACTGCAGGGTAGCAATAGGCCCACTCCGCCCTCAAGCCCTCTGAGCATCTGTCTGGAGCGTACAGGCCCTAGTCCCCTGGGCACTGGCAGGATTCACAGATTCACTATTTCCAAAGGAACAGTAACATCCTCGGCCCCAGCTTACCAGGTCCAGCTCAGATCACTGCTCCACTTAACACACAGCGCTGCCATAGGCTCACAGCGAAATCACGCCTCAGTTCAACAAAGCCAAGAGTCGAGTGAAAGTGTTGGAAATAAATGGTTACATATAACAAAGTCATAACATGCGTTCTAGAGCCTAGACTGAACTAACAAGGTATTCTCCTGTCTAACCAAGTACAGCTCACCCGAAATCCTTGCAGCACTTCACAGCCAGGCAGGCTCAGACCCTTCTTTCATGAGACATGCATACGGTCAGTTTGTCTCCGAGGGGAAGGATCCAGTAGGTCTCTGCACACCGAGAGAGACCAGACCGATCCTTTGTCTTTATGCTTAAACACCACAGATGGACACACACACAGCCCCCTGCTGTTAGTTTCTTCCTGTAGACTTCCTTTTTTGTGGATTTTGCAATCTAATTTTGCACCTGGCTCAGTGTGCAAAGAGACATCCAACATCAGGCACACAATACACAGATGGCCAGACAGGGAAGTAACCCAGTGATGCGCAGAGCATTCCCCAATATTCTGGAATTGCTCAGATGTGATGGTCACAAGAAATCAGAGTCAGGCTTTCCCAGGGCTAGATTCTATAATACTCTTGTTACCAGCCCCCTTCCACTGCAGCCTCCTGTCCTGTGTAAATGCATCGGGTTTGGTGCAGATCCAGTGTCTCTCACTGGTGCATTGCAAGCTGCTGACCGCACTCACACCGGTCAGATACGCGCAGTCTCCTCCTTCTCCTATTGGAAACCTGCAAGAGAGAAGCCAGGGAGCTGGTGTCAGGCAGGAGTTGGACATTTCCCATCAGTCACAGGCAGGGAGAGACGCTCTCGCACAGTGCAGGGAGCTGCTGCACTCACAGCCCCTCACGATTCCCCTTCCTGCACCTGCCACAGGCCCCAGCTAGAAAGGGGGCAGTGGGGCAGCAAGGCCAGGAAAGGTTCGAAGATCAACTGACCTCCATGGAGCATTTATGCCAGGTGGGTATTAACCCAGATCCTACTGTCTCCCCCGCGCCCCCGCCCCCCCGGCCCAGCTGGGTCTGGATGGGCCCCTGCAGGCCCAACCCACCCAAACTGCCCCGGGCGCAGGTTCCAGGTGACTCTCAGCATGGCGAGGAGCAGCAGTAACGCCGCACAGAGGAGCTGGGTCCAGGGCTCCCTGGACAGTTTACATCAGCTCTCAGGCCAGAGGCCTGTCAGGACAGGCTGCATTGCAGGGGGCGGCTGGAGTGAAATGCCAGCAGCACAAACCCAGCGGCCACGGGGTGACCCCAGCCACTCACACAGAGCTTCCCGTGAGAGGTGGAGGCCAGCGCTTCCCACCTGGGAACAGGGTGGGATCCAGGCCCACAGGCAAATCCTCCCCCATGGTCCCATCCTGGCTACTCACAGTAGTCATGTGCTGGGCTGGGAGGAGGCCCAGCACTACTCTTTGGGCAGGCCGGGATCTCCCTGCCCTCAGGCCACCAGCCTCTGGCTCGGGGTGAGATCTGTCCCAGAGAAGGGAGAGCCCAGCCCAAAGCCACCTGAGCAGATGGCTGTGGGTGGCTCCCCCACCCGCATCACCCCAGAAGAGCTCTGATGTGATGGCAATGATGCACCCAGAGCCTTCTGCTGGGGTGGGCGCCCGCAGGGTGGCAGATTTCAGGGTTAACTCCCCACTGAGATGCCTGTTTACCCAGTTCCGGTAAATTGGCGTCACATTAGCTATCCTCCAGTCATCGGGCACAGAAGCGGATTTCAATGATAGGTTACAGACTACAGTTAGTAGTCCTGCAATTTCACCTTTGAGTTCCTGGTCCTGGTGACTTGTTACTGTTTAGTTTCTCCATTTGTTCCAAAACCTCCTCTAATGACACCTCCATCTGGGACATTTCCTCAGATTTGTCACCTAAAAAGGACGGCTGAGGTTTGGGAATCTCCCTCACACGCTCAGCCATGAAGACTGCTGCAAAGAATTCATTTAGTTTCTCTGCAATGGCATGGTGCCAGCTGCGGTGTGGACAGACCCCAAACAGGCCTGCTAACAGGCCCGTGATGCAATCACAAAGACAGACTGCTGCCGACATCAGGGCATCCTTGCTGGAATATGTGAAAATATCTGGCTGGGATCAAACAACAGGTCATCAACTGACTAGTTTTCTAAGCATCCTCTGGGGACATTTTCCACCTTCCCATCAATCGCAAAGGGCTTTTTTAAAAATGCGATTCAGCTGTAGGTACATAAGGAATTTGCTCCAGGGCAGATTGGAAGAGGCCCTGGAGGTTTTTCGCCTTCCTCTGTAGCATGGGGCACTTGCTGGAGGATTCTCTGCTCCTTGAAGTCTTTAAACTACGATTTGAGGACTTCAATAGCATAGATATAGGTGTGAGGTTTTTTTTGTAGGAGTGGTGGGTGAAATTCTGTGGCCTGCGTTGTACAGGAGGTCAGACTAGATGATCATAATGGTCCCTTCTGACCGAAATATCCATGAATCTATGAATCTAAGACTGGCCACACTAGGTCAGACCAATGGTCCCTCTAGCCCAGTGTCCTGTCCTCCGATACTGGCCAGCGGTAGGTGCTTCCGAGGGAATGAACAGAACAGGGTCAGTATCGAGTGATCCATCCCATTCACTCCCAGCTTCTGGCAGTCAGATGTCTATGGACACTCAGAGCATGGGGCTGCATCCCTGACCTTCCTGGCTGATAGGAACTGGTCGAGCTATCCTCTGTGAACTTGTCTACTTCTTGTTTGAACACAGTTATACTACTGGCCTTCACAACATCCCCTGGCAACAAGATCCACAGCCCGGGAAAGGGGGGAAGGGAGACAGAGGGCCCCCCCCAGCCCGGGAAAGGGGGGAAGGGAGAGGGGGTCACAGGGCCCCCCCCAGCCGGGGAAAGGGGGGGAAGCGAGAGGGGGGACAGAGGGCCCCCCCAGCCCGGGAAAGGGGGGGAAGCGAGAGGGGGACAGAGGGCCCCCCCCCAGCCCGGGAAAGGGGGGGGAAGGGAGAGGGTGGACAAAGGGCCGCCCCCAGCCCGGGAAAGGGGGGAGGGGAAACAGGGGGGACACAGGGCCCCCCCCAGCCCAGGAAAGGGGGGGGAAGGGGAGAGAGGGGGGACATAGGGCCCCCCAGCCGGGGAAAGGGGGGACACAGGGCCCCACAGTCCGGGAAAGGGGCGGGAAGGGAGAGGGGGGACACAGGGCCCCCCAGCCTGAGAAAGGGGGGGGAAGGGGACAGAGGGGGGACACAGGGCCCCCCCAGCCTGAGAAAGGGGGGGAAGGGGAAAGAGGGGGGACACAGGCCCCACCCAGCCCGCGAAAGGGGGGGAAGAAGACAGAGGAGGGACACAGGGCACCCCCAGTCCGGGAAAGGGGGGGGGAAAGGACAGAGGGGGACACTGGGCCCCGCAAAGCCAGGGAAAGGGGGGGGAAGGGGACAGAGGGGGGACACAGGGCCCCCCCAGCCCGGGAGAAGGGGGGGGAAGGGAGAGGGGGGACACAGGGCCCCCCCAGCCCAGGAAGGGGGGGGAGGGGAGAGGGGGGACACAGGGCCCCCCCAGCCCGGGAAAGAGGGGGGGAAAGGACAGAGGGGGGACACTGGGCCCCGCAAAGCCAGGGAAAGGGGGGGGAAGGGGACAGAGGGGGGACACAGGGCCCCCCCAGCCCGGGGAAGGGGGGGAAGGGAGAGGGGGGACACAGGGCCCCCCCAGCCCGGGAAAGGGGGGGGAAGGGAGAGGGGGACAAAGGGCCTCCCCAGCCCAGAAAAGAGCGGGGAAGGGAGAGGGGGGACACAGGGCCCCCCCAGCCCGAGAAAGGGGGGGAAGGGGAAAGAGGGGGGCACAGGGCCCAAGCCAGCCCGCGAAAGGGGGGGAAGAAGACAGAGGGGGGAAACAGGGCCCCCCCAGCCCAGGAAAGGGGGGAAGAAGAGGGGGGACACAGGGCCCCCCAGCCCAGGAAAGGGGGGAGAAGGGAGGGGGGAACACAGGGCCCCCCGCAGCCTGGGAAATGGGGGGAAGGGGACACAGGGCCCCCCCCAGCCCGGAAAAGGGGGGGAAGGGGACAGAGGGGGGACAAAGGGCCTCCCCAGCCCGGCAAATGGGGGGAAGTGGACAGAGGGGGGACACAGGGCCCCCCCAGCCCAGGAAGGGGGGGGAGGGGACAAAGGGGGGACACAGGGCCCCCCCAGCCCTGGAAAGAGGGGGAAGAAGACAGAGGGGGACACAGGGTCCCCCCCAGCCCGGGAAAGGGGGGAAGGGAGAGGGGGGACACAGGGCCCCTCCAGCCCGGGAAAGGGGGGGAAGGGGACACAGGGCCCCCCCAACCAGGGAAAGAGGGGGGAAGGGATAGGGGGGACACAGGGCCACCCCAGACCGGGAAAGGGGGGGAAGGGGACAGAGGGGGACACAGGCCATCCCCCGAGCCCGGGAAAGGGAGGGGGAAGGGAGAGGGGGGACACAGGGCCACCCCTGCCCGGGAAAGGGGGGGGGAAGGGAGAGGGGGTACACAGGGCCCCCCCCAGCCCGGGAAAGGGGGGGAAGGGGACACAGGGCCCCCCCAGTCCGGGAAAGGGAGCGAAGGGGACACAGGGCCCCCCCAACCCGGCAAAGGGGGGGAAGGCAGTGGGGGGACACAGGGCCCCCCCAGCCCGGGAGAGGAGGGACACAGGCCCCCCCCAAACCCGGGAAAGGGGGGGAGGGGACAAAGGGGGGACACAGGCCCCCCCCCGCAACGGGAAAGGGTTTGGGAAGGGGACAGATGGGGGACACAGGGCCCCCCCCAGAACGGGAAAGGAGGGGGAAGGTAGAGGGGTGAAAAAGGCCCAAACCAGACCGGGAAAGGGGGGGGGGGGGACAGAGGGGCGACAGAGGGCCCCAACCAGCTCGGGAAAGGGGGGGGAAGGGACAGAGGAGGGACACAGGACCCCCACAGCCCGGGAAATGGGGGGGAAGAGGACAGAGGGGAGACACAGGGCCCCACCAGCCAGGGAAAGGGGGGGAAGGGGACAGAGGGGGGACACAGGGCCCCCTCCAGCCCGGGAAAGGCAGGGAAGGGAGATGGGGGACACAGGGCCCCCCAGCCCTGGAAAGGGGGGACCCAGGGCCCCTCCCAGCCCGGGAAAGGGGGGGGAAGGGAGATGTGGGACACAGGGCCCCCCCCGCCCGGGAAAGGGGGGACCCAGGGCCCCTGCCAGCCCGGGAAAGGGGGGAAACAGGGCCCCCCCCAGCCCGGGAAACGGGGGGGAAGGGAGAGGGGGAGGCAGGCCCCCCCCAGCCTGGGGGGGGAAGGTAGAGGGGGGACACAGGGGCCCCCCCAGCCCGGGAAAGTGGGGGAAGGGACAGGGGGGACATAGGACCCCCCCAGCCCGGGAAAGGGGGTGGAAGGGGACACAGGGCCCCCCCAGCCTGGGAAAGGGGGAGGAAGGCAGAGGGGGAACAAAGGGCCCCCTCAGCCCGGGAAAGTTGTGGGGGGAAGGGGATACAGGGCCCTCCCAGTCCGGGAAAGGGGGGGGAGAGGACACAGGGCCCCCCCAGCCCGGGAAAGGGGGGGAAGGGAGATGGGGGACACAGGGACCCCCCAGCCCAGGAAAGGGGGGATCCAGGGCCCCTGCCAGCCCGGGAAAGGGGGGACACAGGGCCCCCCCAGCCCGAGAAACGGGGGGAAAGGGAGAGGGGAGGCAGGGCCACCCCCAGGACGGGACGGGGGGAAGGGAGAGGGGGAGGCAGGGCCCCACCCAGGCCAGGATTGCGGGGGAAGGTAGAGGGGGGAAACAGGGGCCCCCACCAGCCCGGGAAAGGGGGGACCCAGGCCCCGCCAGCCCGGGAAATTGGGAGAAGAGAGAGGGGAAACACAGGGCCCCCCCAGCCAGGGAAAGTGGGGGAAGAGAGGGGGGGACACAGGGCCAGCCCCAGCCCGGGAAAGGGGGGGGAAGGGGACAGAGGGGGGACACAGGGCCCCCCACCCCGGGAAAGACGGGGGAAGGGGACAGAGGGGGAACACAGGGCTCCCCCAGCCCAGGAAAGGAGGGGAAAAGGGAAACAGGGCCCCCCCAGTCCGGGAAAGGCGGGGGAAGGGGACACAGGGCCCCCCCAGCCCGGGAAAGGGGGGCGAAGGGAGATGGGGACACAGGGCCCCCCCAGCCCGGGAAAGGGGGGGAAAGGGAGAGGTGGGACGTAGGGCCCCCACAGCCCGGGAAAGGGGGGCGAAGGGAGATGGGGACACAGTGCCCCCCCCCAGCCAGGGAAAGGGGAGGGAAGGGAGAGGGGGAACACAGGGCCAGCCCCAGCCCGGGAAAGGGGGGGGAAGGGGACAGAGGGGGGACACAGGGCCCCCCCCAGGCCGGGAAAGGGGGGAAGGGGACAGAGGGGGAACACAGGGCCCCCCCAGCCCGGGAAAGGAGGGGAAAGGGAGAGGGGGGACGTAGGGCCCCCACAGCCCGGGAGAGGGGGGACACAGTGCCCTCCCCAGCCAGGGAAAGGTGGGGGAAGAGAGAGGGGGGACGTAGGGCCCCCACAGCCCGGGAGAGGGGGGACACAGTGCCCCCCCCAGCCAGGGAAAGGGGGGGGAAGGGAGAGGGGGGACACAGGGCCAGCCCCAGCCCGTAGAAGGGGGGGAAGGGCACACAGGGCCCCCCCCCCGGCCCGGAAAAGGGGAGGGGAAGGGAGAGGGGGACAAAGGGCCCCTCCCAGCCCGGGAAAGGAGGGGGAAGGAGACACAGGCCCCCTCCAGGCCAGGAAAGCGGGGGAAAGGAGATGGGGGAAACAGGGCCCCCTCCAGCCCGGGAAAGGGGAGGAAGGGGACACAGGGCCCGCCCCAGCCCTGGAAAGGAGGGGGGAGGGGACTCAGGGCCCCCCCAAGACCGGGAAATGGGAGAAGGGAGAGGGGAGACACAGGGTCCCCCCCAGCCTGGGAAAGGGAGGGGGAAGGGAGAGGGGGACACAGGGCCCCCCCAGACTGGCAAAAGGGGGGAATGGAGAGGGGGGACACATTGCCCCCCCAGGCTGGGAAAGGGATTGGAAGGGGACAGAGGGGGGGACACAGGGCCCCCACCAGCCCGGGAAAGGGAGGGGGAAGGGAGAGGGGGACACAGGGCCAACCCTGCCCGGGAACGGGGGGGAAGGGAGGGGGGACACAGGGCCCCCCGAGGCCTGGCAAAGGGGGGGAAAGGGAGAGTGGGGACACAGGGACCCCCAGCCCGGCTAAGGGGGGGAAGGGGACAAAGGGCCCCCCAGCCCGGCAAAGGGGAATGAGACACAGGGTCCCCCCCAGCCCGGAAACGGGGGGGAAGGGAGAGGGGGGACAAAGGGCCCCCCTCAGCCAGGGAAAGGGGGGAAGGGTACAGAGGGGGGACACAGCACCCCCCCAGCCAGGGAAAGGGGGGGAAGGGGACACAGGGCCCCCCCCGCCCGGGAAAGGGGGGGAAGGGGACAGAGGTGGGACACAGGGCCCCCCCAGCCCGGGAAAGGGGGGGAATTGGATAGAGGGTTGACACAGGAACCCCCCAGCCGGGGAAAGGGGTGGGAAGGGGACTGAGGGCACCCCCCGGCCCGGGAAAGGGGTTGGGAAGGAGACAGAGGGGGGACACCGGGCCCCCCCCCAGCCTGGGAAAGGCGGGGGATGGGAGAGGGGGGACACAGAGACCCCCAGCCCGGGAAAGTGGGGGAAGAGAGAGGGGCGACACAGTGCCGTCCCCAGTCCGGGAAAGAGGGGGAAGGGGACAGAGGGGGGACACAGGGCACCCCCAGAATGGGAAAGGTGGGGGAAGGGAGATGTGGAGACAGAGGGCCCCACCAGCCCTGGAAAGGGGGGGGAAGCGAGAGGGGGTCACAGGGCCCGGGAAAGGGGAAGGGAAGGGGACAGAGGGGGGGGGACAGAGGGCCCCCCCAGCCCAGGAAAGGGGTGGGGAAGGGAGAGGTGGTCCACAGGGCCCCCCAGCCCGGGAAAGGGGGGAAGAGGACACAAGGACCCCCGCAGCCCGGGAAAGGGGGGGGAAGGGACAGGGGGGACACAGGGCGCCCCCCAGCCCAGGAACGGGGGGGTAAGGGAGGGGGGACACAGGGCCCCCCAGCCCGGGAAAGGGGGGAAGAGGACACAAGGACCCCCCCAGCCCGGGAAAGGGGGGGAAGGGGACAGAGGGGGGACACAGGGCCCCCCCATCCCAGGAAAGGCGGGGGAACAGGACAGAGGGGGACAAAGGGCCCCCCAGCCCGGAAAAGGGGAGGAGAAGGGAGAGGGGGGACACAGGGCCTCCCCCAGCCTGGGAAAGGGGGGAAAAGGGGACAGAGGGGGGACACAGGGCCCCACCCATCCCGGGAAGGGGGGGGAAGGGGACAGAGGGGGGATACAGGCCCCCCCCGAGCCAGGAAAAGTGGGGGAAGAGAGAGGGGGGACACAGGGCCGCCCGCAGCCCAGGAAAGGGGGGGAAGGGGACAGAGGGGGGACACAGGGGACCCCCAGAACGGAAAGGGGATGAAGGGAGATGGGGACAGAGGCCCCCCCAGAAGGGAAAGGGGGGGAAGGGAGAGGGGGGACACAGGGCCCCGCCCAGCCCGGGAAAGGGGGGGGATGGGGACAGAGGGGGGACACAGGGCCCCCCCCAGCAAGGGAAAAGGGGGGGAAGGGGACAGAGGGGGGACACAGGGCCCCCCCAGCCCCCGATAGGGTTTGGGAAGGGTAAAGAGGGGGGACACAGGGGCCCCCCAGCCCAGGAAAGGGTTTGGGAAGGGGACAGAGGGGGGGCACAGGGCCCCCCCAGCCTGGAAAAGGGGAGGGGAAGGGAGAGGGGGGACACAGGGCCCCCCCCAGCCCGGGAAAAGGGGGGAAGGGAGAGGGGGGACACAGGGCCCCCCCAGCCGGGAAAGGGGGGAAGGGAGAGGGGGGACACAGGGCCCCCCCAGCCCGGCAAAGGGGGGGAAGGGGACACAGGCCCCCCCCCAGCCCGGGAAGGGCGGGGAAGGGGACACAAGTCCCCACCCAGCCCGGGAACGGGGGGGGAAGGGAGAGGGTGACACAAGGACCCCCCCAGCCCGTGAAAGGGGGGGGAAGGCAGAGGGGGGACACAGGGCCTCCGCGAGCCCGGGAAAGGGGGGAAACAGGGCCCCACCAGCCCGGGAAAGGGGGGGGAAGGGGACACAGGGTCCCCCCAGTCCGGGAAAGGGGGGGGAAGGGGCACAGGGCCCCCCCGTCCGTGAAAGGGGGACACAGGGCCCCCTCAGTCCGGTAAAGGGGGGGAAGGGGACACAGGGCACCCGCCAGCCCGGATAAGGGGGGGGAAGTGTACACAGGGCCCCCCGAGACCGGGAAACGGGGGGGAAGTGTACAAAGGGCGCCCCCAGTCCAGGAAAGGGGGGAAGGCAGAGTGGGGACACAGGGTCCCGCCCAGCCCGGGAAAGGGGGAGGAAGGGAGAGGGGTGACACAGGCCCCCCCCCAGTCCGGGAAAGGGGGGGAAGGAGACAGAGGGGGGACAAAGGGCCCCCCCAGCCCAGGAAAGGGGAGGAAGGGAGAGGGGGACACAGGGCCCCCCCCAGCCCGGGAAAGGGGAAGGAAGGGAGAGGGGGGAGGCCGGGCTCCCCACAGCCCGGGAGAGGAGGGACACAGAGCCCCCCGCACCCCGGGAAAGGGGGTGGAAGGGAGAGGAGGGACACAGGGCCCCCCCAGCCCGGGAGAGGGGGGACACAGGGCCCCCCCCAGCCCGGGAAAGGGGGGAAGGGGACAGAGGGGGGACACAGGGGACCCCCAGAACGGAAAGGGGATGAAGGGAGAGGGGGACAGAGGGCCCCCCAGAAGGGAAAGGGGGGGAAGGGAGACGGGTGACACAGGGCTCCCCCAGCCCGGGAAAGGGCGGGGAAGGGGACAGAGGGGGGACACAGGCCCCCCCCCAGAAGGCAAAGGGGGGGAAGGGAGAGTGGGGACACAGGGCACCCCCAGAAGGGAAAGGGGGGGGAAGGGGAGGGTGGACAAAGGGCCCCCCAACAGCCCGGGAAAGGGCGGGGAAGGGGACAAGGGCCACCCCAGCCCGGGAAAGCGGGGGGAAGGGAGAGGGGGGACAGAAGGCCCCCCCAGCCCGGCAAAGGGGAGGTAGGGGACACAGCCCCCAGCCCGCGAAAGGGGGGGGAAGGGAGAGGGGGGACACAGGGACCCCCCAGCCCGGGAAAGGGGGGGGAAGATGACAGAGGGAGGACACAGAGCCCCCCCAGGCTGGCAAACGGGTGGGCAGGGGACAGAGGGGGGACACAGGGCCCCACCCAGCCCGGGAAAGGGCAGGGAAGGGAGAGGGGGGAGAGAGGGACCCCCCCATCCCGGGAAAGGGGGGAAGGCAGAGGGGGGACACAGGGCCCCCGCGAGTCCGGGAAAGGGGGGGGAATGGAGAGGGGGGACACAGGGCCCCCCCCAGCCCGGGAAAGGGGGGGAAGATGACAGAGGGGGGACACAGGGCCCCCCCAGCCCGGGAAAGTGGGGAAGGGATAGGGGGGACACAGGGCCCCCCCATCCCTGGAAAGTGGGGGAAGGGATCACAGGGCCCCCCCCAGGATGGGAAAGGTTCGGGAAGGGGACACAATGCCCCCCCCCAGACGGGAAAGGGGGGGAAGGGAGGGGGGATACAGGGCCCCCCCCAGCCTGGCAAAGGGGGGGAAGGGAGAGGGGGGACACAGGGGCCCCCCCAGCCCAGGAAAGGGGGGGAAGGGAGAGGGGGGACTGCGAATGAGCTATTGAAAGAGCTCAGCCTGTTTAGATGATAAAAAAGATCGGGAGGTGACGTCATTGAAGTGTTGAAGTGACTTCATGGCGAGAAAATATCAGGTATTAAAGGGCTCATTAATCTAGCAGAGAAAAGCATAACAAGACCCAGTGGCTGGAAACTCAAAAGAGACCAATTCGTATTCGAAAGAGGGCACACATATTCAACAGTGAGGTTGAATCACCAAAGGAACAAACTAGAAAGGGAAGTGGTGGGAATTCCACACCTCTTGATGTCTTCTAATGAAGACTAGATGCCTTTCTGGAACGTGTGTAGTCAAAAACTAGCTACGACGCTCTCCAGAAAGCAGGGGGTCAGATGACATGCTCTAATTGTCTCTTCTGTCCATAAAGTCTGCTAATTTATGAAAAACTGAGCATAGCACGGGGAGAAGCCTCTGATGTTTTACTGTGTTCGGCTTGAGCCCACAATGAACGTTCATTGCGTGGGGTGATCCAGGGGAAGCGGCTGAAACATCCAATGTAGCTGGACGGGGCAGGACATCAGCATTGCCGGGGAGGGGTGGGTGTGGCAGTAAAATCACAAGGGCCTTTGGCAGGACCTCAGCTTATTGGACAAAGGTGGTGGGGAGGCGATGATCTCACAGAGAGATCTTGACATCAGCCAGGCAGGACAGGGGTGCAGGACAGGGGAACCTCGGAGATCCCTGTGGCTTTGCTTCAGCACGTCTCCTTCTCGAGGTCTCTCCCGGAGGACTGAGAGAGCATTCACTTTCACATTCGTGAGCACAAGGAGGACCCTCTTTGGAGTTTCTCCTTTTCTTATAGTGGTTTTGCTCAAAAACAGACGTCCCTGTATAGAAATTAAGAGCCTCGGAGAGGTTTGGAACCTGACCAGTCTGATCCATCAGGTGCCAGCTGATTTTTAGGAAAGGAAAACACTAGATTGTGGGGGCAGCATTTTATTTCCGACCTAGGACTTTGTCCCTTAGAATTACTGGGGACATTGGAGTTTCTCCTTTTTGTTTTCCCTTTTCCTATCTCTCCCTCCTTTCTCGTCTTCTCTTGCATCTTTGTCCTTTTCCCCTGCTTTCCTTTCACCACCAGGACCTGTCTGTGCATGTGGAGTTGGGGATGGGGGGTTGCACTCCAACTCTCATTGCGGGAGGCCCTCCCAAAGACATGTGGCTGGAATGGTGCTCTAAGAGTGACTCCCTCCGGTGGTGGCCTGGGACATCTGGTGAGGACTCTCAGCTTTCTGCTTCTCAGAGTCTCAGTGCTGATTGGGGGAGCTTGGGGCTATTGTGAGGGAGGAGATTCAGGTCCTCGTTACTCTCTTTTAAGACCAAGGAAATAAGCCGTAACCAAACATGTATTTGATTGCTCTTGCCGCTTTTCTCCATTCATTGTCTTGGAGTAATTCATGATTCTCTCTCTAATCGGCTAGTTCTTCTAAAATACTTACGAAATAATTAGGTTTTAATAAAGCCAAATGCAACCCCATAGCTGCAGTAACAAAGGAGTCAGGTGGCACCCTACAGAATGGGGGACAATCCGCTGGAAAGCAGCGACCCTGAAAAGGATTTTGGGGCCATAGTGGACGAGCTGCTCAGCACGGTCTGTCAATGTGAAACTGTGTTAAATAAGGTTAAAGCCATTCTTGGATGGATAGAGTAGTGAGAATGGAAAGGGAAGTGAAAGAGCATTGGTGAGACTGATGCTGGAATGTTGAATCCAGTTCTTGTGTCCACATTTTGAATATTATGTTAAAACAATTGGAGAGGGTACAGAAAAGATTCGTAATTGAGTGATGGGGATGATGCCTTCTAATGAGACATTGAAAAAGCTCAATCTGTTTAGTATACACAAAAGACAAATGAGAGGTGAGTTGCTTGACTTCCTGGAGAGAAAATGTTGAGTGTAAAAGGGCTCTTTTATGTAGCAGAGAAAGGCATGACAAGACCCCATGGATGGAAGCAGAAATCAGAAAAAGTATAATGACAATAAGACCCGGATTTGTAAGAGGGTGATTCGTCATTGGCACAAACTACCAAGAGAAATGATGGATTCTCCATCTCTTGATCTCTTCGAATAGAGACTAGATGCCTTTCTGGAAAACATTTGAGTAAAAGGAAAACCCAGCTCTTCTGATATACAGGAGTCCTTAGGATACGTAGGGGATCAGATTAAATGCTCTAACGGTTGCTTCTGGCCATAAAGTCAACTAACTTGTGAAAACCTAATTGCTGCCTGGGGAAGAAACTCTGTGTTCTACTGTGTAGTCGGTGTCATCCCCACAAGGAAGAGTCATTGAGTGGGGTGATCCAGGGGAAGCGGCTGAAACATCCAATGTGGCTGGACAGGGGCAGGACATCAGCACTGCAAGGGAGGGGTGGGTGGGGCAGTGACATCACAAGGGCCTTTGGCAGGACCTCAGCTTATTGGACAAAGGCGGTGGGGAGGCGATGACCTCACAGAGAGATCTTGACATCAGCCAGGCAGGACAGAGGTGCAGGACAGGGACAACCTCGGAGATCCCTGTGGCTTTGCTTCAGCACGTCTCCTTCTCGAGGTCTCTCCTGGAGGACTGAGAGAGCATTCACTTTCACATTCGTGAGCACAAGGAGGACCCTCTTCGGAGTTTTCTCCTTTTCTTGTAGTGGTTTTGCTCAAAAACAGACGTCCCTGTATAGAAAGTAAGAGCCTCGGAGAGGTTTGACCCATCAGGTGCTGGCTGATTTTTAGGAAAGGAAAACATTAGATTGTGGGGGCAGTATTTTATTTCTGACCTAGGACTTTGTCCCTTAGAATCACTGGGGACGTTGGTTTTTCTCCTTTTTGTTTTCCCTTTTCCTCTGTCCCTCCTACCTTTCTCTTCTTGCTTCCTTTGTCATTTTCCTCTGCTCTCCTCCCACCACCAGGAGCTCTGTTTGTGGAGCGGGGACCGGGGGGGTTGTGGGAGGCCCTCACAGAGAGGAGACTGGAATAGGGCTCCGAGAATGATCGCCTCGGTGGTGACCAGGGCCATTCTTTGGGCTATTTGATGAGAACCCTTAGCCTCCCACCCCTCAAAGTCTCAACCTTGATTGGCTGAGGAGGGGGCTATTGACAGGGAGGAAACTCTGGTCTTTGTTGTTCTCTTTTATGACCAAGCAAATAAGTCACAACCAGTTATATGTCTGACCAATGTGGATGCTGCTCTCCATTCATTGTCTAGGAGCAGTTCATGATCCTCTATAACAATCCAATTCTTCTCAAATACTTGCTGCATAATTACTATGAACAATTTTTGGTCTGTAGCTCATTTGAGAGCAATTCTGCTACTGACTGGCTGCATCAGCTAAGACAAGTCCCTGCTCCTTTCTCAGCCTTCATTTCTCCTTCTGTCAAGTACGAATAACAATCCTCTCCCACCTATCTCGCCATGGGTGGATGCTGGTTATCCACTGAAGAGTGTTACTTGGAGCAGTGCAGACTAGGAGGTGTCCTATCACACTGAGCCATAGCAGATTATGACCTAATATTCGATTTCATTTGTATTTTATTCTTTTGAAATTGTGAAGAGCAGCAACTACTTAGCTCAGACTGATGCATCTCATCTAATTTTCTAGATCATAGTTGGTTTCAGAGTAGCAGCCGTGTTAGTCTGTATTTGCAAAAAGAACAGGAGGACTTGTGGCACCTTAGAGACTAACGAATTTATTTGAGCATAAGCTTTCGTGAGCTACAGCTGTCGTGAGCTACAGATGCATCCGATGAAGTGAGCTGGAGCTCACGAAAGCTTATGCTCAAATAAATTCGTTAGTCTCTAAGGTGCCACAAGTACTCCTTTTTCTTTTTGCTAGATCCTAGTGTCTCCCCTTTGTGTACGATGAGACAGTTGAATGCACTGTGACAAACAGGAGATGCTCTTGTTTTGCAAACAAATATTTTTGCAAAGAATTTTCATGCTACTTCTTATGATTTCAAGAAACAAAGTGGTTTCGTCTGAATGGATTTTCTGACAGAAAACGGTTTCCATGCAAATGTTCACACCTTATTTCCTGGGCTTTATCCCTGCCTCCGGGGGGTTGTTGTCTGTTAGTTAGAACAGGAGTCAGGACTGTTGTCTTATCTTTCTGGCTCCATCACCGCTTAACTGTGTGACACCTTGGGTAGGTCCAAAGGGAACAGGGTCAATTCTCTAACTCCAGGCAGCAGTGAGCCTGGGTGAGATAAGGGATGTTAAGGCCCTCTGCGAAGGAGAAAGGGATGTTTCCAGGAGCTGAATGTCAAGAACTCTAAACTTTGCTAAAATGGCTAGTCTCGAGAAACAAGAACTAGTTGGGGCCAAACTTTAACCACTGTCTTTTTTAAAGGCCATTCAGGGATGTGAGTCCCAGAGAGCCATAGAGAGGGGGAGCAACTTGCCCAAAGTCCCACAGATCAAGAGGCAGCAATGGAAGCAGGAGTGACCCTCCCTCTCAAAGGCAGGGGGACCAGACATTAGGGCCTGGTTTCAATTGCCAGCTGTGGGAGGGAGTGTGCGGCAGTGGTTAGTGAAGGGGTCCATCCATGGCTCTGACACTCAGTGTGACCCTGAGCTGGTAGCTGAGACCCGTTTGCTATCAGTAGGGTTGGGGTCCCATCGCTATAGCCCAGCGGGGTTGGGAGGCTCCAGGAAGGTGTGTAAAGTGCTGGGATGTCAGGATCCTGGAGGCGCTGTCACCTCCGCCCTAGGGAAGTGTTCTGCACCCCCCTGCTGCTGGCTGAGTTTCTCCGTCCCTTGGCAATAAGACAGACTCTTGTTTTCACAGCCAGTCGATCGCCCTCGTGTCATCACCCTGCCTGCTGGCTGGGCAGGGTGACTCCTGAGGTCACCACCCTCTCCAGCCTGCCTTGGGCTTGGAGAGTGAGGAGGAGGGCGAGGGACGTCTGCTGACCCTGAACATCCACCATCCGTCATCCCATCACTGAGAGCAAGTGAGTGGCATTCAGGTTCCTCCATGTCTTCCCCTGTCTGTCTGGGGAGAGACAGAAACGGGGAGAGACTATCTCCAAAGGGGGATTTCATTTGCAAACAGCCCCCAAGAGCCTCTCACTCTTAGGCCAGGCAGGGGCTTCTCCAGAGCCATCTCCAGTGTGTTTGGACAGGTTCCAGCAATGGGGCTCCCAGCCCTTCCCTTGTGGGACACTGTTCCCCAGGCTGACAGTCTCTGAGCTGGGCCAGAGCCTGTGAGCTGCTGAGCCTGGAAATCAAGGGGGAACAAGGAGGGCCCTGGTCTTCCTGTGCTTAGGGTCTTTGTGACTTTGACGTGGGGAATGGTTTCGCAGGAGAAGTCCGGGCTCCAGGGTTCTGTTCCTTCTCTAGCCTGGGCAGGAGAGTGGCCTGGGACGACAGGAGGGGGCTGCTTGTCCAGAGGAACCGATGGTCTTTGGGACTGACCCCATTGCTGGAAAAGGATGAGACTTCCTGGATGTTGCAGCAGCAGGGATTATGAGGGGGAACGTTGGGAGCAGATCATGCAATGAACTCCTGCTCGTGTGTGGAGATGGCACTCCCTGCACTCCTGTGGGGGTAGAGGGGGCTGGTGTGGTTGGAGCAGGGAGGAGGAGGGACGGAAAAGGCCCATGAGTGAAAGGCTGCCTTGAGCCCAGACTCACCCCTGCTCCCCGCTCGGTTCCAGGATGGCCAGGCTCCTGCGGATGGTCCGGAGGAAGGCTCTGCAGGTGGCCCCAGAGCCTGAGGGAAGCAGCTGCCACCTTCCCAAGGGGCAGAGCAAGCCCTGCGTCCCCGCTGGCAGGGAAGCAGCTCCCGTCCAGGCCAGACGGCGGAAGTGCCCGGCCTTCTGGAAAAGGAACCCGGCTCCCGGCGCAGGCGCCGAGCTGGGAGAGGCCCCGACCAGGCCCCAGTGGAGCTGGCCCAGGCTGCGGTTTTGCAGACAGGACCCAGCCCAGGAGGGGCACCGGGCAGGGTGGCTCTGGGGCTTGTTGTGTGGGCAGCAGCGGCCCCAGGAGCCCAGCCCTCCTTCCCATCAGGAGGCATCGCCCTGCCCGGTCTCTGAGGCCCTTCCAGCCCCCGCCGGCCAGGAGGGGGAAGGTCCCTGTCCCAGCACCGGCAGCTCAGCCTGGGACAGCGGCAGCACCTGGGCCTCTGGCAGCAGCCAGGCCGATGGAGGCCACTGCTTTGTTCCAGGTGAGGAGCCAGGCTGGGCTGAGGGAGGGCTGAGGACGGGATGTGAACACCCTGGGCCCAGACGCTCTCCCAGGGATACGGGGGGGGTCCCCAGCCCAGGTGTCTGACCTGAGCCCCACAAACCCCACTGACAGCAGCAGCCCTCACACAGCTGCCCCTTCCGCACGGGGACCTGGGGGTGGGGGCGTGAAGAGCTGCTGCCACGTTGGTCCTTGCTGCTCCGGGCTGGGGGAACAGGCACCTCCCCTGGAGTCCTGGGCAGGGGAGGGGGGCTCTGCTCTGGGCTTCTGAAGCTGTTGGGGGCTGAAGGCATCCCTGAGAGGGAGGTTTGGGGCCCGATCTGCCCTGGGTGGCTGAGGTGGGAAGGAGGGTCTTGAATCCTGCTCTGCCCACCATGCCCCTGTCCTTCCCTCCCTGGTGCAGGGACCCCCCTGGATTCGGAGCAGGAGGAAGGGGTGCACATGGCCAAACATGAAGCTGCTCTCAAGGTCATCCGAGAGCAGCTCCAGTGCAGAGATAAGGTACAAATGTTCCCCACCTGGGCTGGAAGCAAGATTGCCCTGTCCCTTCCCAGCATCCCCACCCCCTGCCGAGGGTCTTGTCCCTCCTGATCCACCACCCCTAATGGGGCCCTTTTACATCCATGATGTGGGACCCCCAAGATGGGGGTGTTTGTCCCACAACAGCCAAGGTCGTCTCCCCCCACAGGCACTGTCCCACTTCCTGATCCTGCTTGTGTAGGAGTGGTGGGGGATTTGGACAATAGGCGGGTCCCCACAACCCCCATTGAGGCCTGAGCCCTGGAGCTGGTGTGGGTGGGGCAGGAAGGTCCCTAGCTAACAGGTTCTCTCTCACTACACCCCACTCCCGGTGGGTACAGGATGAGGGGCAGCAGCTCCTGTTCCTTCAGGCCATCTACCCCGCATGTCTGGCTTCATGGGAGAGAGGGGAGGACACGCTGGAGCCGCGCTGCTGCAAGGCGGCTGTGGTGAAGAGGATCGTGGTGAGTGAGACACGCCATACGGCAGCTGGAGGGAGGAGAGAGACATGGGTTTGGCAGGGGTATGGCCGGGCTCATGGGTGGGGACTGGGTGGTGTTGGAGGGGGCAGCAGAGGACAAGGATTGCTGGGGCTGAAGACTTGGGAGAAGAGAAGGGAGAAATTGTGAGATTGGTCAGTAGTGGGCAGGGGGGGAATTGTGGGGCTGGAGGGCAGCTGAGAGTGGGGGACAAGGAATCACATGGTCCCAGCTCGGTCATTGGGATGGGGCTGAATGGGGTCATTTTTGACACGAGGAGAATGGAGGAGGAGAGAAGGGGATTGGGAGTGAGCTTTGCAGGAATCCGGGAAGGGGGACAAGATTGATGGGCAGGAAGGAATCGGAGGAGCGGGAGGTGGTGGGGGATCCTGCTGGCCATGTGGGGCACTGGCTGTGTCATCTCGTCATTGGGAGGTGTCAGTCAGGCCTGAATCTCACACGCTCCTTTGTCTCCTTGGTGTCTCACAGGAGCTCATCGAGGAGCTTCCCGATGACTCGTCACCCAGCGCCGTCCTCGCCCACTCCCTGGCTGCAGTGGGCAACCTCTGGTACTGAGACAGCCCCACCCCCCAACCCTGCCGGCTCCCCTCACCCCAGTGCTGCTCAGGCCCAAGGCTGGGAGTCACCGTCACTGTCCCGCCCAGGTCACCTCCCAAGAGTGGCGCCTCTGGCAGAGATGGTGGGGTGGGAAGGGTCACTCTCTCCTGGCAGGGCTGTTCTTTTCACTCCCATAACATGACAGGGGCCTTGGGGAGGGGCTCACTCCCGGGCTCAGATACAGGAGGGGCAGCAGGCTCCAGGGAACAGGAGCTATTCCTGTCCTGCCACTGTCTGTCTGGGACGCCTTGGCCTTGTCATTCCCTAGGTAAGTGCCTCAGTTTCCATTCTCGCCAGCCTGTGCCTCTATCCCTGTGGCTTGGTGTCCGTGTTGGCGACAGTCCCACCCCCGTACTGCACAATCTAATACCAGCTCCTCTCTCTTGCCAGCACCATGAAACCTGCCCTGGAGCCAGCCCTAGAGACCCACCTCTTGCGAGCTGCCCTTCACTCCGTCTTCACCCTGGGCACGGAGAAGGACACCACCGACATCCAGGTACCTCCTCCTTCTCCATCCTCTTACTTTTCCAGAGTGGTCCTTGGTCCCTGCTCCCTTGATTCGCTGGAGCTCCAGCTTTAGTGGTGGGGTAGCGGAGATGGAACAAGATGCAGGGTTGGATCCTTCCCTCCAGCAGGGAAGAGATTACCTCTCCCTGGGGGATTTCTTTCTTTCTTTCTTTCTTTCTTTCTTTCTTTCTTTCTTTCTTTCTTTCTTTCTTTCTTTCTTTCTTTCTTTCTTTCATAAGCCGTGTTTTGCCCAGAAGCCCAGCTTCCATCCATAGCAACTTGGCTGTTTCCTACTCTTCTGCCTACAAGGCCCTCTGCAGAGACCTGCTAAGCTCATGGATCAAAGGTCCAGGGGTCATCAATTCTTGCGAATTGCCTGCAGTGCGATGTGAAGGAGAGAGGCCGGGAGATGTGTTTGGGAGTCTCCCCAGTGCTTCCCAGAATCCCCTCTTCCCATCCTGTGGCAGGTGTAGGCCCAGGTTCCCTAAGTCTGACCCATGCTTTGCAGACTCTGCACAAAGTCATCCCAGAGGTCCTGGATGCCATGCTGGGGAACCTGCTGGCAGAGTCCCCAGACACAGACAGGCTCCACTTCATCTTGGAGGTGAGCCCCATTTGACCGTAACTCTTTGGGGGACTGGTAAGGAGAGACTGGAAGATGCATTTTCTACTCTGTCCTCCTAGCTGGGTCCCCAGTGGGCCGTCCTTGGTTGGGGAGGTCAGTGCAATGCAGTGTCAGGTCCTTCCTTCTTGAGGGACAGAGGAAGGAGCTGGGACTTCAAGCCAGAGCTCTGCCTGGTTCTGCTGAGCACTAACCACAGGGCTCCTGGCTGTCTTGGGGAGTGAGAGTCCACCCTTCCCCCACCCCTTCAACACACACACCGCATGAGATTTGGGAGATGGTTCTCAGAGAAGAGGCACAGGCTCCTTCCTAGAGAAACAGGAGGATCCCAGGGAATCAGCCCTTCCCTCTGATCTGCTCTGAAATTCCTGGGGGGATTGTGTTCTCAGTCACTCCCTACATCCCCACAAGGATTTTTGTAGCAGGGAAGGGCCGAGGGTTCAGTCTCCTTTCTGGTGAACTGTTCAGGAATCAGGAGTTCTGGGAGGATGGGACCAGCCCCGACCCCGAACATTGTCCCAATCTAGAGAGACGCTGAGAAGTTGTGACCTGCAGGGTACAAGCTGCATCCTGGGGGAAAGAATCCCCTTCTAAAGCTCTGCCATCAAGGACTCAGATATTCCCCCCTGCGCAGAATGTTTCAGGCCCCTAGGGCTGGGGTCGTGGGGGGCTCATTTGCAAAGCAGGTACACCTGGCCACTGAGCCTGACCTGCCTCCTTTCCCCACAGCATGTCAACTTGTGGGTCGTGTCCAGGGTGTCGCAGGAGCGAGCCAGGGCTATCAGGAGCAGCACAGCCCTGCTGAGATACACAGTCACCCTCCCTGAGTTTGACGTAAGTGACCTCCAACCCCAGCTTTCTGGCTCCAGGTGGAGGCGGGCTGGCTCCAGCGGGCTGCAGGATCTGCTGCTGCAGGGGCTGTGGCTTAGGAGGGTTCTTCATGGGGAGGCAGAGTGAGAGCAGGACTGAGCTAGGCTTGAGTCAAGTTCTTCTTGTCCTGGTTCAGTGTTGTCCCTGGGCCTTTAAGGGGCCCATGCTCCAGCCCCTGCTTGGCATCCCAAAGCAGCTCCGGGCTCCCTTGGCAGCAGAGCAAATGAAGGGTCGATCTCAAGCTCCTCTCTCCCAGCATCTCCTGCAGAGGGGCTAAGGGGAAGGAGCCCTCTGGCCCAGGGGGGACAGGAAACTGACAGGAAAATGCTGATGGAGTCCCCTCTCCTCTCCCTTCCATTAGATCTCAGCCGAGTTCCCTAGGATGGGTCACCATGTGTCCCAGCTGGCTCTATTTGTCAGCGATCCAGACAAGGACATCAGCCGGCAGGCCAGGGAGGGGACTTACCGGCTCTACCAACTGCTGCTCCAACAGAGGGGTAAGGAACCCAGCTGGGACACGGAACCCAATAGGGGACTGAGAGTGACCACAGGTGGATAATGGGACCCCAGACCATTTCTCTCAGACTGACCCCAGCTGGAGGACAAGTCTCTCTCTGCCTCTGTTCTTCTCCACTCCACTGTGCAGCAACCAATGGGATTGGAAGGACACAGAAACTGCAACCAGAATGAGAAAAGTCTCTCTCTCTCTCTCTCTCCTCCAGGGCTGACCATACATGAGGCGGAAGATCTCTGGTGCTATGACTGGCACCAGGACAGAAGGCTCTTGGGCTACAAGAATACAGCCAGAGTGGGGGAGGTAAGGGCACTGTGCCAGGGCATGACACAGCTCAGGGAGTCTAGCTGGCTGGGTTTCCTGCAGCGGATGCCTCCTGGAGACAGGAAAAGAGCCCGCTCCTTAGTTCCAGTTCAGAGTTCCTCATCCAGCAACCAGTGGGACACGCTGGTGCTAAAGGTCCCACACTGGGACTGGGCCATGAGTCTCCTTGTTCTTGTCAGGCTGCAGGTTGGATTCCCCTTGAAGAAACCAAGGAGCTGCAGAGGCCATAGCCAGCAACTAGAGAAATCACTTAGCTCTGGGAAGAGACCTTTGGTCTGTCAGCTCCAACCCCCTCTCCCCGTAACAACACATGCACACTCCTCTAGCCGCTGATGATGGTGATGGTGCAGGAGATCTCTCTGCTGGATCCATTTCTGCTGGATCCATTTCCAGCCCATCCTGGCCCCTGCCATAAATTGCCTTCCCAAAAGAGCCACTGGAGGCTTTGGTCGCTCAGCATCTGCGACCTTTTAATAAAGGGGCTTCCCTGAGCCCTGGGAACCTGAAAGCCTCCTGGGGAATGAAGTGCCTTGGCCACAGCAGCTCTCTTCCCCACTCTTTGGGGCACGAGACGCCATTGTACCTCCAGGACTTGGAGGCTGGCTCTGGACAATGTGCTCGAGCCTCACGTCCTCTTGGTTTTAGGTCTTTGGAAAATTCTTCTCCGTCGGGCAGAGAAGATCCTTCCTACAGACAGCATTGCTGGCCATCCACGACCCCCTGCTGCGTGTCAGCCAGGCTGGGCTGGTGCTCGTCTACTCCCTCCTGGGGGAAGCCCAGCAACTGATGGGGGTCACGGTAAGCAGCTGCAATCGACTCAGAAGCTTGGGGTGGGGCCCAGGGCCTCCTTCCCATCCTCTCGCCATTCGCTGGCCTGGTGGCAAGGAGCCTAGTGGGGACTTCTGGACTTCATGGACTTCTCTTCTTCATCTGGGGCAGGAGCTCTTTCCCTCACATCCATACCCCTCCCCTCTTTCCTTCTAGATCTCACCCCCATCCCATTCCGCGTGCTCCCAGGCAGAGATCTTCCTGCCCCATATGGCGCAGAAGGACCTTTGGGTCAGGGCTACAGACTGTCTGCCCAACTGAAGCTCAGGAAGCTCCACATTTGAAGAGGTGAGGATGTGACAGAGGCTCAGGGCTAGCTTCATCTCTTGCCCTTTATTCTTCCTTTGGCCCTTCTCTGGGCTCTCAGAGTCTGACATAAGAGGAGCCTCCTCCCCTCATGTCTTCTAGGCCCTGGGGTGTGTGCCAGCCTCCCAGATGGGTGCAGTCAGAAGCTTAACCACCTCCGGGAGCAGTGGGGACCCGTCCCTTGTCCTAGGAAGCCAAGCAGTGGTAGTTCTCAAAGAGGCTGAGAGGGAAGACCCCGCTCCCTCTTGGAGGTAAGAGCCATTGACTTCTTTGGGCATCTGGGTTTCTTGGGGGAGAAATGGGATCCCTGCTGCATAGCCTGGCTGGGAGCTTCCCCCATCCCTGGCACAGAGACATCTCCATCAATGTGCCACCCTTATTTTTTTTCCAAGCAAGAGGGTCCCCAGAGAACTCCTCCTCAAATCTTTTCTCCTGGGAGGGTTTCTGGGAGGAGGTTCCCATCCCTCCGTCCCCAACTCCATCATGCAGTCTCTTTCACCTAACATCTCCGCCCTCCAGCTCCACTTCCCGCAGCAGGACAAACGGACCTTCAGCTCCTAGAGAACAGACTCTGAACTCCTTCTGATCAGCAATGGGGTTTCACCATCCCCTCAGCAAACCTGTCAGCCGGGCTGGACCAGTTTTGAAGGAGGAGGGTATCTAAGAGGGTGGCCTGGCCTATGGCTGCCTAGCCTGGGGCTAGGCCAAATTGATGATCAAGTGAGCCCCACCTGAGAGGAAACAAGGGAAAACAGCAGCAAAAGTCCGGAAGCAGAGTTAGCTGTTCAGTAGATGGCCTTGGGCCAAAGCCTGGAGTCCAGGGTAGGACTGGCTTCTCTCACCGTCCCTAAGGAAGGGGACATAGAAGACCATAGAAACCCAAGAAAGGCAGCCCGAACCGAAATCAGGCTGAGGCAGAACTCCCCACGAGGGTGGAAGGGCTTGTTTCTGTTCAAGACATTTTTGGACTTTGTTTGCAAGGAGCACGACCCAGGAAGGAGTGGAGTAAAGGACAGTCACCTGGTTGGAGGGCTGAGTTCCCAGCCAAGAAACTTCAAGAGTGAGTATCAGCGGGGTTGCTCATACTGCGAGAAAGCGGTGACACGAGGCCTGGCCAGCATTTAGCTGTGAGTGAACTCTGGTACACACCCAAAGTGGCTGTGTCTAGAGCCCTGTGTCGGCTCTTCTGTGGGAAGTTCCCATGGGTCAGTGGGGCCGGAATCTCTCCTGCTCCTTTGGTCTCTTTGGGCTTCCCACGAGATGTCTGGTGAACTGCCCTTGGACTCTGGGCCCAGCACCGCTCAGAAATTATTCCCTACCTTCAGAGAGACAGGGCACAGCTCAGCCTGTTGGGTAGGCTGGAGACTCACACTTCACTCCAACACACAACCCTGAGGTGCTTTGGGAAGCACAGTAACAAAGAAGAGATTTAAGTGAAACTAAGCAAGAGAAAGAGACAAATTTAAAAGAGAGAAACAAAACACAACACACTTTGTAGTGACTTAAACTGAATCTTAACAAGTCACAATCTTTGCCTTAGCGGTTTCCAGACTAACATCTCAGCTTTCCTAACCGACCTTCTTTGATGTCCCTGTAGGGTAGAAAACTTCTCTGTCGAATCCGCTGATTTGATTGCTTCGTCTTCTGGTTTCAGACCCTCTGTTCTCCTTCTGGGCTGCCTGGACCCTGACTGTAACATCTCTCTGGCCCAGCCTCTTACACAGATGTGTGCTGCAGCCAGCCCAGCACAGGGAGCAGTGGGGACAGATGATCTCCTCATGTCAGACCAAGCAACAGGGGTCCCATTGAGGCTTAGATGGAAGATCCCAGGCATCTCCTGGAGGTAAGAAGCGTCCACTCTTCTGGGCACTTGGGGTGTTGCAACAAAGAGGGGGCTCCTGTTCCATAGCCTATTTGTCCTCGTGACTGTGTTTTTTTCTTCTCAGAGGATGCGCCCGGGACCCTAGAGACTGTTTTGTGCAGGAGGTTTGAGCAGGGAGAGATCACTCACTGTCATGACCCATGGGTCATTAACCCGGGTCTGCAGGGTTCCTGGGAGCAGCCACCCTCCAGCACGCCACCTGGAAGCCTAGGAAAAACTGCTTAGCTAGGACTGACGAAGTCCAGACCCAGTTTGAGGCTCCTATTGGCAGAGTCCCAGAGCAGCTAATCCGCCCCCGGGACCTCCTTAAACCAGCAGCAGGAACAAGAAGCTGTCTGAACACCCGAGCTCCTCCCCGGCTCTGGACCGTGTGTTGGCTGTTCCTGCTCCCGCTCCCCAGGCTTGATTTCCTGGCATCCGGACTCGGGGTGACTCACCTGACTTGAGGTTCTGAACACAATTTGGTCTTTTGCTTCTGCTCTTCCAGTGCCCTGACCCAGCTGACTCTCGACTCCTGTCTTGAGAGTGTGGACTCTGCCTCTGACCACTAGGTCTGGCCGCCCATGACCTGGCCATGACACTGACTTTTCTACAATTCCTCCAATATCCTTTTCTGCTCTCCAGCTCTGCTCTCCCAGCAAGACACACCGATCCCTTGGCTCCCAGAGTCCTGCTTGCCTGCTAGTCAAGGACTCAGGGGGAGAGCTTGTCTTGCCCCCTCCCCCACCACAGCTGCTTTTCCTCAGGGACTCTCCCTAGCGCAGAGGAGAATCTGTCCTGGCAGCAGTTCAGGAAGTCACAGAAGGGACGGTCTGCTCAGCTCCCTCTGCAATGCCACTGCCCGAGACCATTTCGAGTGGGTGCCCAGTGACTGCGCCGGCAGCTCCTTGAGAGACTGCTGGGGGCAGGGTAGTCGTGTTTCCCGGTGACCGCGGGAAGCCATGCGAAGAGTGCGGCATTGAAGAGACTCTCCTGCTGTCCCAAAGGGTTTCTGTTCTCCTGCACGGTCAGACCGTGGGGCCAGGTTGCAGAATGGGGAAGAGCTGGTTGGTGATGAGTCGGGGGAATCACCATAGAGGTGGCAGCAGCTGCAGATCCTGGAGTCCCTGCGGTCGGGTTACCATGCGTCCGGAGTTTCCCGGACATGTCCGGCTTTTTGGGTTTTAAATCGCCCTCCGGGAGGAATTTGTAAAACTCTCCAAAGGGCCGGGATTTCCCTCCCAATGCAGCACTCTGGGGGCTGAGGGGGGGAGCTGCGCGCTCTGCGGGGGAGCGCGGCACTGTGTCTGGCTCCGCACCCCAGACACACTGCTCTGAGCAGCAGGGTACGGGGGCCGGGGGGGCTGGAGAAGGGGCATGGGGTCCCAAGGGGCAGTCAGGGGACAGGGAGCAGGAGGGGTTGGATGGATGAGGGGTTCTGGGGGGAGCCTGTCAGGGGGTGGGCATATGAAGAGGGGTCGGGGGAGTGAAGGGACAGGGAGCGGGCGGGGGTTGGATGGGGCGGAGGTTCGGGGGGGGAGTCAGGGGCAGGGAGCAGGGGGGATTAGATGGGTTGGGGGTTCTGCGGGGGCAGTCAGGGGACAGGGAGTGGTTGGATGGGTGTGGGAGAGCCGGGGGTCTGTCAGGGGGCGGGGGTGCGGATAGGGGGCGGGGCAGTCAGGGGAGAGGTAGGGGGTGGAGTTCTAGGGGGGCAGTTAGGGTGGAGGGGTCTAAGGAGGGGGCAGTTGGAGACAGGAAGAAGGAAGGCTTAGATAGAGGGCAGGGTCCTGGGAGGGGGCGATCAGGGGACAAGGAGCAGGGGGGGTTGGATGGGTTGGCGGTTCTGTGGGGGGCAGTCAGGGGGCAGGAAGTGGGAGGGAGTAGATAGGGGGCAGGGCTACCACTCACCCCCGCCACCCTCGGAGTGTCCTCTTTTTTGAAAGTTCAAATATGGTAACCCTACCCTATGGGCCCAGCCTCCACTCCTGAGAGTTCAGGCGAACCTCCCCCTGTTCTCAGGGAGTCTTTGGCTTTGGCGGCTGGGCCTGCCTGCCGAGACAGAGGACTCAGTGTTTCCATCAGGCTGCTCAGTCACAAATGCAGCCACCCAAAGACATGAAGAATGGAAGCGAAAGAGCAAAGCTGGACCCTCCGCTGAGCTCCTGCAATCAAGTGAGCCCAGCCTGGGAGAGACGAGGGAAAGCTCCAAGGTGGCTGTAGGGAGCCAGGGGAGGAGAAATAAATAGTTCATGATGAATCCTACGGGCTTTGTCTTGTGTGGTGAAGGGTTTCAAATGGGTCTAGTTACTATCACATTCAACTTTACAATCGCTGTGTCTGATTGAAGGGCAGGTCTAGAAAGGTCAGAGGTCACTCGAGGAGCTTCAAGTCTCAGATTCTGTCCCTATTGCCTGCTTTGACCAGCTGATCTCACCCCAACACATCCCTCAGGTGGTCGCAGTGGTGAGCTCTTTCCCTCTTTTTCTGGAGTAGCCGCCAGCATGGGGACAGGATACATGTGGCCAAGGAAATGGAGAGGCATGGGGGTCACTTGCAGAGGCATGCAGAGAACTTGCAGAGTTTCCCGTTCATGCAGCTCCTATGGGGGAAGCACGGTAGGGTACCGTGCACTCCGGGGCACCATTTCCAATTTTGGTGGTGGTGGGGAGGATAATTTCACCCTGATTCCAGGGGCTACTTAGGCACCTGAAAACTCTAGTGTTTTGACAGATAACTTAGCAATGAGCTGACAGGAACACTTGCCAGACTGCTTTCCGGGGAAGACAGCTAGAAGAATGGATCCAGGGAATGGTTCTGTATCTCTGAGCTGTTTGGACACTTTCAGGGAACATTCCCGATGCAAGACAGAGATCCCCAAAGTTATCCTGGGTAAGCCTGAGAGACTTATGGAAAACTAGCAGATCCCACATCTCTGCTGTCACTTTGCACTGACAAACTCGGACTGTCCGAACCTGTTCACGTATTTTACCTGCTTTAACCTCTCAAGAACTTTCACATATAAAAGAAAGAAAACTAAATAAATGACGTAGTTACACCGATATAGGGCCGTAGCGTAAACCCGACCTCAGAGTTGTCCCATTGAAATGGAATTATTCACAGCAGTCATTAAAGTTAAACATGCACGTAAGTGTTTCCAGGCCCAAGATTAAGGCCACAGCTTATGATAGGTGTAGATGCAAGAAGAGAAGAGCTGTGCAAAAACTGAAATGCCACTTGGAACCTGGCCCAAACAATGCAGCATGACAAATAAACTCATCTTGTTATCCCGTAATAGAGCTGGTTCAAAAGGGTTTTACACTCACAATGCAACCTTTGAACTGAAAACGCCACTTTGGATTACATTGATCATCTGAAAAAAGTTACCTCTTTAAACAAAACATTTTGGATTTCTCTGCCCACTTGAGAGAGAACATGGAGTTTTTCCCATCAAAACGAAACAAAAATTTGATCATTAAAAACATTTCCAAATAAGTTTGAAGAATATGGGGCGGGGGGGGGGGAGTGGTTTCTTCTTCAATTTTCATGACCCTCCCCACGCCCGCTATTTTTGACCAGTTCTAATTATGAATAAATGTCTGTCTGTCCATGAATGATAAGTATGTCTGCTACTGAAACATTTACAAACAACGGCTCTCATCAGGAGCCCTGAGGTCACATGACGCAGAGAAACACCCAGGCCTGCGGGGTTCACATTCTCAGAGACATAAACTGCCCCAGGACGGGAATGTCACACACAGCACAGCGGGACTGGCCCGGGTTGGTGAGGTGCATGTTTTGCTGTTGCTGGCAAATTGTGCTTTTTTGAGGTGGGGGGGAGTTATATTTGAAAGGAGTTCTTCATCCTCTCCCACTCTCAGCCAGGGGTGCCGGAACAGGGGGGACCAGGGCCCACCACTTTTTACTGGCCATAAGTGTGAGCGACTGGATGATGGGGGAGAGAAGGGAGTGGGGGGGGCAGTGTTTTGGGGGCAAGGGGCGGCATGAAGTGGGAGCTCAGGGAGAAAGGCGGTGTGAGGGGGGGCCTCAGGGAAAGGGGCGGTTTGAGGGGGCAGGACCTCGAGGAGAGGGGGTGGCACAGGGGCTGGGCCACAGTTTTTGTGCCAGCAGCCCCCCCCACTTTTAGGAAGCTTTTGCCCATCCTGCCCTCATCCCAAATTAATTTGTTGCAGTAAGAAAACTTTGAGCAACAAGGAGACTTAGAGACCCACAATATAACCGCTAAAATCCTCACCCGCCCCTGGAGCTGGGCAAACAGAATTTTTTGGTCGCTGGCAATTCCAAAAAAGAGATGGAAAAAAAACAGTTTCAGGTTGAACAAAACTAACATTTTTCCAAATTTTTGATGAACCAAAAAGCTTTAAAAAAAAAAAAAAAAAAAGACCCAGGAACATTTCAAGGGTTGTAACTTTTTGAATTTTTAAAATAAAAGTGAAGGACATTTTTAAATAAAAAATTGTTTCAAGCTGAAAAATCAAAATGGTTTGTTTGGAAAGTGTCTAAACAAAATGCTTCGACTTTTTAAGAACTTTTGAGTCAGCAGTGTGCCCTTGTTGCCAAGAAGGCCAATGGCATTTTGGGATGTATAAGTAGGGGCATAGCGAGCAGATCGAGGGACGTGATCGTTCCCCTCTATTCGACATTGGTGAGGCCTCATCTGGAGTACTGTGTCCAGTTTTGGGCCCCACACTACAAGAAGGATGTGGATAAATTGGAGAGAGTCCAGCGAAGGGCAACAAAAATGATTAGGGGTCTGGAACACATGACTTCTGAGGAGAGGCTGAGGGAACTGGGATTGTTTAGTCTGCAGAAGAGAAGAATGAGGGGGGATTTGATAGCTACTTTCAACTACCTGAGAGGTGGTTCCAGAGAGGATGGTTCTAGACTATTCTCAGTGGTAGAAGAGGACAGGACAAGGAGTAATGGTCTCAAGTTGCAGTGGGGGAGGTTTAGGTTGGATATTAGGAAAAACTTTTTCACCAAGAGGGTGGTGAAACACTGGAATGTGTTACCTAGGGAGGTGGTAGAATCTCCTTCCTTAGAAGTTTTTAAGGTCAGGCTTGACAAAGCCCTGGCTGGGATGATTTAACTGAGGATTGGTCCTGCTTTGAGCAGGGGGTTGGACTAGATGACCTCCTGAGGTCCCTTCCAACCCTGATATTCTATGATTCTATGATTCTATGAACTGGGGGGGAGGGTCTGGATGTGAACAATTCAGCAGACCGGATACGAATTCGCAAACAGGTCTCCTTCACCATTCTCCAGGGCTCGGTCGCAATTCCTGTTTCTGGTTCCCTGGGCCTGGTCCCCGTCCCTGTCACACACTGCGGGGAGCTCAGAGTCCTGTGAATCCTGCTGACTTCCAGGCTGCTGGGAGGGATGAGTCAGCAGCTTCCTGAAGACGAGTTGCGAGTAGGCAAACACTTTTCCTTTACCTTTTCAAAACCCACATAGGTATAGTAAGACTAGCACCCCCACCACTGCCACCACTCCACGCACCATGAGACAATACCAGGACGCTGGCTCTGAAACAAAAGAGAGAGAAAGGCCCCATTACTAAGGGACTCCATTAAATCATCCCACTGCTGCCATGAGGATCCCAGAAGATGAAGACGTTCCTGGGATACAGTAAGAGCTGAGTTGGGTCATGTGCACATGGGCACCACTCAGAGCAGCGGGAATGAGATCTCCAGGCTCATTATCCCCATCGGCCAACTTGATGGAGGGAGAAAGGTGAGCCCGGCAAAGCAGCCCCTGTTACAGAGTCTGGGACCTGTGATTTTTAAGATGCTCCAGGATGGGGTCCCTCAGGTCTTAAGGTTAGAGGGGACGGTTAGGATCATCTACTCCAGCGTCTCCTGAAGCGTGGGGAAGGGCTAGCCATGGTGGGAAGGGTGGGGTTTGAAGATGTATCCATGAAAATGGGGGGTGGGGTCGCTAACACATTGCTGACGGGTGAGGGGCACGATTGGTTTCTTTGCCTTGAGGAGGGGGCTCAGCTTTTAAAAGTTTTGGGAAGAATAATTTAGTCTGAGCCCTGGCATAACCCAGGTCTGAGAACGTCGCCTACTGATTCCTGCACCCAGTCCAGTGATTTATGGCACTGACTTGGCATTGAGAAGGATTTTATCATGGGCTTACATCCAGCTGCAGAAGGGAAAGGGAATTAGAAGCTGAAAGACCCCAGAAGTGGCTCTGGTTTTCTTCTCAAAATAACCACCCGGGGCTGATTTTCCCTGGCCCAGCGCCTTGCAGTCATGCACCCAGCGCCTAGTGAATTTGGTGTGCAGGCAGGCTCCCAAATCCAGACAGTGGCACGTCACATCCACTTTGCCCTGGCATCAGGGACTGCCCTGAGCGCCCATCCTGCAAACACGTACGCACCTGAGCCCTCCCACTGCGATCCAAGGCTACTCCTACGGATGGAGTTAAACACGTGGCTAAAGCATTTGCAGAGGTTCCAGAGAGCTGAGGCTCCATGTAAAAGGAACAATACTTCAGTTATTCCAATCTTGGGTTTATGAGATGCTCCTTCACAGCTGAGTCTCCCACCCAGTGGAATTCTCCAAGGAACTTCCCACTCCGAGACCCTAGACACTGTGTCCAGCGCTAGCTGTCCCTCTGGCCCAATCCCATGCTTCAGGACAAAGTCTGAATGCCACGGAGGTCAGTAATGAATTCCCCACCTGCATTTACAGCATGGTAAAACTAGCCATGTATGTTACAGAGGGTTCTTGCTTTTCCTGGAAGCATCAGATATTGTCCCCTGGGCTGGACCAGACAGGACAGCAGCCTGAAATGCCCTGCGGCATTGGCTTGAACTCAGACTGACCCTGTGGAAAACAGGCTACAGCTCCCTTTAAAAAAAAATAAAATAAAAAATTAATTCATAAGGAAGACTAGAGGTAAAATTTCCAAGTGCACTTAAGTCACTTTGGTGCTTTTGAAAATTGTGCCCTCTAAAATCAGCCCCGATCCCTGTAGCGGCCACTCCTGTAAGCTGTCAAGTTCTGGCCCATTCCTGTAAGTTTGCATTTGTGGCGTTTTTAAAACAAGCCGCATTACATGCCACAAAGAACCCTGGGTGGTAAATTTTAAAATACAACAAGAAAAACAGGAAGAGGAAAAATATGCTCCATACATGCAAGTTGATGAAGTTAGTGTTGTCATAGGAAACTTAACTTGTGTGTCCGAACCATACAACATTACTGCTGCACTAATATTGTTTTCGCATCTCATTATTTTTAAATAGCAAAGAGAAAAAAAGAATGTGCTTAATAACGGTGCCATCTGGGCTTTGAGTTTTACCAACTCTACACAGCAGAAGAAAGATTGGGGTTCTCCATTGCCTTATGCCTGGGTCTTAATTCTCAGAAGTGACAAGTTTTCACTTGGCTCAGCAGAGAGGGATGGGAAAAGGGGGCTGGAAGTCACCCTTTTGTTCCCCCAAGCTTCGGCTGGCTGGTGCCTGAAATAGCACCTGGCATAAAACTCAGAGCACCGCTGAGGCTGCTCTAAGTTACACTGGCTGTCGTGGCAGCAGTTCTCAGCCAGCATTATGCACCACACTCTCTTTGCTACCACACCACGTCCCGAGACTAAAGATTGGGAGGAGGTAGGTGACATAGGGAGACACACCAGCTTTATGCTACCGAAGAATTTCTAAGCTGCCCCTTATGGGCAGTTGGCATGAGGCCCAGGATCAAACTCCTTGTGCCGTGATGGGCGGGTGAGGGAAGAGTTCTGGGCTCCAAACCAGCCTCACCCTGATCCTAGTGTGTGTCATTTACACTAGTGCCTGCAGTTCTTTTGGTATTTCTTGCTCACTTTGCATCAGTGTAAAGGTGACACAAACAAAGTGCAAGGCAACAGAGCGTCCAGCCCCGCCCCCCCCTCCACTGATCGCTTTAACTAGAAGTTTCAATTGCAACCAAAATTGTGGAGAGATTTAAAAAAAAAACAACCCAGAATCACAGGAGCTCTGGTAATCAAGTGATCCATCCCCTGTCACCCATTCCCAGCTTCTTGAAAATATAGACTAGGGAAACCATCCCTGCCCATGCTAGCTAATAGCAGTTGATGGACCTGTCCTCCATGAACTTATCTAGTTCTTTTTTGAACCCTGTTATAGTCTTGGCCTTCACAACATCCTCTGGCAAGGAGTTCCACAGGTTGACTCTCCATTGTGTGAAGAAGTACTTCCTTTTGTTTCTTTTAAACCTGCTGCCTATTAATTTCATTGGGTGACCCCTGGTTCTTGTGTTATGAGAAACAGTAAACAACACTTCCTGATTTACTTTCTCCACATCAGTCATGATTTTATACACCTCTATCTTATCCCCCATTAGTCATCTCTTTTCCAAGGTGAAAAGTCCCAGTCTTATTAATCTCTCCTCACACAGAAGCTGCTCCACGTCCCTCATCATTTTTCTCATCTTTTTCTGGACTAATGGAGGCAGCGAGGCCTAGAGTGCTGGACTCGGAGTCCCGTTGCTGTGGGAAGCGTCTGTACTGAAGGGCTGCAGCAGCTGTAGGGTTTTAAGTGCAGACAGAGCCTGAGCCAGAAAGCAGAAAACACCCCTCGGTTTGAACACCGACAGAATCCTCATGCAAAGCGATTTCTTCTCTAGGCCGTCTACAAGCCTCTCTCCTTGCAACTTGAAGAAAACTGAATGGTTGACAAATGGTTTAAGATGCTGCTGCTTACCTGCCTAACACCTGTTTCTTTTAACGGTGCACCAGCCTGTCGTGGAATGACCTTGCTAACCCGGTTACAAATTCCAGAAACCCGTTAAATCTAATCCTTAGATTAATTGGACTGTTAAGTAAATTATTTGACAGGGCCAAGCAACTCCCTCACCGAACCCAGACAAACAGGAGTTGCCTGTCTGAGAGCATTCAGAAGAATGGACTGGCTTCTTTTTTTAATGATGGAGAATTGAACGGGGCTCTCCCAGCTGAGTGCTCTGACCACAGGGCTGGGTTAGGACGGCCCCTCTGCCATTTTGCATGGAGCAAGGCAGGTACCTAACTTATTCCTGCAAGATAGGACTTAAGCAGCATCTAAATCACCTGGCTGCAAGAGAGGGGTTTCCCTGGATCACAAGCCACACCATGCATGGAACACAGAGAGGGGCAGGGCTTAGGACACACCCCTCTCATCGACATCTCCCCTTGGCTAGCATAGGTGGCTCCCCCCAGAGCATGCTGGGTTTTGGGGATCACAGTTTTCTGCCCCTGAACTCATCCCCTTAATTGACACTCTGCACTCGCGTTGGGAGGCCCCAAACACGGCTCCTCAAACAGCCAAGGGCTTGTCCTTGGCCGTAGCCAACTCTGCTGTGCCAGCTCCCCGTGGTCCATTTTTGGCCAATTGTGGCACAAGACATCAGGCCATCTGAGAAGATCCGGAGCAACTGGATGCTGCCCTCAAGCTCACACTGACGTCAGTGGGAGCTGGGACGGGCGTGTGAAATACAGGCAGGGAGGAGAGAGGCTACTGGGGAAGGAAATCTCCCATCACAAGCTACTTCCCATCCCCTTTGGTCTCATCAGGAGCTTCCTCCTCAGCCCCGGAGGTCCCAGACGCAGCCGGTGGGAATGAGCCGGGCTCTGGAACCAGACACTCAGGAGGGAATGGCTGGTGAGGGCTCCGTACACCACATGCCCGATTCTCCTCTCCTTGCCTGCACTGCAGAAGGTTGGCCTAAGGGGGGAGGTGCTGATCCAGGAGCCAGACGTGCCTGGTTCAATTCCAGCCTCTGCCCCGGAGCCCTTTGATTATTTCAGGGGAGGGATAGCTCAGTCGGGGGGGAGGGATAGCTCAGTGGTTTGAGCATTGGCCTGCTAAACCCAGGGTTGTGAGTTCAATCCCTGAGGGGGCCATTTGGGGCAAAAATTGGGGATTGGTCCTGCTTTGAGCAGGGGGTTGGACTAGATGACTTCCTGAGGTCCCTTCCAACCCTGGTATTCTATGATTCTATCTAGGGCCAGACACTCAAAGGTATTTGCATCCCTGAAGATGCAGGTAGGTCACTAATGGGATTTTCAAAAGTGACTAACTACCCTCTTCAATGAGAGTTAGGCAGGTGCGTGCTTTTGAAAATTCCCCTACGTGCCTATTTGCACCTTTGGGGGCCTAAATGCCTTTGACAATCTGGCCCTTAGGCCCAGATCCTCCAAGGTATTTAGGCATCCAATTCCCATTGATCTCTGAAGATCTGGGCCTCAGAGACGAGGGTGACAGTGGCCAGAGAGAAAACAGATCACGGCATACCACATATTTCCCAGGGATTTCAGCGCAGACCCTTCATGAATGTTTGCTCCTGATCCCGCAGTCAGACAGAGCCAGCGGTATGTTAACGAGCAGCCCGATGAACAAAAGGCTTGCTAGCCACAAGAAAAGTAAAAGTCACCCCGTGGCCTATACAACACATGCCACTTTCCCTGCGAGCCCTTGGGGTGCTTTAAAGCTTGCCTGCACTGCAGCAACTTTGCAAATATGGGCAGCAGGTATCGTAGGCAGGGGGAGCCTGTGACTCCCCAGACAGCCTACCATGGCCCTGCCCACGCTCCGCCCCCCGGCCAGGCCCCCTCCTGCTGTTCCCAGTGCTCTGCCCTGGCTGGGCCTGGCTGGCCTGCCTCCCGCAGGGACTCCGGGCGGCACGCCCCCAGCACCAGCCACCCTGAGTGCCAGGCCTGGGGACGCAGCAACTGCGCTGCCCGGAGTGCCAGGCCTGGGGCCTCGCCCCCACAGCTGCCTGGCACTGGAGCCGGGGGCCACGGTGGGGGTGCTTTGGGCTCCTGCAGGGGCAAGGGGGCAGAAGGAGAGGGGTGGGGCCTTGGGCACAAGGGAAGGGGCCAAGGACTAGCCTCCCCGGGGAGGCCGGGTCACTAGCTGACCATGTTTGCAAAAAATGTTCATTGTTACTAGAGTCAGTGGTAGGAACATCAGTGGGCCTAGGGAAGACAAGGCGCCTGCTCTGGCACAACAGGATTTACACCTTCCTGGTTCTCTGCCCTAGCTCTAATGCCAGTCCCGTCATTGGTTATAGCAGCCTGGGGGCTGCTCTAGTGTGTGCCGGCTGGCAGGGGGCCCTCAGGGACCGCCCATCCACTGAGAAGAGCCAGAGTGCATTGTGGTCTGGCTAGTTCCTCTCCTCACGCATTCCCACATGACACGCCCCTTGGGCTGGGGCTGCGGATGCAGAGGAGATGGCTCTCCCAGCTCAATGTCTGCTGGGGTCTTCCATATTCTGGGAGTTTATAGGATGTTTCCACAGGCTTTACACAGCCTGAGAAGTGCAAGGGGAGCAGAGTTTTTTCTGGGGTCACTGACTGCACAACTTACCCACCACGGTAAAGTTTATGACAGCCACACACTTCCTGTACATTTCACCTGGAATCCTGTAAACTCCTTCAGTCCCTTTGCTCACGTTCTCCATCTTGAAGTATCCACCAAAAAAGGAGAGTGTCTCCTGGAAGGAACTGAGGACTGTTTGGGAGCCCCCATCAGAGGAGTAAACGACATCTTCCCACAACGAAGTGGAGGTGTTATATTTCCGCACGAAGAAAGACGTCTGTGAAACGTAGGTGGCATTCGGTATGGAGGTGTTCACAGAGCTGCCTTCCGGCTCAGCCACCTGGACAATTAGATAATCTTCGCTAGCTGTGAGATTTCAAACAAGTGGTATTTTAGTTTGGCTTGGCAATCCTGGGTCAGGGACTGACGTGGGGGTGGGAGACAATAAAGGGAAAGGGTCTGAGAAAGGGCGTCCCTTACAATAAATCGTTCAACCAGTCACTGTTGAAGTGAGATGCTTTGCAGATGCTCACAGAGAGGCTCTCCCACCAGCTAAGAATTTTGGACACTCTGGCTCCCTGCTGGGACCAGCTTTGCTATTCACTTGCAACCAGGGTGGATAAAAATCCATGATTTAAAAAAAAAAAAAAATCAAAAAAATTGGATTTTTTTGATAAAATGTTTTTTTGCCCCTCAAAAAGCTATCTAAAGATAGTTTTAATTAAGATACATTATAGCTCAAAGATCTCTCATCATGGAATAAGGATTATAAATTCTAATTCTATAGTATGAGACAATAGATTCATGTAATGTTTCAGAAAAGGTTTGTAAATGAGTTCCAATACTTCATGGATTAAGGACCCAATCTTATGGGGTTCCACAGGCTTCCGTATAGACTATGTAGGTTAATCTACCTACCTACCAATGGGATTCAGTGCTCAGTCTGGAAGATACCATCAGAGATGCTTAGTTTTGCAGTTCTCAAACTGTGGATTTGTGTCTCCAGAGGTAACATGCTTGTTAACAGCAAAAATGTTTTCAAATAAATAAATAGAGAGAGGTGAGAAGTAACAGACCTCAACTCTATTGTCCCTCTGCAAATTTGTGTACACAGAGTCAATCCCTTACCTCTCTCTAAAAGTGCAAAGTTTCAAAAAGTTCAATGAATAGAAGATTGTTGGGGGCGGAATCGATCTGGACAAGGAGAAGTCTGGAGATAAATGTGAGAAGGGAGGGACATATGCTTGTTTTGTTGAAATATTATCTGTTTGCTGTTGAAGAAAAAAATCCAGAATACTTAACGTTGTTGTTTTAGTTAAAGAAAACAATGTAAATGTCTGTCTGGTGATGTTCTCCTCCTATTACAGCCTGGCAAGAAAATCCTCCAGATATTAACGATTAACCAGTTGAATTGGAGATATTTATGAAGTCATTGGGAGGTGAACTATCTGCTTCAATTACCTTTGGTAAATGAAATTGTTATACCAATAAAATAAAAACCAGCAGGATCTTATTGAAGGGGAAAAGGCAAAATACCACATTTATTGTGAATACAGACAGAATCCTAGTAAGCAGTTAGTTATCGCTATAACATTCCATTCAATCTCATATTTATTCACACATTCATTCATACAAACACACACACACAGGTTCTGCAAGGTTGTTATCATAGTTACCAGCCTTACAATTCATAGAATCATAGAATCATAGAATATCAGGGTTGGAAGGGACCCCAGAAGGTCATCTAGTCCAACCCCCTGCTTGAAGCAGGACCAATTCCCAGTTAAATCATCCCAGCCAGGGCTTTGTCAAGCCTGACCTTAAAAACCTCTAAGGAAGGAGATTCTACCACCTCCCTAGGTAACGCATTCCAGTGTTTCACCACCCTCTTAGTGAAAAAGTTTTTCCTAATATCCAATCTAAACCTCCCCCATTGCAACTTGAGACCATTACTCCTCGTTCTGTCATCTGCTACCATTGAGAACAGTCTAGAGCCATCCTCTTTGGAACCCCCTTTCAGGTAGTTGAAAGCAGCTATCAAATCCCCCCTCATTCTTCTCTTCTGCAGACTAAACAATCCCAGCTCCCTCAGCCTCTCTTCATAAGTCATGTGCTCTAGACCCCTAATCATTTTTGTTGCCCTTCGCTGGACTCATGCTCATGCCAAGCCACTGGCCAGGTGGCCTGGACATGAGGAGGGAGCAGGGCCCTGTCAGATGCACATCTGATGCTCCTGGAAGTTGGTTTGCAGAATCAGACCCCAAAGTTCTCACTTTCTAGAGTCCATTTTGATAGGAATTTCTTCCTAGGCCGGTCTATGGGAATTGCTTCATCATACTGTTGCTGAATCAATCAGCAGATGGCACATTCCTGAAGGGTCCGTGCTGCCAGATGTTATCTTGTTCTTTGGTTCTCCCATTCTTGAGGCTGTTGGGTGGATTCCAGTCTGCCCTCCGGGGGTCCTCTGGTTATTTCCACTTGACGCCTTCTTCAGCCGATGGACACTGCATTCTTAGGCTGGCACCTCCCTGATCATTCAGTTATTATCCACACCAAGCATCCATCCACATCCATCCTCTATCTCTATTTTAATCACAATGGTTAACAAAGCGAGATGAATAAAACAAAAGGGCGGAGGGTCTCCGGGTGCTGTTTCTATTGCTACAGAATTTGCTTTGAGTCTCTCTCTGTGTGAGTGGCTGTTGTTACAAAGAATTGCTCTGAGAACAGACTCTGTCTTAGAATGTACTAACACAATTAGCAGCTTGCAAGTTGCACACTTAGAGGGAGAGAAACAGGACCAAAAACCAAGAGACCTCTTAATTAGTAATACCCTGGAATTTAAACTATGGGGAATAAACTCAGTTGTGATTTTAATACAGAACTTCTTTAATATGATCCAACATAAGAACCAAACAATCATTCATTTTCTGAGGTAGCTGTAAAACTCATCTGAAAAGTTTTCAGAATAAATCACCCTTTAAAAATGAATAGTGTGTACCTTCTAAAAATGAAACCTACATCTATCTCTGAGTTGTGAAGAACATGTATTAAGGTTATAACAACCAACAGGAAGACACTTTTATGAAGAAATCCATGATTAAATCGAGTCTTCCTGACTCATGATTTAAATCAATTTGATCTAAATCAAATCCACCCTTTTTTGCTGACCAACAGGCAGTTCTGCTCCCCAGGCCCTTCTGGGATGTCACTGCCCCAAACTCAGCTGTTGGAGAACCAGGAAATGCTCAACTAAGATCTTCCCCATGTAACACTGGGAAAGAATCTTAGCACTACAGGGGAAAACAAACCACAGAGCTCTGCTAACCAGGAGGAGCTCAGTTATAGTTGCCGGTTCCCCCATATAACCTTAACTCTGTCCTCTTGGAATGCCACTTTATTGTATCTTGCAGCGTTTTGCCAACCCACAGCCTGCCTTCAAATCTCAGCAGGTTGCCTTAAAAATCATGAAATATTTAAAAATAATACATTTGTGGTGGGGACTGCTTTTTCATCTTTTGAGTTTTGAGCCTGGGGGCGGGACGGGGGAGAGAAGGGAGCAGGGGAAGTCACTTTTTTCAAGTCGTCCTACATGAACCCCATATTTTGGTTTAAACAAATGGCTGTGATTATCACAGGACTCCAGGCTCTGGGGCTTTTAGAAAATCAAACGCCAAATACTGTGAGATGCAAGACAAAGATCAGGGGAGTTGCCAACAGTGGAAATGAGGAATATTTGCCTAAGTCACAGGGAGCTAATTGTAGGGAATCCTCTAATTAATGCATCGTTAGGCTCTTTAGCTCTTCCCCCTGTGGAGGTAGAGGCCATGGCTACCCCGGGAACATCAGTGGTCTTGTGTCTGAAGGTACCTCTCCCCTTGACAACCCTCCACTCCTCACCCATTGCACTTCATGCGATTCTGCTGTTGGGCAGCCCAACGGGAAGCGTGCAATGCAATCATTCTTGTGTCCTTCCGACCATTCTTGGTCCTGTAAGGACACTGAAGTGCCAGGCCTTCAGCAGCTGCAGTTAGAGCTAGAGGGTCTCGCAGTCTTGTGCATCAGGCCATGTTTATAGAGCCCTGTGCGGGTACAACATTTGTTTCTGCACACGATCCACGGCTACAAAGCGGATCTCTGCAGATTTGCAGGGCGCTGCCCATTTATGCCTGGATTTAGGAGCCGAACTCTGGGGATTATTTTGCAAAACCTGCTCAAGCCTTTTAGAGCTTTTTCGTAGCAAACCATGGCGTTTTTTAAACCCCCGACATTCCATGACTGAGCAAAACATCTCCAGGAATATCAACAACGCTGGCTCGAAGAGAGGTAGGACTCTTCTTAAACAAAATGATTTTAAATGAACAACTTGCTACCAAAGAGTTTGAGATATTTGCTGTGGCAGAACAAAGAGGGTTTTGATCTAAAAGAATGTGACCCCAGACTTCTTACAATTCGTTCTACAGACATGGGGCTTGTGCATTTTCTGCTGGGGCTTGTCCGGACAAAGAGCCAGAGCTCAGCCCTAACAATCAACCGGGAGAGCGGAGTCAGAGGTGAGGAAGGCCTGGGAAGATCCTGAGACAATGAATGAAGGGGTGTCACATCCACCTGCTCCTTCCTGTAGGTAGATCACAGAAAGATCTAGAGGTGGGTGCTGGGGTTTCCCTGCGATGAGTGGGCAGCGTGCAATTAACAAGGGCTGCTTCTCACACTCACACACACCCCCCATCACGCCATGCACACCTCTCACGCCGGCACCAGATCTGATTTCATCTCATGCATTTACACAGCACATCTCTGCAAGCAGATTATAACCCCCAGTGTCCATAACTCAAGTTAACTCTGCAGTGAGGACATGCTCCCCCCGCCCCAAGACCTTAAAACCCAAGGTCGACTCCCCCTGCTAGAGAAGACACATGCTTCAAACCTGCCCCACCCCCCACCCCCAGTTCCCTAACCTGGGGCTTGCCAGGGGATTCCCTGCTTGTGATCAAGTGGGGCTGGCTGGATGCAAGATGCTGGCCAATCCTCTCTGTCTCCAGCTGCTAAACTGCATTCAAAGAAACTTTACAAAATAATCCCTCTCCCCCCTCCTCTGTATGTTCTTTCCATGCTTTCTTCCCTCCATCCCTATTCTCTGCGTCTCTAAGTTTCACCTGCTCAGCCAGCAGCTGGGGATTTGCAAATAAATAAATAAAAATAAAAAAAATGGACAAAAAAGCCCCCAACTATTTTCTGTAAAATCGACATGGGCAGGACCACCAGTGCTGGACCTAGGGGGGCTGCCGCCCCCCCTGGCTTGAAGTGGTTTCCATTCTATCCAGGGTTTACAGTTTGGCTCAGTGGCTCTCGGCCTCCTCACTGTACAAATTGTTCCAGCGCCCCTGGGCGGAACAGGGCCTAAAGAAAGGGGCATGCAGAGGTGTTGGGAACACCTGGGCACTGCAGCTGCCCGCCGCCATGCACCCCCCCCAGCTCTACCTTCTCTAACCCCCAGACAACACACCTCCCCCTCCCCTTTTCTGCTTAGGACTCCAGCCCCACTGAACAGTCCAGAAGGGAGATGGAATCTCTTTCCTGAAGTGCCATCCAAAAACCCAGATGGGAGGGCTAGAAGGAAGAGCCCCAGAAACACACCCACCCATCGCATGGCATAGGTGCAAAAGGAACGGGCGAGATCGGCGGCAACTTCACCAGAAGCTAAGTCCAGCCCACTCTCACCTGACTCTACGAAAGTGCAGTAAGCTGCTGGTGTAAACGGTGCATGGGAAGTTCCACCAGACGATGAACAGAGCGGGCTAGAGATTAATTTCACAACTCTGGAACCGCTTTGCAATGGGAGGAGAGGTTTCTGAGCCATGGTTTGCTTTCTGAGGCGGTCAAGATTTTCGCTTTACTAGAGGATTGTACAGGATTCAGGCACTCTCTAGTTCCTCCTTTGTCAGCCCCTTGCCCTAACACCCGGCCTGCCCTGGGTGCTCAGCTGAGCTCTCCCTAGCTGCACGGTGCAAAACCAGAGCGATCCCATTACTCTCCCCTGCTGTGTGTCTCTCTCTCTCTCTCTCTCCCCTCAGGCCAGGCTGCTGCTGCCCCAGGGGAGCTCACTAGGGTCGGGGGTGTCTCTTTGCTGGGTCCCCGGGGCTATTGCAGACCCTTCCTTCCTCCCTGTTCAAGCTCCCCTTGGCGAGAAGCTCTCTGTGTTCACGGGAGCAGGAGCAGCCCTGCAAACCGACCGCCCGGCTGTCCCAGAGGGGCCCGAGCCCAGCGCTCACCCCCAGCCCAGCCGCATCCAGCAGCTTCTCCCTGCGCCAAGGCACCGCAGCCCATGGGGCATCTTCAGGGCAGCGGAGCTCCAGGTACTGCCGCTTCTCTGCCCAGGAAAGGGATGGGGAGAGGCTGATGCTGACGCTGTGGGGCTGAGCTGAGCAGCAGCAGGTGCAGCCAGTCCCTGTGGGGATCCCCGATGGGTCCCTGGCTCCAGCTGCTGTTTGGGGGGCAGGGAAGGGGCCCTACAGCCAGGCAAGGGGCACAGCTGCATGCCCCATAGGTGCTGGGGCTGGTGCTGGTAGGGATGTATGGGGAGGTGGGGATTTCACAGCAACTTTAACCAATACACTGAAATGTTTCCATCAACATTTTTTGCTAGGGAAAATTGGGTGTTTGATTAAAGACAATTTTTTGTGGAAAGTGTCACTTTAACAAGAAAAAAATCAATTTTTTGTTGGAAAATTCAAAAACCGAAAATGGTTTGGATGGTGTGGGGTTTTTTTTTTTGTTTGTTTTTTCCCCAGTTTGGGACTAACTGTTTTCTGGTGCTGGTAGAATTTTTGCGGGGTTGGCCATTCTTGGAAGAAGTTTTTCTTGATCTTGTTCTCTTGGATGGGGAGAAAAGCTTGAAAAGGTGACACCCGCCCCCCCCCCCCAAAAAAAAAAAAAAGGCTCCAACACCAGGAGATGGAGAATTGAACCCAAACTTGTTGGCTTAAAACCAACGAGACTTTAAAAGCAATAGTTTTTCGGGGGGGCGCTGACTTGTGATTTTTTTTCTTTTTTTTTTTTGGTCACTTGCAATTGGCCACGTGGGATAGGACCAGCTTGGTCAGGATCCAGACGTTAGCCCATCTAGAGAGGCCTGGCAGTGGCTCATACACAGCGGCTGTGGGGGTTAGGGACAGGAGGGTGATTCAATGCATTTTCTGAAATTACACCTAGCAAGGGAAGGAGCCGGGGAAATGCAGTATACCCTGGGGAATCAGGGACGCTCAGGGGGAGGCCACAATGACGCTGCTCAGGAATTTTGCTCTGACACGCTCAGCCCTCGTGGAACAGAGCCCCCGGCCTTCCTCTCCATGGGCACTGACTTATTTTTCCCCGTAGATGCTCCACCCCTGTTCTGCCCTTAGCCCCCACTCTTGTTCTACCTCTTTCCCAGGGTACCAACTCCTCAGCGCACTCTTCACCGTTGTATCTCTCCAAAGCCAGCCAGCCAGCCAGAGCGGGGTGGCAGCTCCTCCCACCCCACAAGGACCCCTTGCTGCAACTGTCATGAGTAAGTATCGGGGAGTGAACCCCTCTGCTAGGGCTCTCCCAGGCCGGGATCTCAGTGTCTGGGGGCGGGGGGGATTTGCTGGGGGGTGTCTCTGTTCTGCGCTCTCCCAGCTCCGCTCTTCTTTCTCTGTTAACCCTCCTGGGGTGGAAGCCACCTTCCCGCTCTCCGCTGACCGGCCTGTGCCCCTCTCCTCTCTCTGCCAGGCCTCTGCCTTCGCTGGGAGCTCTCGCTGGGGTGGGGCTGCAGCTGACTCTGCTCTGAGCTCTGCATGCGTATGGGGGAGCTGCGCTGGAGCCCCTGGAGGGGTCAGGAACTGCAGGGAGAGCCAGCATCTCGCAGGGATTCCTATTTCACACTGATCTCTGCACCATCGCTGCACCCAGGGCCCACTGCGCTGGGAGAACCACTGAGGGCCTGACTCTGGGGGGGTGGCTTTGCCAGGAGCTGCGTCCTCCAAGAATCGGCCCAGAGTTGTCTGGAAACTAGGCCATGGTCTGAGATTGACTTGCTTATTCTGATACCTGTTGCTCCCAGGCTTCCCCCAGCTGCTCTTGGCCAGCGGATGCCCCGAATCTTTGTCCCCATCTAGTGGCCACATCACACTTTTTCGCTCCCTCTTGCTTTTCTGTCCGTGAGCTCAGGAGCAGGCAAGGCGCTGGAGAACACACTTTGAGGGGAGGAGAATTCCATTCATGGAGGTAAATGGAAAAGGGGATGTAACCAAAGGTAGATGGGGCCAGACTAACCTGAGCTCTTTCTTTGAGATGAGAACTGGTTGTTTAGAGAAGGGAAATGCAGCAGATTTAATATACTTGCACTTCAGTACAGCATTTGATACGGTATCACGTGGGAAATTCTTAGCTAAATTAGAGAAGACGGGGATCAGTACAAGAACTGTAAGATGGGTAAGGAACCAATTAAAGGGAAGAAGGCTGGAAGCTGAACTATGGGATCGGAGGGAGGTTCCTAATTGAGTTCTTCAAGGATCCGTTTTGGGATCCATCTTCATTAATCTCTTTATTAATGGTGTTAGCCCCAAAAGTAGGAGAGTGATAACAAAACTTACTGATGATTAAAAAGCTGGGAAACATGGTCTGTACAGAGGGGGTAGAATATTATACAGGAAGATCTGGATGACCTTGAAGACTGGAGTACCAGAAGAAGGATGACATTTAATGGTACCAAGTGCAAAATCCTTCACTTAGGGTCTAATAAGAAGAATTTCTTCTTGATGCTGGGGGCTCATCAGTTGGAGGCGACAGAGGAGGGGCGAGACCTTGATGTGTTGGTCGATTATAGGGTGATTGAGCCACCCAGGTGATGTGGCCATGAAAAAGGCTAGGATGCATCAGCTGAGGCACTTCCAGTTGAGACAGAGAAGTACGAAAGTACATGGCACTGGAGAGCCCTCCTCTAGAATCCTGTGTACGATTCTGGTCATTCAAGAAAGATGAATTCAGAGTGAAACAGGTGCAGAGAAGAGTTCTCAGGATGATCAGGGAATGGAGGGCCTGTCTTATGAGAGAAGGCTGGGAGAGCTGGGCTGGTTTAGTCTAGCAAAACAAAGGCTGAGAGGGGATCTGATGGCTCTCCATAAATACATCGGGGTAAACACCAGGGAGGGTGGAGAGCTGTTCTAGCTAAAGGACAATGTAGGCCCAAGAACAAAGGCGGATCAACTGGCCAAGAACAAGTTCAGGCTGGAGATTAGAAAGTTTCTAACCATCTGAGAAGGGAGGTTCTGGAACAGCTTCCCGATAGGGGCAAACTTTATTAGTTTTAAGAGAGCATTGGACACATTTGAGTGTGACTGTATGAGAGGGTTGCTTGTGGGATGGGCGTGGACTGGGAAACCCTGAGGGTCTTCTCTGGTATATGCCTTATGGTCCCAAGTCTCTTGCTTCAGCTGGTCACCTGCAGGGGTCAGTCATATATTTTATTATTCCTTTCTTCTTTGCACTTACAAACTTTGAGCAGATTTAGGGATGAATGAATGTTCCATTTCCAGTGGTGTCATCATGCCAACAGCTCTGGGATTCGGACACGATACGGGTACAGTAGGGTAACGTGCATCAAATCTCTTCAATCCAGACAGCATGATCAGCATGGGCAGCAGGTATCATGGGGCTGTGGGCACTGAGGTTGCAGTGCCCCGGGGCTGGGGTCTCGCCCCCCGACCTCTGCCGTCCAGTGCTGGGGCTGTGGGCTGTGTTGAGGGTGATTTGGGTTCCTGCGGGGGAGAGGCAGGTAGAAGGGGAGGGAGGGGGGCAGAAGGGGAGTGGCAGAACCTCAGGCACAAGGGGAAGGGCCAGGGGCTAGGCTTCCTGGGTGGCCAACTCACTGGCAGCCCGTGCTGATCAGAGAGTAGACAAATGATCGTCAGGCTTTGTGCTGACCAGGTCTAAGTCAGAGCAGCCTTGGGGCTGCTCTAATGTACATTCCGCTCCACATAGGCCCGGGTAAGCTGAGAATAGCTGTACTACAATGCATTCTGGCCATGGGAAGCAGGGCAGTTGAGGCCTTTCCACCAGCCAGGGAAGCCTCTATCTGCAAGTATCCTCTGAGGGTATTGACCCTGTGACATTGCACTTCATAAGCTTTATAAAAATGTTTAAGTGTGAATATGACGTAACTGGAATATGCTTTATGCAAAAGGTCTCTATAAGCTTTGTAATGAGACCTTACAAATCTACTGAGTGTGTTCATCCTCTTTGTATGAATGTGTCATTCTTGTATCTGAAATTAGGAATATGAGATATCACTCTGAGGTCCTACCGTAGTTATGCAAAGTGTGGGCCATTAATGGTGGTTTAGAATCTTGATGGCTCCCATTAGCTAGGACAACTGACTGTAGATGGCTCTGTTCACCTGCAAGCCTTCACTGCATACGTACGGGCCAGTCCTGAAAGAATGGAGGGGGGCTCACAGGACATGTGAACATGTCACATGATACTTGAATCCATCTTTAATCTGGTGCTTTTCCATTTAGAAGGAGGGGTGGAAACCCAGAGAGAGCGCGAGAGGATTCCCGCCTTGTGCCAAAGATATAAAAGGAGGTGGAACAGAACAAAGGGGGCTGCCAGTCATAAGAAATCCCCGAGTTACCACCTGAGCTGGAACAAGGCTGTACCAGGGGAAAGGACTCAGAGGCAAATTCAGCACGTCAGGTGACAGGGCATTGCAGGTGTTCTCCTCATCCTGGTCGAATGCCTTGTGCGGGTTGTACCTGGGGGGTGCAGGGGTGGAATGAGCCGGGGACGTGTGCCCGTTTGAGCGATTCATAGCAGGCATACGAGGCACCTTTGGGGGAGTCTTGTCCAGGCCTGCCATGGGTCAGCTCTCTTGAACCACCACCCCTGGCAGCGCAGGCCCGACCTTCCAGCCCCCTGCAGGCCTCGCTCTCTGTGTACAGGTTAGTGATAGACACCCCCAAAGCCTCTGAGCGTCCCTCTGGAGTGCTCAGCCCGTTCCACGGAGCACATGCAGAACTGTGACTCTAATCCCACAGGCGCGGTCCACAGCAGCTTGTAAGATTCAATTCAGGCCAACCACTCTATTGAGAACACAGCACTTAGATATACAGAGAACAGGAATGAGTTTACTATCCAAGAACAGAGATGCAAGCGAGAGCGAATAAATACTGGTAACACCCATTGTCTCATGTTCTCTATGTATATACATCTCCCCACTGTATTTTCCACTGAATGCATCCGATGAAGTGAGCTGTAACTCACGAAAGCTTATGCTCAAATAAATTGGTTAGTCTAAGGTGCCACAAGTCCTCCTTTTCTTTTTGCAAATACTGGAAAGTAATGGTTACATAGAAAACAAAATCCTAACGCTTTCTAGAGCCGGGGTTCTCACAAATTTTTGGCAGCCTCAAAATGAGGCTCTGACAATACTTAACTAACTGTAGGAAAAACAAATAAATAAATTACATTTGCATATTTACATAGGGATTTTTTGCAGACTCAATAATAAATATAAGGTACAGTTGTGTCTTATCTTTACTGGACCTAAACACAAAACAAACCAGTGCTTTGCACAGTCTTGTCTTTTTTGTTGTTCTTTTGCTTTTTTGGTCAAAGGTGGACGGCTGTATAACAATTCTGAACTAAATGTAAAAATGCTTTACATAATAGAAAGGATAATGACTAATAATGAAAGAATGTATCTGCCAATATGTCCAAAGTTTCTTTCACAGACAAAAAAACCCAATCAACCTCTCCCAGTAATAATAATGATAATAGTAACAACAAAATCTGAGCCGTTGCTGTTGTCTTTTCAGCTTGGTTTTTGCATCATTTAACAGCTTGCTCCTCTGAAGCTCACCGTGGTAATTTTGTTCAACTTCCTTTGTATGAGTGCTGTAGAGACGTTGCACTACATAAATTTCAATTTGATGAATTTCTCTCACACTGCAACTTGCTCAGAAATGGAATCGGATGGCTTCGGAAACACAGGAAACTGCCTTTCCCCCCGGTGCTGAAGTGTTCATGTTTCTTTCTATGTTTTGCTTTTCTTAGCAGAAGGTCCCAGAGGAGCCACCTGCTGTCACATTCAAGGTCATTTTCTGGCACTAGATTATCTGAAATACTTTCTGAAACCCAGTCACATTTTTAACTCTTTCACCTCCCCCACCCCACCCCCATGAACAATCGCAACCTACCCAAACAGCACGCAGTGACATGGCCCATAGCCACTTACAGACCTACAGTAACATGAGATGTAAACACAGTGGTTAGAGGTCTATAAAATCATGAGTGGTGCGGAGAAAGTGACTAAGGAAAAGCTATTTACTTCTTCCCATAACACAAGAACTAGGGGCCACCAAATGAAATTAATGGGTACCAGGCTTAAAACAAATAAAAGGAAGTTCTTCACACAGCGCACAGTCAACCTGTGGAACTCCTTGCCTGAGCAGGTTGTGAAGGCTAGGACTATAACAGGGTTTAAAAGAGAACTGGATAAACTCATGGAGGTTAAGTCCATTAATGGCTATTAGCCAGGATGGGTAAGGAATGGTGTCCCTAGCCTCTGTTTGTCAGAGGGTGGAGATGGATGGCGGGAGAGAGATCACTTGATCATTGCCTGTTAGGTTCACTCCCTCTGGGGCACCTGGCGTTGGCCGCTGTCGGCAGACAGGATACTGGGCTGGATGGACCTTTGCTCTGACCCAGTCTGGCCGTTCTTATGTTCTTAGCCAAAGAATACACTTTGTGACTTAAAAGAAAACCAAACCGATGTAGCTCAGCTCTGCCGGCATGGTGCTATGTAAAAGGGAGCGCGCACTGGGATTTATGGCATTTAGAAGGCACCTTTAATACTTAACATCTCAGCGATTGTTGGGGCACTTTGGAGGCTCTTGTGGCTGCAAAACACTCAGCGGGTGGCTGCATTTGAGAAATGCTGTTCTGGAGTCTAAACGAACAAGGCCTTCCCTTCTCTCATTTCCCCAGCGTGTGGCTGAGACTCCTTCTCAGGAGACCACTCCCTCTCAGCTGCAGAGAAAAGCTTGGCAAGGTGACCCTGAGTTTAAAGGTTCAAAAGCAGAAGGCAGGTAGGAAGAATCCACAGTTTAAACGAGACACACTTATTGCTTGAGGGCCCCGCTGCCTGATTTTGAGATCCTGGCCAGGCTGACGAATGGGCACTTGGCTCGTTCAAGTAGGTGTGAGTTGGATCAGTGTCATTTCTAGGAGTCTCATTTCGAGCCCCCTTCCAGTGCAGTCTCTTTTCCCATCACATACACCTCAGGTTTGCTACAGATCCACCGTCTTCCCATGTAGCACCGTGAGCTGCTGACCCCTTTCTCGTCCTTCAGATACGCGCAGTCACCTCCTCCTCTTATCTGAAACCTGCAACACAGAAGCCAGGGAGCTGCAGTCAGGCAGAGGCCGGGCATTTCATACCAGTCCTAGCCAGGGGAGCCCTTCTCCACAGTGCAGGCCTGAGTGCGGAGCAGCTACTCTCCCAGCCCCTCAGGAGCAGAGCTCAGGACAGCGGGGGCTTTGCAGAACCGCTGACTGTTCCTGACCCTCTATGCTGAGCAGCCCACAGGGGTGCTGGAGAATGGAAAGTCCCCAGCAGGACGGAGAGAATTTGTTAGACTGACTGTCAAAAGGGACCGGTCCTCTAACAAGAGGGGCAGACCATTACCAGAACCAGACGACCGAGCAGGAAAAGCCGGGGGCAGGAGGGATCTCGCCTCCTTGAAACACACGGAGCAGAACCAAGATGACACTGAAAGAGGAAATTGCATTCAGGGGTTTCCTTTTCCATTGATCTATAACTCTTGAGCTTTCCATTGGGGATGGGAGAAAAAAGAGAGTGTTGAAGAAGTTCCTTTGTGAAAGCATGTGTTCCTTGTTTGTAACCCTCACGTGACCCTCCCAGAGTTCATCTGGAGTGGAGGGTGGAGTTCTAGGGACAACATGCCTCTCGGGAGGTTTGGGAGGGTTCAGCCCTGGTTTTGGGTCCTACAGCAGCTGATCTGCACGGTCCCACATCCTAAGGAGCGTACCAGACAGGGAGTCTGTACCCCAGGAGAGTACCACAGAGGCCCAAACTCGGGACAGTGTCTGGTGGCTATTCAGACCCAGTGAGGCTGGAAGCAGGTGGGATCCAATACAGCAGAATGGGGACTGTCCATTGGGGAGCACTGACCCAGCGCCATAAGAGCCTGATTTTTCAAAGTACTGAAGTAACCCAGACCAGAGAAGTGGGGGGGTCTCCATCCCCCTCTAATGGCTGGCCTGCAAAAGAGCTTTATCAATCAGGTGGGGTTTTCAGTTAAGGAAGTGGATTCTTTCGCTCCTATG